>NC_056745.1:886096605-886466605 GCF_019279795.1 Protopterus annectens
TGTCTTTTGTTATATGATCTTCAGATTTGACACCATCAATATTAATGGCATAAGAGTGCTTTTAATGTTAGGTCCTAGTCATATTCTAATATAGCGAAAGTGCTAACCTGCTGTGCACTCAATAAATATCAAGTTTTACTCATCTATATTTCTAGTTCCAGTTTATTTTAGCTGCATTTGACGTTCCTATACTCTGTGGATTACATGTTATTTTGACAGTGGTTTTGGTATTACGCTATTTCCAGCGGATGTGTTTTTGCACTCCCTTCATTGTTTTGCTCTTGCCGCTTGCTTATTTTTGTTGGATTACTCTATTGGTTTGCTTGGCGAGAGCATTAACTCTGTGTGGGGCTACTTTAACTTCTTAATATTAATTTATTAGTTTCTTTCATTTTTAAATGGTTTATTGATGTGAGCATTAAGGGGTTGTTCTTAAATTTCCCAGTATATTTGGAGTGAATAAGGATACTGTTCTCATTGCAGCTATTTAGGTGTAAGTGAAAATCCGAAGTGAAGTTGGCACCTTTGGTGATGGGTTCAGTATGTGGAGGGTTCATCTGAAATTTATTTATTTAGTCCATCTATGAGTTGTAACAGGTTTACTTTTGAGGACACTCTCTAAAGACAGTCATATTTGCAATGAGACTATCAGTAGTTTTAAAGGAGGTGATAGTGGTCCTTTGGTCAGATGTCAGATGTAACTGGCAGAGGGAGACCGAATGGTGTTCAAGAGGAGCAGTGTTTGTGAGGACAGGCTTGAGGATGTTGGGGCTTATAGCAGAAAATTTGTCATTTTGTTCAAGAGATGGTATTATTAAAGTCTAAGAAGCATTGGGCACATTGTTATTGATACTGTAGGTTTTCGGTTAATGACTGGGAAGTTAAATTCACCTAGGAGAATAGCAATAGTATGGAAATTTTTTTGTCCTCAGCTTAGGGAAAATCCTTTTTTTTGCTTCTCAGCTTTCGGTTGAGGGGGGTGGTAGTGCGAAGGACTGCCTAAGGTACCAGATGACCTAGCTACAGCACTGACTATAGTAAAAGTTAAATGTAATCTCTAAAGTATGAGAGTTCAAATTTGTAAAACTACGTGGAAAACTAAATTCTAAACTTAACTTCAACAGCATCCTGGTAGGAACAGATTAAAAACACATTACAAACATGGTGGAATCGATACTATAGAACATCAAAACTGTGTCAGCTTCCAGTCTTAACAAGTAAACTAAAACCGAAGAAAAGTGCTACAGAATTAATAATTCTGACTGTAGTACGATTGTTAGTACCTATTTCAACTTCATCACAGTACAGTATTATAAATGGAACAATCCTGGGTTCAGCAGTAGTCAAAACATCACAACAGAGCCCTAGATAACAACATTTTATAGATTTACTGTGGCTTCTGCGGGTAATGATTATGAGTGGGTATCCAATCCTCACAGCAATGTAATTGATAAATGTAGTATCAATATTTAGGCATAACGTTTTTTTACAATAGAATGATAATACAATTCAGTTAAAACAATGACATGAGATGTACCCAGAAGGGAACAACAGAGTAACAGCTAACAAAAGCAGTTTAAGTGGCAACACAAACAGCAGTGGTCACAAATGGATATCCAACAAGTGATACATTGCAATTGCAAGATTCAAGCTTAAGGTTAGTCAGAGCAGTTTGATTAATGTAATTTAATTAGTACAACAGCTGGGAATGCATTAAAAAATAAACAGCAGTGCAAGATAAAATTATATGCAAAAATGTAGTCTGGCAAAGAAGAGGTCATTTAGTAACAAAACAAATGGTGGTACAAACCAGACTCTGGAGTACATGTAATATAAGTATGAATGCAGCAGGTAGTGCAAAACATACAGTACAGTAATAGTAAGAAATATGATTTCTCAAGTGAGATACAGAGTATACTAGATATGACATTAACAAAATATTGGGGAGACCACACAAATTAAACTATTTTCAACATTAATAGAATAGCATGGAGCAGCAACAAATTCAAACTTAAGTTGAAACAGGATAGACTGTGAAATGGGAAACAGACTTTACCTTATTGGCATGGACACTAAGTAAGTTGTAGTCTGGTTATTTTCCTGAGTACATAATAAGGGGAAGGTGCTTACATTAATTTGGTAAAGTTACAGGAATTCAATAGTCAAGAGCTGATTTTAACTGTAAAACAGGCTTGACTTGTCTTCAAAAAGTTTCTGTTATAGCGGTTTAATCATATAAATGATATCTGACCTTTTGAAAGTATAATTTTGATATCCAGTAAACACTGTCCAAACTATGAGCTACGACTCTTTTATTGATAGTTTGAAGAGATCAACCACCAGTTTGTCATGTCAAAGTAATTACCCGATCATTATCTTTTTGAACAGAACAGTACTGTCTTCATGAAACTATAATGACAAAGCTTAACAGCTACTTAATGGTTCCTTGGTTTACCTTCACTAGAGAATATGACCATTTTTGTTTATTGGGTATTGTTCAAAAGATTGTATTGCAAATAATGTATTGACATCTGAAACTTGAATTCTTATGTATTATATTTCTCTTACAGCTCCTTACTGGGAGTATGGAGCTTCAGAAATATATGGCCTACTTAGATGAATGATTTAGTAGATGCAAAGAATATAAACTGGAATGCTGCATGCATAGCTACCTACCTCCGACCATCAGCTACCACCAGCTCTTCTCTTCATTCATTGGGTCTACTGAACTCACCTTAGTCTCCACTGGGCACATTCTGAGGCCAGTGAGGAGCTCAAGGATGCTGCTGCAGATTCATATTGCTGCCAGGAAGTGTGCTCTAATCCCCTCATCTTATGGCAGCCTTGTGAAGTCCACACTTTTTGCTTTCAGGAGTTGTATGCGTGCCTCTATGCAAGTACAACCTCTTGACAAAATTGTATAGACTCTTAACCCCCTGAATTGCAGCAAGCCTAGGCTGCTTCCCTTCCCCCAGGATGGGTAAGTAGACATTGGCCTCTCCCTCCCATCCTTACGGTCCCTCCTGCACATGTGCTGCTAGTCAAACATGGGTCATCTGGGCTGCAGTATGGCCTTTATCCCTCTTCTCTACAGGGCCTCTTAGCTGGTTGGAATAATGGTTGCTACAGGCATATATAATTTGTAGCTGCATGAGGTGGCATTGATCCAACCTGCTAATGAGCCCACAATGACTTGCAGATGCAGATTCTAGAGTTTTGAAGTTGTGCATATTAGCTTGCATGATATTCATTGTGGTTCAAAAGACACACTTTTAACCTTAAACTGGGAAACATCATCTTAGTGTTGTGAGAAACATTCCCACATATTTGTTTTCACATCCTGCTTAAGCACTACTCTAGAATAGTATCAACAAGCTGTGCACTCTGATTGTGGCATAGAACTTATAGACTGTAGCCCATTTATCACTTTTGTTCAGTAAGGTGACAACCAAAATGGTATATATAGTAAGAAAAACTATGCTAAATATGTCACTTTGCCTGTAAATGCACCACCCAGCTCAGTAAACTACCCAAAATCTATTATCTAACACCCTGGTGACTTTCTCGGGAACAAATTAAGGTGGTGAGCATTGCAATCAAAATCAGGCTAACAGGATAAAACTGAACTGGAATTAATTGCCTTAACCAGTATACTTTACTGTTAAATCTAACTTTTTACAGAAGTGAAAAATGTGAAAACAAAACTTACATTAGTTTTTCACTGGAGTTAACTTTATGTCTTCTCTATCAGTGTGGTATGACCTAAGTATACATTTCTATAAAATATAAACTGTGGTGAGTCATTATAGGGTGATGACCTTACTTAACATCTCCACAGAATTTTGTATTTATTTGTCATTATATGCTTTCAGTTTGTAGTATTGGACTTCTCAAAGTTGGCTACATTCCTTGCACACCCTCACATTACTTTCTAAAATGTCTAAATCTTTTCCACTAATGATTAGTTTGTTGCCTGTCCCATCTCACAACACACCAGGGTTCCAAACTGATTGACTCAGAAACACTTTTAATGTGCCAGGAAAGTGATTTGTATTTCAAGTTTCTTGGATGATGTCTAGTTTTCCCAATTACAAATGAACAGCAATAGTGCAATTGCGTGCATTTGTGAAGTCTGCAAAGTATGAAAAGACATAAGAAGGAACAGCATTGCCTGGAGACACTGGATTCTGATTCATAATTAGCATACTCTTCCAGATGTTTCTAAGCAAACAGGAACTAGCTGCAAAACTTAAGCCCACAACAACTGTGATTTATTGTAATAACTTTGCAAAAACTGTTTGAATTCTGCTTTTCTTTCCAGTTCAAGTTTTGAGAAAGCATATTATTTCTTAACTTCTTTTCTAAGCTTTTATGGCTGCATTAACATGGAAGTCATTAAGCTTTCTTAAAAAGCCAGCAGTAATTTCAAGATCTTGGATGAAGTTATACTTTCTACCAGATATTAGCTGCTTTTATTTCCAAATTAACTCAATGCACTGACACTGTGCTACATTTTAAACATGCATCCGCCCGCCACATGCAGAAACACATACATTTACCCCATATAATTCTAGCAGGTACCTGCATTTTTGTTGCAGTTCATTATTATCCTACCTTACTGAACGTTGCTGATAAATGGTAACCATAACACAAAAGTCCTCAGATTAACACATTAGTTTACAAACATAGAAGAAATTTATGCCTGATATTTGATTTCCTTGGCTTCTTCTCTCCCACCCCACCCCCTGATTACCAATATAAATCTAGTTTGACATAACAAGGCTATCTATTTTAGAAAAATCTAATCACGTCTGATCACTTCCACTTTATCAAGGCTTATTTACCAGCTCTCTAACTTCTTATCTGGACTCAGTGCACAATGTTTTTTTTGCCTAGTTTATAAGACTTGCATCTTGGATTCTTTTGTTGCTAAGTGTGGACATTGAGGCCTGTATGTCTTCTGGAGGCCTACAATTGTCTAGGTATTTACAACTCCACATGCAGCTATTTTGATATCTTTGCCAGCTTGCCTCTTCACGCCTTCCAACATAACCTAAACCAGCCCTACTGTGCAGTGTCATTCTGAGCATGTGATTTTTATTTATTTTATTTTTATTTTATTTTATTTTACATTTGTTAACCGGGAAAGTCCGACTGGACACAGGTCCATTTTCAGTGGAGGCCTGGGGAGAAAAGCTCCAAGCAAACAATACAATTCCATACAAACATAGTAATAATATACATATAGGATACATATGAGGACTACAGTTGTGTGTAGATAGCTCCAAGCACAAATATAAGTACAAAAATAGTATATCATAACAGAGCATTCAGTATATATGAAAAATAGCAGATGTTTTGCAGAAAGTTAGTCTCAATATAGGTATAAAGGATAGAAACCTTGGATGTTTTTTTTTATACTTGTATCTCCTCCTTTTTTACCTAAGCTAACTAACTTATAGACATTATATACATAGATGTCCCAGCTATATAAACAAATACAGTGTACATTTCAAGACATTTCAAATTCAAAACAATCTGAGCCACTTTGAATTCAAAATTCAGTATCCCTATAATTTGGGGAGTTTATGACAGTTCAGCCTCTGTGGGTCAGATATGCTTATAAACAATCTCTCTCAGGCATGATATCATGGGAGTCAGCTTTGCAAATGACAGTTCAGGAAAATAAATTTCATTGACTTCATTCCAAGCCATTTAGTTGAGTCTCTGAATTTTTCAACCTTTGGAAAGTGGATACACTTTGTTCATTCATGCATTTAGCCCACATCTTTTAGAAAGCATTTCAGTTTCTCATGTATTGTTTGTTAATTTTTGGCTTTGAAAATATATGCCTCTGCTGGTCTCTGGTTCTCTCAGTCATCACCATATTCCACATACTGCCTAGCTGCATATTGGCTATCTGTCCTAATTATAATTCTCACATGTCTCTCATCATCATCATCATCATCATCATCATCATCAGCCCCCTTTTTCCCATTTTTCTACAGGGTATCATGTTAACTGTCGCCAACTCTCTCAATTCAGTGCCACACTCCTGCCTTCTTCAACACTCATGCCTGACTGTTGCAGATCTTCTTTCACACAATCCATCCACCTCTTTGCTGGATGTCCACGCTTTCTCTTACCTTCTTCCTGTCTATCCTAAATCTTCCTCACCAGATTGTCTTCTGCTTTTCTGCCCGTGTCCAAACCACCGTAATCTGTTCTCTTTGATCTTTTCTGCAATTAGAGCTACTTTGGCTTCTGCTCTTACGTCCTCATTTCTTTATCTGCACAGTGTGCATCCTACCACCTTTTTCAGGCACTTCATTTATATCACCTCTAGCTTCTTCAACTGTTCTACCTTTACTGCCCATGTTTCTGTACCATACAGTAGTACTGGTTGCACCACTGTCTTGTACACCTTACTTTTCAGCTTCTTTGGCATTTTTCTGTCATAGACTACACCTGATACTCTATGCCAGCTGGCTGCAGCCCCTCTGATTCTAGCTTTGACCTCTTCATTCAGACTGTCCTTCTCCTCAACTACTCCTCCCAGATACTTGAAGCTGTTTACCTGTTCCACTATCTTCCCTTCTATCTCTATTCTCAGCTTATTCTGATTTCCCCAATTTGCTGCCATTACCACCATCTTTGCATTTGCATTCCATTCTCCTATCCTTTGATGAAGTTCTAGCTCAGAGTCTGCCTGCACTGCCACATCGTCTGCATACAGCAGCTTTGTTGATCCTTCCCTTCCAACCTGTTTGCTAATGTAGTCCATCACCAGTATGAACAGCAGTGGGCTCAGAGCTGAACCCTGATGTACACCCACACCCACTGGGAACCCCTCTGTGAGGCTGAACACTACCCGTACTTGAGTCATTGGGTTCTTGTACATAGCCTGCACTAATTCTACCGGTGTTTCAGGGATTTTAAACCACAGCAGTACTGCCCAGATCCACTTTCTTGGGACCTTGTCATATGCTTTCTCCAAGTCTAGGAATGCCCAGTTGGATCGTCTCCTCATCTCTAACTTCTTCTCAAATATCTGTCTCAATGCAAACATTGGGTCAGTTGTGCTGTATCCTGATCTGAATCCAAACTGCTCATCTCCCATCTTACATTCTGCTACTCTGCGTATCCTTTTATCAGTCACCCTCTCCAGAACTTTTATGCAATGTGATAGGAGTTTGATGCATCTGTACTGCCCACAGTTGTGGATGTCCCCTTTGTTCTTGTACACTGGCAAGAGTATGTTTATTCTCCAGTCATCTGGGATATGCCTTTCTCTCCACACTTCTATTAGTACCATCAGGAGCCATTTCTCCCCTATCTCACCCAAAATCTTTATCATATCTGCTGTGACCTCATCTGAGCCTGCTGCTTTCCCTGACTTCATCTTCCTTAGTGCTGTTCTTACTTCTTCTAGGGAGGGCTCCTCTTCTTCTCTCATCATAGGCTGTTTCTGGAGCAATACAGCTTCTGTGTGGTTTTCTTTATTCAGAAGCTGCTGGAAATACTCTTTCCATCTGCCTTTGATATCCTCCGGGCTGGTGAGCAGGTTGTTGCTGGCATCCCTTATGAAGGGTGTCTAGCTATCTTCTTTATCTTTCTGTCTTTGCCTTGCAACCTGATATAGTTTCTTTGTGCCCTTTACTGAGTCACTTTCCAGAATTTGGTACAGTGCCTCAGATGCCCTATTCTTTGCTATTGCAACTTCTTTCTTAGCTTCTTTGTTAGCCAACCAGTAGTCCTTCCTAGCCTGGTCAGTCTTTTCTGTCTCTCACTTCTTCCTGCACTCCTTTTTTCTTTTGATGACTTCCTGGACTTCTGCATTCCACCACCAGCTTTCCTTATGTACCTTATTTCCATACCTGGCTCGGCCACATATCTTTTCAGTAGTCCTAACACATGCTGTTTTAGGTGCTGCCATTCTTCTTCAACTCCACCTATTTCCTCCTCTTCTTGGGGTACTAGAGCCCTGAGTAATTCCTTGAACTGTTGTACTTTTGCTCCAGTCAACTTCCAGGTCTTCAGCCTGGTCTCTGTTGACCTTAGAGCCTTCTCTGACCACTGCTTGCAACTGATTGTGGCAACGAGTGGTTTATGCTGTGGGCTGACTGTTTCACTGGGGTTGATTTTGCAATTATGGATTCTGCCCCAGTGCCTTTTCCTTACTAGGAGGAAGTCTACCTGAGTTGCATGTTGACTACTCTTGTATGTGATCTTGTGACTGTATCTCTTTCTGAACCATGTGTTGGCTACTATCAAGCCATTTGCCAGGTGGAAATCTAGAATGGCTTCTTCTTCTTTATTCCTTTTGCCCCACCTGTATCGACCCAGGCAGTTTCCTCTTCTGTCTGTTCTGATATGTGCATTCAAATCAGCCATTATCAACACCAGTTCATGTTGTCCTGCTTTATCTAGTAGGTCCTGCAATTGCTGCCTGAGTGCACTCTTTTCCTCACTATCACAATCCTACTATGGGGCATAGGCTGAGATTATGAATACTGCCCTATCATTACATTGGAGTCTGACTGCCATGAGTCTGCCATTAATTCTGATGATATCCCTTACTGCCTTCTGAAGCCGCTCTCTCACCACAATTCCTACACTATTTCTAGCCTGCCCTCCACCTGAGTAGTAGCCTCTAGATCCCAAGCCAAGTGGCTTTGCTGCACTGCCCTTCCATCTCATCTCCTGGATACATAGAATGTCCAGCTTCATCCGTATCATCATGTCATCCACTTCCAAGCTGCATCCTGTCATTGAACCTACATTAAGCGTAGCAATTCTCAGTACATGTTTGGCAGGTTGGTTGGTTTTATGACTAGCTTTTGCTCAACAGAGCTATCCCTGGTAACCCAGGCTGGGCAACTAGACACTGGCCAGCCAGTAGCTTATTGACGGAGGACTGCTGGGCTTTATGGTGGGCACACACTGGCCAATAGGGGCACATATACCCCTCTCACCATTAGCATGGGTCCCTGTCATGGGTCAGAGCAGGCATTTCTCTCATAGTTGTTTCAAAATATTTTAACCATATGCTTTTTGTCTCAGATCATGTAACATATTCACTTCAAAGGTTTTTAACTTAATATATGCACCTGACATTTTGTGAGGGGACTGTATTTGTGAAACTTAGAATGATAGCTCTCAACTTTCCATCCCTAAAATGGGGAACACTACCTCTTCATGGTCTCTATTAAATGGACAAAATGTGAGACACTTACTATCAGCTTTCTAACAGCTACAACTTCTACTAAGAAGCTCATAGGATGGTCATCTAACTTTACATGTATGCAAAGTTATCTTTATGAATTATGATTCAGTATTATTTACCATGGATATCAGTTAAAAATTAACACTGAATATGTAACAGACCCTTTCAAAATGAATAATGCTACACATAAGAGGTATTCCTATAATTTCAAGGTGAGATCTTAACATTATAAGATTCACAAATATGCTGTCCAACTACAGTCTTCCCTCTACTCAGACATACAGTGGCTTCAGAGTTAGTGCATGTAGTGATCTATTGTGTAGAGAGAAAGCTACAAGGGAGGTATGGGGGGGGGGGCATAGCCCACTTGCATAGACTACGTTTAATGTTTTTATTTTTATCACAATTTTGTGGAATTGCAGTCACTTTTATGGTGTTCAGGGCATTGTTTTCTTGGACTTCATTGCTGTGATAGGGAACTAGCATCATGTATACACTGGAGGCACTTACATATGCCCTCAAATGGAATACTTCTTAGATCATTCAAGGCTATGTAGGGAACCTCTCCTTCAACTCTTGCATAGAAGTAATGTTTCTTTTTGTTATATTTACCATATGTTTGAAGAATCTTGAATTTGGGCAGATCTGCTTCTATAAATTCATATATTGGTCAGTAAAAATGCATGTATTTCTATGGGATTCAGGTGCCTAGGTGGTGTGACATCCTCCTGTGAGATAGCTGGATGTGGCCACATGGCAGGATGGCAGTTTAGTTGCAGTGACAAATTCCTGTGGACAATTCCCCGTGGACATAGTAGATCCCCCTGCACCATATCCGTAGGTGGCAGACACAAACCCTTATAGTATGAGATCCTGCACCCCCCCAGAAGCTGACAGGTGTCACTGTCTACAATTCAAGGGGGTGTAACTGGATGCCAGAGGAGCATGAAGGCGGTGCTGTGAAACTTGTGTACTGTGGGTAAAGCCTTTATTAAGACAACAGGTAAAGTGGTGTATGTAGTGCTTGGTGTGTACTAGATGCAAATACAGTCACAACTTGTAAAAATGTTCTACAGCATGTAAGAAACCCTGTGCATTGCTGTAGTCACAGTTATGCTGCAGGATGTGTTTTAGGCGATGCTCGCTCACAACAATAGCCTTTCTAAGTGGTGTCATCAGCATCCCCCCTCAAAAGTGATCCCCTTCAGTTAATCTGTCAGGTTCTGGTCCTGTTGCAGAACAGACAGAAGGTAAGGAAGCTTTACTGTAGGGTATCCAAGTAACACCTTCAGTCAATGGTACCATGCTTCCACCTGGTTATTGGTCCATGGGAAATCCACGTCAAACACACACATTCCAGAATTTCAAAGGGTATGAAGGTGGCAGTCGTTGTGGTGCTAAACAGCAGGATGCATATTTCTTTGGTCAGCCATGCATGTAATGATGGTCCAGAAATGTTGCTATGGGCTCAGCACAGTCTGGTAGTGTAGTCACAAGCTCCAAAATGTGGGGACAACATCATCTACTGGTAAGAGTGCCAGTGCACTCACTTTTGGATGGCTATTGAGAATGCAGTGTCCATAACATACAGGGCCCCAGGGTGGTGATGCTGGATTTGGCAAAATGATCTGGGCAAAATGGAATAGCAACCCTTCAAAATATTTTATTTTTTTTTTTATTTTACATTTGCTGACCAGGATAGCCTAACTGGATACATGTCAATTTTCAGTAGAGTCCCGGGGAGCGAAGCTCCAGGAGATTACCATACTGCAAACATTCTGGTACTAGTTGTTATACAGATAAATACTACAAATTTACTCTTGGTGAACACCTTACGGCTGGCATGAATAGCTGCCTTCTCAAAATCTGTCATGATGTAGCGTGGATGTAGGGTGCATCTCTGATCTGCTACCATAGCCTTAAACATAACCTATATGTTGTTGTATGTGGACTCTGTTTTACGTGTCATTAGGCAATACACCAGGAGGGCAATCCTAGCTGTGGTGGGGATGCTAATAGATCCATGTAATGTGTACAGTTGAAAATAATTTGTAATTTCTATAATGAGAGCTGTTAAGGAGCTTATAACTGTATGAGTTAAGTATATAGGCCCTATTGGGTAGAACAGTGTTTTTATTTTTTGATAGATTAGAAACAAGACTTTTAATATCATAACCATTATGGTATCCACTAATCCACATACTCATCCTGTGTTTAGCAATTATATTAAGCAAGCAGAACACTTCCTTTATGGAGAGGAGAAGGTCTATTGTTGAGCTGCATTGTAATTTTCTTTGTTTTTGCCCAAGAATGTTAGCTTCTCAAATAGGTGGCAGGTGGCAAAGCAATTACTCGTCTGACATTCATTCTTTCTTAGAAAATGAAAAAAAAATTAAAACTTGCATATTGAGAGTAACATGTTCATCTTTCTTGAAAGGTCAGAATCAAGAGTGAGCACCTTCAGGCTTTTTTCCTGTTATTGAAAAGATTTTCTTTGAACATATTTGAGAATATGGCATGATTACATTTATGCCCTATTTGTTATTTTAAAAAATACATTATATTTTCTGTTAATGTGAATTCCTTTCAATATATTGAAGACAATTTACTTTAGAGGAATCACTATTATAACATATTGACCGGAAAACCTCCATGCCAGTATTACAAACATATTTATATTAGTTGCAATCATTGTCCCACATCAGATAATAGTCAGTGCACATCCCTGCAGTGCTGAAAGGGGCAATTTCATCCACTGTCCTAATTTATGGTAAATGTATTTACTTTATATTTCTTTTTGTGGATGTCTGGCTTTTTTATCTATTGCACCCCTATATTTATGTATTAGTACCATTTGTACATTTACTATATACATGTCATTGTCAGTAAATTGTCATTCCAATACTGGAGATCTGGGGATACTGGAGATCATTTAGGATACAAGAATTTCATCTTCTCTGTGTCTCCTCTGTCCTTCTTACCTCTTGCTCTTTTACCCCTCCAGTTATACAATTTAAACTTTTGCTGTTTTCTTTTTTAATCCTCCTGATGTGACCTTCTCCTTATTCTTTTTTGTCTCTAAGACTTAAATCCATTAGTAAGAAAAATGAAATGTCCTGCCAGATCACTACCTCCTGTTTAAAATTAGGTGGACGCTTGCACCATGCTGTAACCTTAATATACCCCATACTCTCAAACCATCCCTGCCAGAAGGACTACCTTCCTACACTTTCTACAGTTAATGTATGTGCTTAAATTAATGTAGGCAACATCCTGTTTTGTCTTCTCATTATTTTTTTACTATTCAATAATTATCCTTATTTTTCTTATGTTATATTAAAGACCATTCCCTAAACAGGACAGCATATGGCAGTTCCCTAGATGCAGCCAAAACAGTCCCTTAGTCTTTACTTCTTTTAGTTAATTAGGACTCTGTATTTACTAATTGGCTTAATATTTTACTATCTAACTTTACATAATCTTACTTACCCACCCCCTTCCAAGTACCCATTTCCCACTATCAGTTTATTGTCTTATTTTAGCTGACTTGATAAAACTATTGCAATTGGCAACAATATATTCCTAAACCACTTGCTAGTTATTTCTACTGTGCCACTGTCATGCTTTATTTTTCTTTTCTGTGGTTGAAATACTTGACCAATACTTTTGGACAAGATAAAGAGCATTTTCTTGTCTAGCTCCACTTACTACTTTTACTTAAATAAACAGTGGTTTTCTAGCTGTAGAAGTTCTGGA
Source organism: Protopterus annectens (assembly GCF_019279795.1). Classification (NCBI taxonomy): domain Eukaryota; kingdom Metazoa; phylum Chordata; order Ceratodontiformes; family Protopteridae; genus Protopterus; species Protopterus annectens. The sequence goes on from NC_056745.1 coordinate 886,109,588, forward strand.
AAAGACATACCTTACTGATTATTTTTTTTTCATCTGATGCATGCTTCTTTTTACCAAGTCCTTCCTGCTCTGTTCCCCTACCATACCCCCAATTCGCAACCAATTCCTCTATCTCTGCTCTAAACTCCTACCTCTTAATTACATCTACCTTCTGACACCCAATACAATTTCACCTTACATGAACACATCTACCTTACTGACATTCACACCTTAACAGTACTAATTACTATGCTACCCTTATTCACACCCACTTTTTTCTTCTTAACTTAAGTTTTTCTTTTCTTTTTTTATCTTCCCTCCTTTCTTCCTCTGAGCTTGTCAATCCAACTAGCATCATGAATTCTGTGTCACTAAACAAATTACTACACTCCGTTCTCTCTCTAACTCTTCTCAGCTTAACAATCTCCACTTCCTTAAATCCTATCTGCTTATGTGTTATAAGCTTATGTGTTACTGTGACACTGCCAAACCAGCTATCTGGAATTTTATAAATAATTCTATGCCACTTGTGAATACTGATATGATTTATACAGAACTGTATGTTATGTACTGAGGTTCAAGAATGTAACCACAGCATATCCTGCTGGAACATAGAAGATTAACTTACAAAACTTCAAGAAAATAAGTTGAATTTAAGTACTTTACGGTGTGCTATAAAAGTTATCTTCATTGCAGCAAGAAGACAGAATGTCTAGAGCTAGAAGTTTTTCTATTGTCTTGAAGAGATGTATTTACTGTGTTTAAAATGTAAAGTATTTTATTGCTCTATGACTTCCTAGCAGATGCACTTCTGAGGGAGATGTACTTCTCACACAGAGATGCTAAAATTATGTTAGCATCTGTTAGCCTTATACTTCACCTACAAACTATATTATACTTTATCATTAAGTAATTTGTACAACTGAACTAGTCATAACAGATAGTGCTAGACTTCTGTAAAACAGACTTTAACAAAATGATTTAATACAAAGCAAAAGGACTTAGGGGTGGCTGGAAAGAACAGTATGCATGTATAGAACAGTATGCATGTATTAAACTTGCCATCATGTAAGCAGTACAGTCATGTGCGTAACAAAATATGTGAACCAAAGGGAAGGAAATTAATTGTACTTTTCAGATCAGGTGATATCAAGAGTTAGAGAAAAATCATAGTTTTTAGGAGATATAAGAAAATACAGTAGGGAGAAAGAAGTAATAATATTTAACTCAGAAAGAACCAGGAAACATAGTCAGGAAAAACAAACGTCAGACTGATGAAAAGATTGTATATGCAATTAAAAGAGAGAGAAACATTTTTTTCAAAATACGTAAGCTAACAAAGGAAAATAAATTGATGAATATTCATGATAAAGAAGGGGAATTTTGGAAACATGTTAAAAAGCAGTGTTGTTTAAAGTAATGCTTCTATTTAGAATTCACAAAGGAAGATGTAAATGACTTAGTTAAGCAAGACAGTAGAAATGATCCTGAAATGAATGTCCCACTCTCTTTGAAGAAAAAAAGGAGCTCCAAAAACATGTTAAAGGCATAGTGACATGATACAATTCACTTAGAGCTGGTAAGCTTTTAAAATACCACCAATCGGCTATTTTAACAAACCATAAGAGGATGGAAGGACATCTGACTTACATACAGGCAAGTGTAACTCTCTTTTGTAAGAGTGGTCTATAAAACCAAACTAGCATGGAGTCACAAGATGAACCAACCATCAATGATCTCTTTCACTGACTAGGATATTTGTCAGAAATAGTTTTCGGACAGGGTTTCTTAGACTTCAGCATACCTTCTGACATAGTACTAACAAAAAATTAATTAAATAGTTAATATTTTTAATGAATCATATAAAGCCAGCATAGGATGAAATAATAGCTAAGCAATTTGAAGCACATGGCCATAGTGAAAATAATGCACTTTGATCGAAGAATCATGACTGAATAATAACTGATGGTTTATTTGGGGAGGGGGGGGGGGCAGCTGTACTTAACCCAGTTACTTGTGGAGTCCTCATGTGACATTCAAGAAGCACAGATAGAATGGTTTACTCTCTTGCTGATGACATAGCATTATACAACAAATTTGATAAATTACAAGCTACAAAATGTATGAAAAATATGTTGCCTGAAGCAGTGGTCAAAACTGATAGCACAAATACAAAATAATGAAATATGAGTGTAAAATACAAACAGCAAATAGTACATGACTGAATTTGAAGTTGTAGAATGACATACAGATGAAAGTGAAATTGGGGCAGTCACATATGAGGACCTTGATGCAAGATGTAATATGCTTGAACACCACAGAATGCAGACAGATTATGGAAATGAGCAAGGGTATGTATCATAATTAGGAAAAAAAGAAGTTATCCACTTATGGTCACCACTGGTGAAACTTTACTGGAAGCATTGTGTGCATTTCTAGAGACTCCATTATTAGCTGAACAAATTGAGATGAGGGAAGTAGTTAAGACATATCCCTCAACTGCCCAGACTTTCCCAGAATGTCCAGAATTTTTCCTCATATTTTTGTATGTTTCTTAGAGAAAGTATATTTTTCTAGCACATCAGTGAGGATTGAAGTCAGTAAATAAAGACATATATTTGTGTTTCAGACTTAGATTCATAGATTAGTACTAAGCTAACTGCTCTTGTGAGCCATTTTAAGCCTAGCCAATTATCCCTTGTGGGACTCAAACCCAGCACCTTGTACTTGTAAGGCAAACACCTTAACCATTAGGCCACCCTCCCAACCCCTAAACATCCACTGCAAGGTTCAAACCCAGGACCCTGCATACTATACACAAAGTAATTTACCACTAAGCCATTCCAGATATATCCTTAAAAAATTACTCTAAAAACGTTCTAAGTTTATTACAAGAAAGTCCACTCCCTACAAGCCCTTCTCACCCTGGAAGACACTGACATCTGTGTAGTGACTGACACAGAGTTTAAAATAGTGAATAGTACCTGGCTGTGCAGGTATATAATGCCTTCCACATGTATAGACCAGCTACTGCTCAGAAGGGGAAAAAAGGCTTTGATATATATCAATCCCATTCAAAAGAGATTCACATCAAGGCTGGTAAAGTAATATGATTCACTAGACCTTCTGCAAGTCTAAATAACCATCAGAAAGGTCCCATACCATATATTAGCAAGCTACAGCACTCCCTGTATAACAAATGAACGTCACAACAGCTATCTATAGCATCTAAAATGACTCATTATTAAACCCAATACCATTTTATCTGCTATAGATTGTGAAATCTACACCACCACTAGTACACAAGCATAGAGGTTCATGGACTTTGTCAATACAAATGCCCTGGAACAATTAGTGAGAGTACCCACTAGAGGGAATAACATCTTGGATGCTCTCCTCACTAATATGTGAGCATATTGCACTATCCCTTGCATATTTTCATCACTTGTTAGGTCTGAACATAAAGCAGTCTCCTTCAAAATAAAACTGAAACCAGAGATCTATTCCATGCAAGGTACCATTAGTAATTTCTTTAAGATAAACTACGTACACTGGCAAACTTCAGATCCCCACTAAACTCAGTTAACTCCACTAAATACACAGAAATGTACACCACCATCCTGTGCCAGCATGTAAACAGCTACATATATGCAACTGTACCCCACAGGAATAAGTGCAGTGCAAACCCCAGATATAAACTCAAATGGTGGAGCCATGATACTGACACGCTTTTTGACTAAATGTAAGAAGAGTAATTCCCAGAATGAGAGAACCTTTGTCACTGAAACAAACAAGCAACTCTGCAGCTTAATAAAATCCAACAAAACCAAGTTTGAGGCTACAATATGTTCCCAAGCTAAAGAAAATTACAAGGCATTTTAGTTATGTTTGTAATCTCAAAAGCATAAAAGAGCAACGTGATTAGCTGATTGTGAACAATTTTACCTACACTGAGACTGAAGCTATAGCTAACCTATATGTCAATACAATTAGCTCTAACTTTACCCCTCTCTCCCCTCCATCTGTCCCTCAAGATGTACCTTAAACTGGCTCACCTCCAGCTATCACATAAGACCAAGTCCTAAAAGTGCTATCAAAAGCTAAAAATACTGCATCAGTGGATCCTGACAATGTCTCTGGATGCATCTTAATTTGCATGAAGCATAATTTAGTCACACCCCTAACAACACTGGTCAGTCTCTGCCTCCATACAAGCTTTGTGCCAAGTGAATGGAGAACAGCTACAGTCATTCCCCTGCATAAGAGAGAACCTTCCACAGACCCAGGCAATTACAGAACCATAAGTCTGACCAGCCTCATATGCAAAGCCATGGAAAGACTTATAACAGAATTAATCAGAACATAGAGAACCTCCAAGCATTAGACCTGTCTGAGTTTGGATTCATCAAGGGCAGGTCATGATTACTCATTTAAGTGGATTTTTCTGAAAAGGTCACAAAAGAAATGGATGAAAGCAAAATAGTGCAGACCACATACCTTGACCTGGTCAAAGCTTTTGAAAAAATTCCTCTCTCAGGTATAGTACAAAAGCTAAATAAACTGGAACTAAATCCACTATGTCACCCACAGGATTGACAAATGGCTTACAGATAGGATGCAGGTTACTTCTACAAAGAAATCAGTCACCAGTGGAGCCCCCCAGGGTTCTGTGCTGGGACCTCTCCTGTTTGGCATCTACTTTTCTGAAGTAAAAAGACAATACCACAGGGCTTTATCTGACTAAGTTTGCAAATGGCTGCATGCTAGGAGCAGTCACTGAATCCCAAATGACTTAGCAATCTTGCAGAAAGGTGTGTCACAAATAAATAACTGGTGTTAAAATCATGGTCTAAAACTAAATGCCAAATAATGCATTATTGCATCCTTTGGGATGTCATCTACCCCAGAGAACTTCCACAGTAATAATACACTACCAAGAGATGACCCAGTTGTTCAGGATTTTGAACTTACATGGACAGTGACCTAACTTTTCATCAATATGTATCTGTTGTTGTAAGAAAATCCTTCTGTGTTGCACAGGATATAGACAAATAGATTGTGTCTAGATCTAGGGATGCAATTGCCCCCTTTAGTCAGCCTTCAAAGACCAATTATTGAATATAATGCCCCCTTTGGGATGCATCTGTCCAGACACATGCAATGACTGAAATGCCCACAAAGATAGCTTATTAAAAGGATACAAGGCCTAAACATCATGTCCTACATGAACAGACTCAAAGTCCTGTCTCTATACTCATCCTCCTACCTATTACTGATGGATTTACTGTACATCAGCAAGTCAAATGGTATCAAAAATTCTCAGACTAGGAATATTAACCTCTTCTGTAACAGGAACAGAACGGTTTGGAGGGACAGGTATATTTTGCAGATAATACTGTCTTTATGGAACAGATTCCCGATCCACATAAAACTAAATTCATCCCTGTCCATTTTCAAGTGCAACTTAGACTTATGAATGGGAAAAAGAAAGTTTACAGTAGGACTGCCTCTATACTACTAATGGAGAGATGCAGCTCCTAAATGCTTTATCCCATGCATGGGTCCCCTCAAATTATCTATGGTATGATCCCAGTTATTCTCATTATGGTAATCTATAATCATTGACTATGGGATGGGCAAAGCCAATCTGTAACCCAATGGGATAGGTTATTTTGAGCACAAAAATGAAAATTGGATAGGCTTAAAATGGCTGAAAGGGCAGCTAGCCTGTTACTTACCTATGAAACTATAAAAGCAATATTTATAATTTATCCATGATTTTGAGCCTTTGTCCACCCATTATTTTTAGTGTTGTCCAGATTTCTGGTGCTTAGAGGTTGAGAGATATGAGTTTAGGGCAGGATAACAGATAATGTAGAGTCAGCAAAAGAAGCTAGCCAAAAAAAAAAGAACAAAGACTACAGTTAAATATAGCCACAAAGTAAGAAGGCAGAAAGGCGGCATAATAAAAATGCCAAAGTCCATGAATGCTATCAGAATAGTCCGACTGGTTGCCATCTTTCAAAACACAGCAGCAAGCATGAAGGATATATAAGGTGATGCATCCATTGAGGATTTTAGAAAATGCTGTTTCAAGGAAAGGGCACTGAGACATTGCAAAAACAGCCTAAAATTAATTAAATAAAACAAAGTAGTTGAAGTCAAAATTCCATTAAAAAATCAGTAGTAGAATTTAAGATTCCATTAAATCCATGTAATAATAATAATAATAATAATTATAATAATAATAATAACAGCAACAATAATTAGTTGTTGCTTATGTTGGAGATCTAGCTTATAACTAAGTAAGAAAGTAAAACGATTAATGGGTCATGCAGTCCTCATCTGACATTAAAAGCCATGTTTTATGGGTTTGGGTTTTCTTAATCAAATGTTCAGATTTAATTTTGAGTGCATTTCATTTTAATCTACTTAATATGAAAGACCTATGAAATGATAATTTCAATTTAGTAATGTTTAAACATGAATTAGATATTAAACTAGAATTATCAAAGGAACTATATGTTTTACTCAGTCTGTCTCATCAGAATTTATTACTTCTCTGATTATCTCTGCATAAATGTTAAACAAAAGAAAAACTAAAAAGCAATCTTATGTCATGTTCTTCAATTATGAAGCATTCAGAAGTGCACACATTGCATTTCATTCTAACTAGAAATATTTCATTACATACTTTATCTAAATGCTTGCATTCATAGGTAGATCTAGAAAATTCACAACCTCAGAGAATTACGAGCTGACATTTTCAAGTGCATTTTCTATATATCATGAAAAGAAAAATAATGTATACAATTTATTTTAAATGTCAATAAACATGAAATGGCAATAAAATGAAATGAAACAGATTGATGTATTGAAATAAAATGCCACAAAATAAAATTAGTTTTGTCAGAGTATATACTAATTTGCAATGTCTGTCTTTACTGTTGAAGTTGGTCTACATTTGTAAATGCTCCCCAGGATTCAGCAAGCTCTGCACAGCATGCAGGAATAGTGCAGGAGCTGCTGGAGGCAATATGGCCACCGTGCGATCCAGGAATAAGCTCCCGGGATGTGCACGAGTGCTCCTGCACTGTTTCTGCATGGGTACAGCTCCTGTATACAAATTACCCCATTTTCAGGTGAAAAACATGCAAATGAGGTGAATTTGCAATCCAGGAAGCTGGCAGCCGGCCATGCAGGGCTAGTGTAGTCTGCAGAAATGCACTTGGTTAGTAACCGAGTACATTTCTGCAAACTACAAAACGGAGCCATGACAGCTCCAAATAAAGGGTGTATATAATGTGGAAAGCATGCCAATGGCCAAACATATAGCAATTGGCATGGAAAACAGTTGCAAAAATAAAAAAAATAACTTTTATTTCTTTTTAGCCAATTTCGGCTGTTTAAGAGTAGGGCAGTGACGTGCAAACGGGATCGGGCCGAAAAAAAAAAAAAAAAAAAACCTTGAAATAAGCATTCTATCCAAAAATCACAATTTTGCCATTATATTCAATGGCAGGCAGAAGACAACATGGCCAGTGAATAGTGGTTGCTAAGGGGGAAGTCTCAGTGTGGGACTTGTAACTAGTCATTAGCAGGCAATCCTATGCAAATGAGGGGAATGATACTGATTCCTAGACTCCCCCCTCATGGCTAGCCTGCACCCAATCATGTCGGTACAGGAAGACCATGGTGCAAGCCTTAGAGCTAGCTGACATCGTAGAGGGGTATGTCAGGCATATGGTAAGCTTATTGGAGCCCTGTGGCTTGGGTTTGCCCTTAGCTTAGCAGAGCTAAGCAGGGGGGTGTGTCTGAGGCTGCCTAGCACTCTTTACATTGCCTAAGCAGGTGTGCTTGCCGAAATAGCAGCTCTGTGCACATTTGAGCACTGTGTTTGTGCAGCGCGTCCCTGGGCTTAAACAGGAAGGCAATGGGAAGGGAAAACAGCAGTAGGAAGGTAATCAAGGAGAACTAGCATAGCTGGCAGGTGAAATGTATCGGAATCAGCCAATTACACAGGCAGCACCCCAGCCCAGCCCAGCACACCACTATAAACTATGCAAACACATTTCCTTCTGTTTTTTCCCACAAACATTACACCACCGGTGTACACAAGTGGGGAAATTTTACCAAACAAAAGCAACAAAATGATAGGGGCTGCAGCAGCTATCATAAATCAACATGTGGAAGAGGCTGTGGGTGGTGAGGATGACAATGCTGATGACCAACTCACAGTGAGGAGAAGGAGAAGACTGTACAGACCAGGGTAACCTACCAGGGGCTACATGAGCTGGAGATAGTGGAGTGCTATAGGGTGGACAGGGACCTCCTACAGCAAATTGTTGAGCTGTGTCGGCCACACCTCACACACAGAACCAACAGAGGGGAACCCATCCCAGTGGATACCAAGATATGTGTAGGCCTAAGAATACTAGCTAGAGGTACCTTCCAAAGGCCAACTGGGGATATCATGGGGATCTCACAGGCATCAGCATCCAGGGTACTCCACCAGTTCCTGGATGCCATGTCAGCACATGCCGGTGAGCACGTATATTTCCACAACAGCCGTGAGGCATTGGCCAGCAATATGCGTTTTTTCCACCAAATAGCAGAATACCTTGAGGTAGTGGGTGCTATAGACTGCACGCACATATGCATTAAAGCACCAACCGGTGAGCAGAGCAGGGTCTACATCAACCACAAGGGCTTCCCCCTCCATCAACTGCCAGGTTGTGTGTGATACCCAGGGCATTATAATGAATATGTGTGCTGGCTGCCATAGAAGCTATCACGACTCCCACATCTGGCATCTGATGCAGCTGTACCAGAGATTTGCCAATAGGGACATCCCTTACGACCACCTAGTGGTGGATGCAGGTTACGCACTGGAGCCATGGCTGATGACACCCATCAGAAATGCACACACACACACCTGAACAAGAATTCCATAATGAGGCACATGCACAGACCAGAATCATAATAGACCATGTATTTGGGATGCTAAAGTCACGGTTCCAGTGCCTGGACACATCCAGTGGAACCTTGCAGTACTCACCAGCTACATGTACCCAAATTGTCATCGTATGTGCCATGCTACACAATATGATCCTGCAGAAACAGCTGCAGCAGGAACAGCACAGGGCAGGGCCACACAGCCTCCCAACATTGCCAAGGCCTGCATAGGCACAGAGTGCCTCGGAGGAAGAACAACCTGAGCCTACCCCAGTAGCAGAAGGAGGCATGCCCAGTATGCCTAGACTGTGGCAAATGAGGCAACGCATAGCACATACACTGACACGGTAGGAACCCAGGGAATTTCACCTTTCTCTGACTCACACATACAGTAAAAGGGATGCCAAACATGACACTACCTTTGCTTAACCATGTATAGGGAGTGTACTATGTGCATCCGACATAGTCAGCCCTCCAGCACCATCCTCAATACTGGCACAGCCACAAGGTAAGTCACTCTCCCTATCAATTGCCGAATGGAGTAGTATGTGTTGTTACTTGTATCTATGGTATGGATGTGAGCATGCAAGGGAATTGGCTGGCTGAATGGAATGCCAGCAGATGGTAGACACTTATAGTGGCAGCATGAGATCTGTAACAAAAACTGGTGTCACTATAGTAGCAACTACTAGACAAGATGACAAAACTCACTGCAGGAAATGTGCTGGGGCACATGTGTGTCCATAGGACACATACATGCCAGTCAGGGAGGCTCACATACCCAACAATAGTCTCAGACAGCAGGACAGGCATAGACAAACAAAAACAAAGGCTGTGCTCAGGCCTCTGATTGATGTCTATGGAGAACCCCCCCCCCAGACCTAGACAGAAAGACTACAACAGGTCAGGCAGTGGGATGCTAGTTCTGAAGGGTAAGAGGTCAGAAACTGAAATGTACGTCAATCAAATCTAAGACCTGTAGTACACTGATATGCCTCTAGTCAGCATGATAGGTTAGAATACAGAATGAAATGGAGTACCTGAAATACCAATACAGTCATAGCAAATGTATATAAGTGTCAGGTATGCCCCCACCCCAATCCTATGTAGAAATGTAGTAATAGTCAGGTGTGCCCCCCCCCAATCCTATGTAGAAATGTAGTAACAGTCAGGTGTGCCTCCCCCCAGTGCTATGTAGAAATGTAGTAACAGTCAGATGTGCCCCCCAATCCTATGTAGAAATGTAATAACATGTATGTGTAGGTATAATAACAGTGGAGCACAGATTACCTGAGCTGGCCAAGGTAGCAGGATAGATTGTAACATGTGTACAATATGCAGAGCTATGTGTGTTACATTGGTGTGTGTTGTATATTGTGTGAGAGTGGTCAGTATGTATGCATGGTGAGGTTTGTCTTGGTGGCCATTGGCCAGTACTGCTGATGACAGGGCCAAGTTCTCACAACTGCAGTGCCAAAAACAATGCTTCCCAGCAAAACACATTCCAGAAGTAAGCTATAGTAAATGTTTGGCAGTAATATGTGTCACCATCTGAAAGATGGACATGGCATGAATGTGGGCCCAGACATACAAGCAGCACAGGGGGAAGTACCCCAGACAGACAGTATATAATATGTAACTGTCAAATGGACATAGCCTTGGAATTGTACATACAGGTTAGCAGCACATTATTTGGGCTTGTAGTAGGGATTACCGATGTCATCTGGCCAAACACTGGTAGACCACAAAGGTCACAGGTATGAAGTATTTGGAAACAGCTGATGTCCCTGCACAAGCCAGCATAAGTGGAATGCCCCATGCATATCTGTCAGTCAGATGCAAGAAGTGTTCATAGCACACATGCACCCAGCTCACCCCACCATCACCCACAGGTACCCCTCCGATCTTATCCCTGCTGCTGGGAATAAGTACAATATGACCCCCACCTCTGTTTAGCAATAACTAAAAAAATGCAACATGCAGAACAGGTGTCACATGTAGGTGTGTCCCTAGCTGTAAGCAGCACCCTGCCAGCAACCACACCACTGGATCAATAATGACAGAATGTAATGGCATGAACACCTTGCACACATACCCTGTCACCCCAGGGGAATATAGTGTATTGCAGTCTGGGACTGTAGGAGTGACAGAATGCAACGGCCTGCTACAGCTGGCCTGCATCACTACCAAATGGCCTACAGTCCTCTGCCAAAGGCCTGTGTCTCATCCATACTGCCAATGTATGTTATGTCATGGACTCCGAAATAACAACATAACAGAGTTCACAGAACCCAAATGCAAGGCCATGTGGACAAATCCCAGTAACATGTCCACCATGTCCTACTGCATGAACTGTGGACCAACACCAAATTACTGCTGGGATGAAGTGATAACTATAGGGAGTCTATCAGATAATGTTTGCTTAATGTTTGAAAGAGGATAGAATAATAGATATGGGTAGGAGCATGGGCGGCATGGAGTGTGTGAAGTCCGAAACTCAGCCCTGTGCACATACTGTCCCTGGCTGAAAACACAAGAATGGGTGGCTACAAACCTGCTCATAAACCACAATGTGACGGGGTAATCTCCAGAATTATGACCCCTGCCTCTGGGTAACCTGTGTGAATCTGTACAGCTGTGAGATATGGCCACAGCAGGATATAGCCATACTGTCATATCGATGGATGTACAGGCATGGGATCCTCAGTCACCACTGTACCAAGGTGCTGAACCATTTACACAGACGCAGCAGCAAGTGTATGCAGCTTCCCCTCCAGAATGGCATGAGTGCGCAAGAATACGTAGGCTGATGACCACAATACTGCACACAGCTGCATTCACCCTGTGTTCCCCAGGACATCACTGCAAGCAAATATGTATACCTGACAGTAGTTGATGACATAAAACATCACAGTGTAGAACAGTACATATGCCTGAATATCTCTTTTAACACCAAGACCATGTAGCAGAAGCAGTACAGACACAATTATCTGCAGTAACCCACTAGCCTTTGCCCATTTTGACCCCATCTTGTCAACCGATCTACAGATATCCTGCAGAAACAGGTTGCTAGCTGTAGGTGTAGAACACAAAAGCCTGCACTGGAGTACAATCTCCCTGGAATGGATTCACACATTCAATAAAGAAGGTCATACTGAGCATGATCCCACACTTAGAGAAATGAAGGCCATGTCAGGCAACAAAATACTGAAAGGTCATACTGGGCATGCTCACACACTTAACAGAAATGAAGCCCATGTCTGGCAACAACAGTGGACCATGCATATCTGACAGTCGCAGATGTTAATACACACACTCCTCAGTACACACCAGTTATGCTTTGCACACACATTGGACAGGAATACACACATATATCCAAGGACAACACACTATAATAGACCAAAATTACACATACATAGATGTGTGGAAGAGAGTGACAGACAGTGACAAAGAGCCTCCCATCATGAGGCCTGTCCCACCGAGCCCACATCCAATTGGCTAAAACCACATGATGTGCAAATGTCAATCACCATAGACATTTGCCTCTGGTATCCCTCAGCACTATAGTGTCTGTGGTGCTTGTGCTAACTGTGTAACATGACTGTACAAGTCAGTAGTCATCTAGCAGTTGTATACACATACCTGTGGAATATAAACCTGTGTGTGCCTGAGTGCTGTGTGTCTGCCTCTAGATGAATGGGTTATGGGCCATGCATGCAGACTGCACTCCCTATTGGCCTATTATGGCAAGCCTGCTGATGTCTTCACCTTGAAATACACCTTTGGGGAAGTAATAGCTTTGTAATCTCTGTGGTGTGTCCTATGACTGCTTAATGCTGTAGTGTGATGTACTAGTTAGGTGGGAGTTCTAATCCCAGATATAGCAACTGTGTGTGTGTGAGTGTGTATGTGTGTGTGTGTGTGTGTGTGTGTGTGTGTGTGTGTGTGTGTGTGTGTGTGTTTCTTTGTGTAGGGATCAATGCTTTTTAGGCCATTCACACTCACTGCAATTTCAAATGCCCTACTTTGGCAGGACTGCTGATGTCATTATCTTTGAAATACATATTTGGAGAAAGAGTAGTCCAGTAATCTCTGTGGCACATCCTATAACTGTGTAATACTCTAATGTGATGTACTAGTTAGGTAGGAGTTCAAATCCTAGACATGACAACTGTGTCTGTGTGTGTTTGTTTATCTGTGTAGGGATCAATGCTTTTTAGGCCATTCACACTCACTACAATTTCAAATGCCCTACTTTGGCATGGCTGCTGATGTCATTCACTTTGAAATACACCTTTGGGGAAGGAATAGCCCAGTAATCTCCGTGGCATGTCCTATAACTGCATAATGCTGTAGTGTGATGTGCTAGTTATGTAGGAGTTCTAATTCCAGACATGACAACTGTGGGTGTATGTTTGTCTGTGCAGGGATCAATGCTTTTTAGGCTATTCACACTCACTGCAATTTCAAATGCCCTACTTTGGCAGGGCTGCTGATGTCATTCACTTTGAAATACACCTTTGGGGAAGGAGTAGCCCAGTAAGCTCTGTGGTGCATGCTATAACTGTGTAATGCTGTAGTGTGATATGTTACTTGGGTAGGAGTTCTATTCCCAGACATGGTCACTGTGAAACTCTGTGTGTGTGTAAAGATCAAATTTTTTTATCCATTTGCAGGCACTACGCACACCTAAAAATGGAGAACATCGATAACTGCGGAGTAACAGAGACCTGATCCAAGGCTTCAGAGAGAAGCCCTGCAATACCACGTACAGCTTTCACCACACCTGTTGACCACCAAACCAGGACCAAAACAATAAAGGTGGAGGAGTGTCCATATTCACCAAGGATATTCACACCACCAGGCTACTTGCCCAACAGAATGTATCTGAAATACCCCCGGTAAAACTAATAGTAGGTTAGACTGCATTCCAAATTGTATAGTTTGCTACAGAAACCCCCCCACCATGCCCCATGATTCCCACTACAGCTTTTGAAACATACTGTGAAATATTATGATACAAGCAAACATCCTAATACTGGATGACTTACACTACCCTGCCATTAACTGGGAAAACTACTTGTGTACCAATACGTGTGCCCAGCGGTTCTTGGAAGTCATAATTCCCAATGCCCTGGATCAAGTAACCCATAGTCCCACCAGGGGCTCAAATATCCTAGATCAGGTCATTACCAACATGGGAAATCAATGCTTCACACCTATGGTCACCCCATCAGTGGTCAGGTCTGCCCATGAGAGAATCACCCTTAACATCAACATCCCTCCCCCACACCCCAGTAAGGAAACCTCCATAACACACATCTCCAAAGCCAATGTCATGCTACACATGTCAGACGCGACTAACGTCATGACAGCCAAGCAGATGGGAACTGAAAGGATAACTGCTGGATCTTACATGAAGGCACTGTGCAAGCACATCCACTCGTGCATGAATCGTGCCATCTAATATAGAACCATGATGCTCCCCACCAGGAAAAGGAAGCCAATGTGGTGGCCCCCTGCCATAAACATACTGTACAACAAAAGGAGGAAACTGTTGCAGAAACTGGGGAATTTCCAGGATGCAAAATACTCCATTACCAGCCACAGTAAGAAGCAGATATCCCTCATAACATCCACCAAAGCTAGTCATGAACATAATATAGCCAAAGATGTCAAAGACAACTGCAAGCTGTTCCATAGCTATGTGAGGAATCTTGATGGCAATGCTCAGATCTGCTCTGAGCTTCAACAGGATGGTATTAAATATACTTCTCCCAGGGATATTGCCAATATCCTGACAGATCGATTCAGTGCCAACTGCACCCCCCACCCCAAAAGGGTCCATCTCAGCATGGAAAGATTGCCAGATTCCAGTAATAATGGCCACATAGGTAAAAAACACACTCTCTAGAGCTATGTCAAGAGCAGCCATGGGACCAGTCAACATCACTGGCTGTGTACTACATGAGCTACAAACTGAACTGGCACTTCACCTATGTTCCATGTCTAATCATAGCCACACCTCAGGCTTTGTGCCCACTGTGTGGTGCACAGTTACAGTCATCTCAGTCCACAAGAGGGGATCCACCTTGGATCCTTGGAACTACAGCCCCAGCAGTATGAAGTGCCTGATCTGCAAGGCCATGGAATGTATTATCATGGAAATTAAAACAAAGACACTGGCAATCTGCAAACACTGGACCCCAACCAGGTTGGGTTTGTGAAGGGCCAATCATGTCACCTCAACCTGATTGACAACTGTGAATCCATCTCTAGAGCTGTGAATGAGGGTAAGGTGGTACACACAGCCTATCTGGACCTCACCAAGGCCTTTAACACCATCCCCCAGATTGGAATCATAGATAAATGTATCAAGCTGGCCATTAATCCCTATGTCACCTGATGGGCTGCCAATTGCTGTACTGACAGAACCCACACTGTAAATGTAGGTGACACCAACCCCAGCCCCAGACAAGTGACAGTTGGAGTACCTTAGGGTTCAGTCCTGGTACCACCCTTGTTTGCCATCTACTACTCTGAAGTACAGTCCAACAGTAAGGGACTCTGGCAAACAAAGGTTGCTGATGACTGCACACTGGGAGCCAATACTGAATCCCCACATGATGTGTATATTCTACAGAAGGGCCTTACAGAAAGACATGATTGGTGCCTGAGCCATGGCCTCAAGATCAATGCCAATAAATATATAGTTATCCCCTTTGGAAAGGGACATGTACCTGTGAAGTACCACATAGGTGGCAGTACACTAAACACCTAAAGTGTGATAACAGACTTAGGGACAGAGGTGGACAGTGGTCTCACCTTTGATAACCACATCACCACAACAGTCAGGAAACCCACCTATGTGGCACACCTCTCCACTAAGGGCTTTAAATCCAGGAAAAGGAGGCCATAGTCCCACTGTAGTCATCTCTCAGTAGACCCAGTACAGACTACAATGGTCCATTACATATGTACCTCAGAAGACATCTGCAACAACTAGAAAGGCTGCAGACATACCTCATGAAATGAATCACAGGCCTAAACCAGATGCCATATGATGACCGTCTGAAAACCATCCAACTATTCTCTGTCACATATTGTGTTCTCAGAGGCGATCTCTGCTTAACATACCATGCCATGTCAAACCCACAGCTGCTGGACATGCTACAGTTAAAGAATTCCAAACCCTAACATCCACATGCTTCAGTAATCCAAATCTTGTCATCACAATGAACAATACATGTTGGAGGGATGTGTTCCTGACCCCGAGACTCCCCAGACTCTGGAATAGACTGCCCATACATGTCAAGCAGAGTGCATCTTTGGCCCTCTTCAAAAGGAACCTGGATGATTGGATGGGAAATAGGAAATTGACCCCGGGGATCATATCAGCTACCCTGGTAGACAGGGGTCTGGGGAGTTAAATATTGTGGGAAGACATAGCCAGGGAATTGTCATGTCTAGGCATGTATAGGACCTAGCGCTGATAGCTTAGCATCAACATATGAATCTATGAACTACACTTTCCATTGCCCAACCTTGGCAATGTTGTTGATGTCATTCACTTTGAAATACACCTTTGGGGAAGGACTAGTCCAGTAATGTCCATGGTGCATGCTATAACTGCACAATGCTGTAGTATGATATACTAGTTAGGTAGGAGATCTAATCCAAAACATGGCAAGTGTAAAGGTTTGTGTGTTTGTTTGTCTGTGTAGGGATCAATGCTTTTGAGGCCATTCACAGGCACTACAATTTCCATTGCCCTACTCTGGCAATCCTGCTAATGTCATTCACTTTGAAATACACCTTTGGGGAAGGAGCACCACAGTAATCTCCATGGCTTGTTCTACAATTATGTAATGCTGTAGTGTGATATACAAGTTAGGTAAGAGTTCTCTTCCCAGACATGGCAAGTGTAAAAGTTTGTTTGTTTGTCTGTATAGGGATCAGTGCTTTTGAGGCCATTCATAGTCACTACAACTTCCATTGCCCTACTTTGGCAAGTCTGCTGATGTCATTCACCTTGAAATACACTTTTGGGGAAGTAGTAGTCCAGTAATCTCTGTGGCTTGTCCTATAACTACGTAATGCTGTAGTGTGATGTACTAGTTAGGTAGGAGTTTTAATGTCAGACATGGCAACTGTGAGACTTGGTGTGTGTGTGTTTGTCATTCATATCCTTGGTGAAGGTAGCTTTGAGTGTGTAACAACTAGACTCATTGTGGACCGGGTTTTGCAAATTTCTTATATGGTGGGCCTATTACATGTCACACTGTTCACCTTACAAGGATAACAGATGTCAAACAGCAGAGAGGCTGGAGTAGACAATCCATACCCCTACATGTGACATCATGGTTTGGTGAACAATATATCCAACCCTTGTATTACCCAGAGAACACTCTTCACCCATGTCTCATACACAAACACACTCACCTAGGCAACTACCACTATGTTGGTTGTTCCCTGCATATTGCCCACAGATAGTAACCATGGTGTGATTGCAGTGGACTACAGGTGGCATGACACCCTGTTCCATCCCTACAATAGGCAAATAATTGCATACAGTGCTCCTTCACTATGTTCCCCACTGGACTTCTGAACAACTGCAACACCAGCAAATGTGACTCACAAAGAACATAACATCCCTTATACACATGCCCTGCATGGACAGATGCCACTGACACCAGGGAATACCTGTATCATGCTGTCAATGTAGGTGCATGGTCAATCTGGTGTCCATTGCCAGTTTTCACCACACAATGCTAGGAATGACACATCTGATGATAACAATCTGTCTACACAACATGCCCCAGACACCCCAGGTACACTTCCACATGTCACAAAACATGCATGTGGGACGTGTGCACATACTGGACACCATCCATGTCATAGACTATAGAACACATACATGGCAAGCATTGCACAGCACGGGCCACTCACAATAGTAACCCAGATGACTGGATGGTGAATACAATACCCACCTGTGTGGGAAAATCCAGACACTACACCCCTGAGCCACACTGCAGACCATTGTCATGTGGCCTGATGCCAAGGTATACCCTTTACCTAGCCTTGTACAGCCTTCTGGCACAGTGAACCACTACACACCTGTGAAGCAATGCACCCATGCATGTCAGTACTGTCAACTGTGTCTGTGTGTGTGAGGAGTATAATGATTTGGACACCATTCACACTCACTACACCTCCCACTGGCCTACTGAAGCATGCCTTCTGATGTCAGACACCTTGACATACCCTTTGCCCCTATATCATCCTGATAATTACTGTGGTGCATGTGATACCTGTGTATTACTGTATTGTGGCAAACTAGCTAGCTAGGAAGTCTAATTCTGACCCTGCCAACAGTGATAATATGTGTGAGTCCCTGACAGAGTGTGGCTGTGTTAACCTTGACACCTGTTCATGTGGACAGACATGTGTACTACACCTACCTTATCCCTCCTTTATTACTGTTGCAGATTTCACTCACCATCGAATATACTTTGGACAGCTCCCCAACATGTAAGCTCTGTGGCGCATATAATAACTGCATAGACAAATGACAGCAGTACATAGTCAGGCAGGGGGTTGAAACCCTGTACTGGTAAGTGTGTGACACAAGCATGCTTAGGTTTTACTCTCCCACCCCCTCCCTGTCTTACTTTGTCTCTGTCTGTTTCTTTCACTTCTCTCTGGTGGATGTGGAGAAGTACACCTGCTTTGCTTAGGCAGCAGCTTGTGTTTTGTAAGTGATGCTCATAATCAGCTGATGGCCTCTGCATGAATTGAAGTCCCCCACTAGCTGATTGCATGTGGAACAGCTGTGGTAACATTCCCATAGCCAATTGCATGGAAACCCACACCTATAACTAGGAACATCATGTGGATGTTGGCCCTTTTCATTCACTGTGAGCAGGACTTCATGTCAATGTTTGGCAAATAGCATCACATATGATAGTGGGATATACCTTTAGCAAGATACAATGTGGAGACAGGCCAACAAACAGGAGGGGGATGCTCCAGACATGACTACAGAATGTAAGTGTTGCTTTTCTGCATTTGGAGTAATGTTGGTTTAACAGTGTTTATGTGGATATGGCTGGTCTACATGATTTAATACCTGTCATTACAGTGTTATATGTTTGCGGAAACTCCCACCTGTAGGGTTATCTGCAGACTGGCCAATGTTTAGATTCTTATATTTCTTGTGCTACTCACAGATCACCTATCTTAGAACTGCAGAAGCATAGTCTGAGGATTGTAGTCAGTACATGGTGACAGCCATGAGAGTTACTGACTTCATATCCCTCAAAGGACATATGTCACAATAAACCCTGTTACAACAGTAAATGCATGAGGGTATCACAGCAACATACCAATATTGGCCCAGTGTTTGTGGCTCCAGCCACAATTCTGTCAACCTTTGTAGATATGTCATGCAGTAAGAGGTGCATATGTTCTGTACACCATTATTTATTGACATCATACCTGATAACAAGCCAGTCAGATATCAGACTCCTACACATGTTATGTATAGTAGGGGTTATTTCTGAGGATATAACCTGGGCATTCTGTGGTTGTGTGTGCAGTAGTTGGGTCTGTGTACTTATGGTGATTGTTGACAGTCTGTGTATTGCGAATATGTATCTTGGCCTATGTACATACTGTGGTAGATGTCATTGTTCTTGGTCCTGTTTTATCTGATGTTACATGCTGCTCCAGTTTATAGTACCCTATTGGCTCACATGTTTGTAGGGCCAAACACACACGTGTCCCATACCACAGACAGACATTGGACCACACTGTGTCATGACCCAGTATATGTAGGGTTAGTGTGTAAGTGGCACATATGAGGATGGTGTTGATCAGACAGTCCATGTAGTGTAATATTAAGCTTGTGTATCATATGTGGCTGTGGCTGTGTTCACATTGGTTGTGGGTATGCACTTTCACACAGGTGTCTGTTACTCTGTGCTGTGACATGCCTGTAGAGCCTGCTATATTTGCAGGTACATGTGTATTCCCCCTTATGAAATGTAGGCCAGTGTTGTGGCAGTCTGCCTGTAGTTTGCACAGTGCTTTGTTACATGCCTAGTAGCTTAATGTAATTACCCAGTGTGATGTTATGTCCAGATATTTGCAAGATGTACTGCTGCCGGGCCACCATAACTGTTGTGTATTTCTGACAAAGCACTGGGATGCTGTACAGATGTATGTCACTAACTACTGGGTAGTATGTGGCCATGTGACCTCTGCACCACCAGTTATGTGTCAGGACAGACAGGAGTGTGTGAATGCATAAACTGTGTGGGCATATGTAGTCCAGTACTTATGTGATATACCCATGTACATGGCTGTTAACATCCACATTGTCAAGCTTGGTGCACATGTCTCGCACTAAGGGGATCTGTGTATACCTCTGGACTGACCAGAGTGTGCCAGACTGTCCACATATATTGGTCATATATCTGCTGTAGTCCACAGGATCATTACTATGCTATCAGTGGTACTGTACTATCATGTCCTTAGGATGCATGTCAATAGCAGATGTGACGTCCTACATACAACATGTCTGTTAAGACAACCCCTGTTACAGTAGCAACAGTCTACATATAAACCTGCTATACATACACGCCATCCCCGTGCACTAAGAGGTTGAGACTATTGGTGCGGGGGTATGATTCCAGTCCATGTTTTGGACATATGGTAAACATATATGTGTATGTATATATATATATATATATATATATATATATATATATATATATATATATATATATATATATATCCATGTATCTATATAGATATACACATATACATGTCAACATACATATATGGATATATATATATATATATATATATATATATATATATATATGTATATATATATATATATATATATATATATATATATATATATATACATACACACACACACACACACACACACACACACACACACACACACACACACACACACACACATATATATATATATATGTATATACATATACACATCTATATATGTTTACACACATACAGATATATAGATATATATGCTCATATAGTTATAGATAGCTACATCTATACTGACATATATATATATATATATATATATATATATATATATATATATATATATGTATATATATATATATATATATATATATATATATATATATATATACATATATGATGTCCATACACACACACACACACACACACACACACACACACACACACACACACACACACACACACATATATATATATATATATATATATATATATATATATATATATATATATATATATGGGTCTACCTGATAACACCGAGACGCCAAAACACCGACAACGAAATAACCTACATGCAAAACCGACAAAAAAAGAAAGTTCAAAAACACGAAACTTCACATGCCCGACAAACCAAAATCCCAACAATCAACAAAACAAATACCTTTCCCGAAAAACACACACACAACACAAGCACACCAAAAACCTTACAAACCTACACTAAACCTTACATACACAACTATCTATGCACTAACCTTAACCAAACCCTAACCCTAAGGTCCGTCACTATCGCATACTTACCTTACTCGCACCCTAACCGTAACTCACTTAATCTGCCCTAACCCTCAAGTCCATTACTATTGCACACTTACCTTACCTGCACCCTAACCCTAACTCACTTAACCTGCCCTTAAACCTTAAGTCCGTCACTATCGCACACTTACAAGACC
This sequence comes from Protopterus annectens, assembly GCF_019279795.1. Taxonomy (NCBI): domain Eukaryota; kingdom Metazoa; phylum Chordata; order Ceratodontiformes; family Protopteridae; genus Protopterus; species Protopterus annectens. Next base: position 886,131,274 of record NC_056745.1, read on the forward strand.
CACACCCTACCCTAACGTCCGTCGCTATCATACACTTACCTTACCCACACCCTGACCCTAACGTCTGTCCCTATTGCACACTTACCTTAACATGTCGGTGTTCTGAGTGTCAGGATTCTCAACTGTCGGTCTTCTCCATTGTCGATCTTCTGGTGTCAGTGTTCTCGTCGTCGGTGTTCTGTCCTTTCGTCATTTTCATGTAGACCTATATATATATATATATATATATATATATATATATATATATATATATATATATATATATATATAGCCATATAGATAATGCACTATACAGATGTGTATAAATACATATATATTCATATATATGTGTATGTACATTTAGACATATATCTACATATGTATACGTATATATCCCTATCCTTGTCATGTGTAAACATTACCGTTGTGTATACCTTCCCAGATGTATCACACCTTATGTATCTGATATGTGTATATTTAGATATAACAACATATGTGATGCAACACTAATACCACTAACAAGTACTATACAATTGTAGAAGTCACAGCAATTGTTCAATACTATTCAATATGTCTATTGACAGATATATTGCAAAAACAACTGTCTTCACAGCTGTCATGGTGTAGTGGTTAACTGTTGTGACTATAGTGCACAGTGTCCTGGGTTCAAGACCTGCAATGGCTGTTTATTTTGTTGCTGGGCAGAACAAGGGCTGTTGGATACAGAGTGCTTATGGCAGTTTTGAGCAGCTTTAAGCACGTTTGCGTGGGTTTGCATGAAGCTAAGTGATGCTAAGGTATGGTTAAATGTACTGGCGCTTACACTGTGTAGGCTTCGCTTACCAGCGCAGAAATGTACTTAGCTGTTATATTGCAGCAATGCTGATACCTGATAAGCATGGTTCAGCCCTGGTTACCAGTGCTCACATCCCAGTCTGATAATATGGCAGGGTAATGACATCTGTAATAAATATATGTAATGCCATGTACATAACATGCATCTATGTGCTGCCATTACAGTAGCAAGGGGTGTGAGTCTCCTGTCTGGGACACTTGGGTATATATGACCTGTACAACACTCTTATCCATGTGAATGTGTTAAATACAAGGGAAGTGTCCAGGTTTTGTGCAGTCACACTGGCATGTAGGGTATCATGACATTACTACTTTTGACAGTGCTTTCCCAAGCAAGAGTAGATTGCTAATTGTAGTACTGGCAACAAACACCCCTGCATGCATAGATGGCCTCTGCATCATCACTGTTGTGTTCATGGTGTGTGCTGTGTCATATTATATATTTCCTACTGGATAATGATCTGACATGTGGAAAATAACTGTAGACTACTGTCTGTATAGCATGTCAGCAAGCGCTGCCATCATGTAGTAACTGCATACCTATCGGTGTCAGAGGTCTATCTGTCAACACATACAACCTACTGCATAGCTAGTTGGCGTGCTGATGTCTGTCAGTCCCTGTGCAGATATGCAGATGTCAGGTATCCATCTTGGATATGTACAGGCAATTTATGCTTGACTGACACCGACATGTCTGCCCAACTGTGTTATAACTGGCACAGATAGAATACAACACCCTGAATGCACCACATGCCATGGATACCTCCACTACACTGCCACAGTCAACAGAACATGCTTGGGTACAGGGCTTCAAGACAGACACTAACCATGTTATGTAATACATGTTGCATACATGTCAACTGGAGCACCTCACCGGCCATTTGCAGGAGGCACCCAGACTGATGCATGTCACTCTCATCTTGAGGGTCACCATAGTGGTGTCTGTAGATAGATGGCCTGCTGGCACATGGCAGGTGGCATGATACCACTGTACACACATCCCCTACACTTCCCATTCTCTCCATGGGCAATAGCCAGGCACACACCTATGAGCACCTGCACCAATGCACCCTAGTACTGACAAATGTGTACGTCTGCATTACTGAGGATATCAGTGTCTGTGTGTTAGTACACCTGTAGTTGGGAATACCCTGAGGCCCTTCACACCCACCGCATCACCCACTGCCATAGTTAGATGTGGCTGCTGCTGTACCGGACATTACATGTACCTTGTTACACTCCTCTCCCTAAGGGCTACCTGGGCCTTGCAGTACATGCACAACACTGTTGTACAAATGGGTTGATAGGCATGGGATACCCACTGAGCTTTGGCAAGTGTGTGCATGTGTGTATATATGTAGGGTATAGCATACCGAGGCCACATACTCCTATTACAATATGCATTGCCACACAGTATTAGGGATAGTGATGTTGCTGCCCATAGGAGAGGCATGACAATGAATCACCCTACTATGCCTGTGACATGTGAATTAGATGCATATCCCTGTAGTGGCACTCTTGGGATGGACAAGGGGTTGTATTGCAGTCCTGGTCAATGTGTGATGGTGGGTATGTCAGAGTGTCACCATGGGTTCCAGTGCTTACAATATCCACAGTGGGGTGTGGGTGCTGGCTATACTGTCATTACACCATGGTACCCCCAGTACATGTCCCATGTACCACTGTATGGTAAGCACTGTCACCATCAACCATATGGGTAACTGATAACACTATCCAGCCCAGATATGCATGTGCTGTGTGCAGCCTACCTGTAACACATTGGACACACTGATAAGGTAGTTAGCACTGATAGGACCAGGTCTCTCGGATGTGTATCTGACTGTTATGTGTTTGTTAATGTGTATATGATGGTATGTCACACTATGTATTGTCCATATATAACCATTATATCCCCCATTACCATACTGTACATGCCTGGGAATGTTCTGCATGTAACATGTAACCTGGAACACATCTCATCCTAAATGTTGTGTGGTCTGTGCAATTAAAGCCACACATGTCAGTAGCACTACATACCTAGGTAGGAGTCTAGTCCCAGTGTTGCCAAGTAAGAGTGTGCGTATATGTGGAGGGATCTACTTCAGGTTGCTGAATATACATGCCCCAGGGGGGTCATCTGTCCATGTGGCACAGGCAGTAACTGTTATACAGACCTGTGACATGTGTTCAACTGTACCCAGGATATGGCACAGCCATGGTGTCACCACAGTGCCATACTCCTTGTGAGATATGACAGCAGACCATCCTCCTGCTGACACATGGACACCTACAACACAAATGGATAACATTATGGAGACCACAATCACTCAGTGTTACTAACAGCTGTAATGCATCATGGCTGGACAGCTATACTACCTGACATGCAAGCAGTAAACATTACTGCTGACAACATGTTACACAGCAGTACATTGGTACACTATAGTACAGTCACCGTGTGCATTAGAACCATATTAGCCTGTCCCTGATTCAATGTTATGGATGACAGGGATGTGGCACAGGTATCATCATATGCACAGAGTGTGTTGTTGGTTTGCCAAAGACCTAGGGTGGGCCATTCATTTGACACCATGTGTGTGAGTGAGTGGTTTAAGTTACTGATACGGCCATGGTGATGTGGTGTGTGTAGGTATGGGGTTGTCCTATGTGTGTTTGTATTTTGTGTGGGTATACATGCACACAGTTCTGCCATGTGGATGCCCTATACAGGTGTTTGTTGGACAGCTGCAGACCATACCTGGCAGGGTGTGCAGTTCACCGCCTCCAACCACAGACATGAGAACTGTGCCTGCCAGGGGTTCCACCGGCACATCCAGGTACAAGCCTCAATATGCTACTCTCCTCTGATGATGACATATGTCCGCTTTAACCAGATCCCTCCTGGGACTGACCAGGACCACGTGCATGTGGCCTGCTGTGGTGTGGTGTGGACAGTGCCCCCCAGCCGTGCTGGGGCTGGTACTGCCACTACGGGAGCTGCTTGGTGTCCCTGCATGTCCACGTTGACTGCCAGATGTTGGTGTTGCTGTCCTATGTCCACGTGGCCATCACACCAGTCCCACCACATGCTCTAGCACGGACAATCCACGATCGAGGAGGTCCACCATCTCACCCCACCATCTATCCGTGACGTCTGTATAATAATGGATGTTGTCACTTACAGCTGAAAAAGCAGCCCTCTGCAGCCTCAGACCCTGTCTGGTGTATTATTCCATACATGCCTGCACCTCCATGACAGCCTGAAACATGCGTCTATTGGTACCAGATGTGGCACTTCTGCCAGAGGCACGATGACCAGTGGCCCTCCCATGAGCACCCCTGTACATCTACCTATGTGGTACCCTGCCCAACATCCAGCTATGGCTGCTGTGTCCAGACACAGCAGCCATCGATACCACACTGTCTTGTGCACTGCCACCAACCGCCAACTGTCCCTCTGCTATGGCCACTGGTGATGGGGTATCTATAGGCAGTGTGACTGTGTGTGGGTATGGGGTGGATAACAGGGGGATGTCAAACAATGGTGCAGTTTTGGGCTTTGACAATCTCACCTGTGCCTCAACACACCTATCATCATTTTCAGTGCCTGTATGGACAACAACATCAGATTGCATGCAGGAGGGAAAACAAGAAACGCACTTTAAGACCTGTATGTCATTGCTGAACAGTACACACACACACACACACACACACACACACACACACACACACACACACACACACACACACACACACACACACACACACACACACACACTGACACCATAATACCTATCTGTCCCTGAGTTAACAGTCTTTCCCAGGTTTATTCTCTTACGTTCCCCATCCTGCATCACACTTGGAAACCTACACTCATTAATACCAATCATTAACATATCATTCTTCTACCTGCCTAGACAAGTGACCACAAAACATGATGTGTTAATCTATTACCTCTTTGACTTGGAGTCAGTTTTACAAGGACTCACTGCTGTCATCTAGTGTTCACAATGGGTTTGTCCAGACATCGTGAGCATAGCCCCCATATGTTAGGGGCTACTTAAGTCACTCAATAATGTCATATACTGGAGTGTCATACATAACTATTACTCAGTAGATGAATGATCTGTTGCTCTATTAACGTATTATGTGAGCAACAGTAATACATTCCCCAATGCATCTGCAGTGCTGCATATGTGGTTATTCCTTCACCTGTCTGCTGATTGCAGTTTTAACAGTATACCTGGTGTCTAGTTTCCCTCCCAATGCATGTTCCATGCTACAGACCTTATTATATTATCAGCTGTCCTGAGATTACATATCAGACAAGTATTCCTGGTGTGTCATGTGTCAGTCCATGTCCATGTACTGCACAGTTCCAAAGGAAAGTCGAGATGTATGAACAACCCCACATTCACACATGTGCATACATAGGTTCATAGATTAATACTAGGCTAACTGCCCTTGCGAGCCATTTTTAGCCTAGCCATTTCTCCCTTGTGAGACTTGAACCCTGTACCTTGTATTTGTAAGGCAAACACCTTAACCATTAGGCCACCCTCCCAACAACATGGGCACACACACAAACACACACACACATGCACACACATCCTACATGCATCAACCCCCTCCACTCCACCAGATTTCACTTACAGACAAAATAATCTCCCACCCCCTACACATTTACAGGTGAGGTTGCACGAAGATATTACACACAGGCCTCCCATTACCCATCTGTCAACATGCATAACATATGGTACTCAACAGCATGCAGTTCAGCTATAGTCAATCCCTACTAGCAACAGTTTACATGTGTGTGGTGCATGGATGGTGTTAGTAGGTGATACCCCTTCCCCTGGAAAGCACTGCACCCATGTACAAAGTATTGCTGTGCACCTGTTCAGCACCCTGACATGTACTGTGTACCATACCTCACTGGTGTACACACCATTGCTGAATGTGTATTACCGTGTCAGATATGTCTGCTCTGCTGCTCACTGCCCCTATGTGTTTGTTCGATGCATACCTGGGATGATATGTGGACAGATGTCATTTGTGAATGCCTGCTGTCTGATTTACATCAGGGGTCCATGTATTAGCAATACGTTACAATTACACTGACGACCATCAACACTTACCGTGGCTATGAGGAGTGTACACACCCTTATTGATATGACGCCCTCTTCCTTGATATGCCATGGGACCACATTACTGCATATGTTAACATTACATGAGCCTGATATGTGACATATGTCCTCTACAAATGTGTTAGTTGTGCTGATGCTGATTAAGATGCATATATTTCGTGGGTGCATATGTGTGCACGCCCTTATCATGATGGTTTGTTGCATCTACTGTTATTTGTACTACAGCAGTCACTATTCCTGGCAGGAGTATACCAGCATGACCCATCTGCATTTGCCGGTATATGGTCAGTCTGCCCTACACATGTCCCCCAACTCTGCATGATTGCAAGGTCAACTCATGTGCACATCCCTTGGAGTTCACACACTGCTGTCACTATTGCTGTGGAGTCAGGGTTATGTCTGCCACAGTTCCTGACCCTGACTGTGTGCAGATACAGCCATTCTTAGCATCCTTAGGATCCCTGCTGCAGTGCACTGGCGTGTCATGATGACACCCCCTCCCCATCTTCAGCCTTTTTGCAGATTATTGACAACTATGGCCTACACGTGTGCCAGTTTGCAGTGTCCCAAACACTGAACACCATGTGTAACAGCCTAGTCCCAACTGAATGGCAAACATACATGTGTACACTGGCACCGACATGGTACAGATGGGGATGGTGGGCCTGAGGTGGGGTGAGGTGTTGGTTGTGCAGCGCATGTATAGTACATGATACTGTCTGTAGGTTTCCGGTACACCAGTACACATTGCAACGCATGCCTTTTAGGGACCTCTTCTGTTATGCATATGCTACATGTAGAGAGACCTGGCTGATGTTTTCTGTGATACAACTGTCACATCTGATTACCCTAACCCATGGGCCACACGTTTGTAGAGTCCATGCAATTGCTGACATGAGTACTGCACAGCCAGTACTTGCTAGACATTCCTGAACCCCCCCCCCCCACCAGTGTTGTGGCATGTTACTAGGCAGCCTGCATGACTGGTTTACTACATGTGACATCATCTGTCTTGGATGGCCATCTGTTTATTTCCTACATCATTCCTGTCCCATACATCCTCGCCACATACATGACTGTCTGCACTGTTTGCCATGCTATATGCAATGGTGAGGTATGGCTACATATCCAGCTCATGGGTGCTACCTGTTGGGTATGAGGCCCATGCCATGGCATGTAAGATGTGTGCAAGCCATGGCTGCCTCTGTTGCAGGTAAGTGTGCACATTTGATGGCCAAACATCTTGGACAGCAGACCAATTCTTGGTGTGACATTGGGGATGTGTACCTGCTGGAAGGTGCATTTCCATGACAAATGCATACAGTAAGTACCTCAACAGCTGCTTCCACTATATTTTATCTGGAGTGTGTGCACACATATGCTTCCAATGTTTGTCAAGGTATGTATTCCCCATATTTGCTGCCCTAACATACAATTTCATATTACACACTCATTGCTCATGTTAGGACCACATTGCAGGTTGTAAGGGTTGTTGACTGCAGTATTATGATATGCCGTAGTGTAGATCTGCAACAGTTGCCATTGTACTACTGGTAAATACACTGTTGTAGCACTGTAGAGGAGTGATGTTTCACACATGTCCCCACTGTAGGCCATTTGTCCCACCATTATGTTCATGTCTGTGCACACATTTTGCAATGACAGGATGTTAGTTATATTGCAGGAGTCTGACATACCCTTCAGATACACCACCATTGTGACCACTGAGATGCAGTGCAGTTAACAGCAGCAATACGGGAACATTTATGGCATGCATTATACATAGGTGTGTTAAATGTGTGCATGGAATATACCATAGCCATAACATGACTTGTGTATTGGCAAACCTGAACCAAAACCATACTCACCAGCTTCAGACTGCTGCCTTGGAGGTATACCAGAGGAACCTACATAAGTGTGTGAGAGATGTGATGTCAGCAACCACAGCTGTGGCACTGGTACACGGTGGGTGCAATATTACAGTACATCAACAGTAAAAGCCCACAATACTACAGCTTATGCACATCTGTTAATTACTACTACACAGCAACAGACTATATATATGTCATCTCACATATGCATGATCTAACTGTACAGATGCAGATGGATATGCAACAGTGGTCTACTGAGATGCCCTGTGGCCTTACCTGCATGCTCCTCTGTGATTGTGTGGGTAGCACTCACCTCCACTATGCTCTCCGCCAAGTGTTGTGTGTGTGGGTGGGCAAGTGCCCCGAGGCTGGCAAGGAGCTCCTCAACATGTGTTAGTGATGGATGGATGGCATGACCCCCCTGTTGCGAGGTAATCCCCCCTGACTGCAGCAAGAATGCCGACTGGCATTGTGAAGTAGGTCAGTGCAATGATGCCGGACCTGCTCATAACTGCAGTTATGCAGGCCGACATCATTTACCTTGTGGACAAGATCATTCCACAGGGCAGTCCACTCCTGCTGCTCATGGGCTGTTCTGCCAAACAACACCTGGTAGTGCTGCACTAGGTGCATGATGATGACCACATTCTCGTCCTCTGTATAAACAGGAAGTCTCTCATGGGGCATCTTGCCTGAAAGACGTAAAGATGGAAACAGGTCTGAGCAACTCACACAGCAAGGTTATTATAGTTCTTAATACACACCTCTGTCTCTCCTCCACCATATCTGCAACAACAATCTGATCACACAACTCAATAGGTATGGCTACAGAATACCTACCATTGAGACATATATCGTATTGTACCACACTTTGTGCTATGTGTTTTTAGCCATGTTCTCTGTGGGGACACTATCATTGTTGGCCTGTTATGGACAATGTCACATGCATGCCATTGTAAGGGCCACTATGGTTCCATATATGCATGTGGTCTGTTTGTTATGTGATTGCTGCACATCAGTCGTTATGTGTTATTGGGGATATCTATGCATGCTGTTGGACATGTTCCGGGATTGTGTGGACTATTACTACCCACATATGTTCTATAACAGTGACACAATAGCATGTTTAGGGAACAGTTGCCAGTAGAACCACCTCTCCCACCTCATCTGGCCATATTACCAGGCCACATCACATGTGGGACTCACCCTGGGGCCTCCTCATCTACTGGTCCAGCACTACCTTCAGGTGGGACCATCTCAGGGGATGGTATCTCCCCCCCCCCCGGGAGCACACACAGACATGATCCTGTCACCCGAGGTCAGGTCCAGGGTCTGGTACATAGGGAGTTCCACAGAGACTTGGGGGATGTGCTACAACACCTTGAGGCCCTCAGTACACACTCACAGGGTCCACATGCTCCTCCTGCTCATCCTCCAGCCCAGGCACCTTCAGGACTGTGAAGCTGATGTTGTGACTAGCAATGGGTGGGGGCCTTGTTCCCATTGTTTCCATATGAGGGCTCATGGGGCTTCCACATCACAGATGACACTCCCCATCCAGGGTGTTTACCCACCAAATGTGTCATATACCACCCCTGTAGGCTGTCTACTCTATCTTCCAACCCAACCCACCTCCACAAACATGCCTACTCTCCTTCCTCAAATTCCCAATTTCACCTTCACAAACAAGGGTAATGTGGTCCCAACATGGGGTTCACATGTGACATAACCGTCCATGTTGCACACACTTACTGCTGTAGATATATATATATATATATATATATATATATATATATATATATATATACACACACACATATATATATGTGTGTGTGTGTGTGTGTGTGTGTGTGTGTGTGTGTGTGTGTACTGATATGTGTGATGTTCCCTCGCACATAGCATGCAGCACTGTGATGCAAAACTAGGGGACGTGTATTTATATACATATGTGTGTGTGTGTGTGTGTTTGTATATATGTAGACATACACACATACATATATATATATATATATATATATATATATATATATATATATATATAAATATATATATGTGTGTAGATATATATTATGAGTTCTGTATGTGTATGTATATATATATATATATATATATATATATATATATATATATATATATATAGATTTTATATATATATATATATATATATATATATACATATATGGGTTTATATCATATTATCGAAATTCTAAAACATTGAACAGCATAAGCTCGAACTTGGAATCTCGAAATATGATATAATCGAAAGCTCAGAACAGTGAATTTTTTCCCTGGGAAAAAAATTAGCTGTTCCGAGAAACACACACACAACACAAGCACACCAAAAAAAAGCAGTCCACACACACACACTTAAAATCCTACTTTTAACCCTACACTAAACTCTGCATACACTACTATTGATCCACTTACCTTAACCCAAACCCTAACCTTAAGGTCCATCACTATCGCACACTCACCTCACCTGTGCCCTAACCCTAACTCACCTAACCCGTGCCCTAACCCTAACATCCGCACAATCGCACCCTTACCTGAACCTGACCTGTAACTTTCCACCACAGTGCTGAAAATAGTGAAGCCACAGAAACGGCCAACCGAATTCTTTTTCTAGGAAAAAATTTGGTGTTCTGCAGCTTCGCTATTTTTAGCGTTCGCTGTTTTGGGTTTGATATTAGAACATTCAATGTTTTCAAACTTCGATGTTGTAATATAGACCCATATATAAATACATATAAGTGTCTGTATATCTGTAGACATACATACATATTCATATATATATATATATATATATATATATATATATATATATATATATATATATATATATATATATATATATATATATATATATATATATATATATATATATATATATATATATATATATATATATATATATATATACACACACACACACACACACACACACACACACACACACACACACACACACATATATATATATATATATATATATATATATATATATATATATATATATCACTCTCTAACTCTCCTTCCTGCACAGCTACACTGTTCTGCCTTGCTATAACACAGACAGGTGCCACATGTGGACACAGCCTAACATTAGGGGGGTATATATAGGGACAGATTGCAGGTAAGCCTATTACACACATATGGCATTTCTGCATGCTACATTACACATTAACTTGACTGACCTGCAAGTGTTGGGCTCTGGAACCCACGTTTCCATCATAATGGCATTACTTCCACGACCAGCTATTGGCCACACTAATATACATGTTTTGCATTACACAACACACACTATGATGGCTCACATCTTGTCAGTCAATGCTGATTTGCACAGCTGACGGGTATGGCCCACTACCCACAGGGACAGATGCTATTGTCTATAGCAGTTGTTCAGATGGACATCATAAAAACAACAACACCTGGTGGCACATATAAATCATTCCACATAATCTATCCCATTATTATGGACCAAGTGCTACATTCAATTGCATGCATATATACTTCACATACCTGTTGTGGGAATTATGTCTGTTCTGGATAGTTTGCTAGATGGATGTTTTTTTTTTGGCTTTGGTTTTCACTCTGTTTTTCTCTCTCTCTTTCTCTCTCTCTCTCTCTCTATCTCGGTCTCTCTCCAGTAAATGGATTGAGCTGCTTTGAATAGATTGCAGCATGGATTTTGTAGGTGGTGCACATGATCAGGTGATGGCCTCTGCACCAATCAGTGTCCTCCACTTGCTACCTGCATGCAGCATGCTGTGTAGTACTTTCAATTACAACTGTCATGGCAACCCACTACTATAAATCCCTACATCATGTGGGCATGGTCCCTTTACCTTTCCTGTATGGAGGACATCCTTCTTGTGTGTGGGCAGCAGTGTTACAGACAGCATGTAGCAATACCTCTTACAAGAGGACTTGCATACTCAGGCCAGCTACGTATTTGTATAAGGTTCCAGAACTACTGACAGAGTGTGAGTAGTGTTGTTATATGCATTGTATGGCACCAGTGTTACAGGGTTTGTGTGTATATATTAGTTTAACATGGACAGCAGTCTGTCTGCATAGCTCTCAACTGTGGGCCTATCCACATCATGGCCAGAGGTGTGCCTGTTATGTTTTGTCTGTCCACCACACAGGTCTTGTGTCAGATATATCACTGGCATTGTGTGCGTTGAGTACTATCAGTACATGGCTACATCCATTTTTGTTTCTGACTTCATATTCCTGAATAAGGGTATGTTGCAAACTATCCTGTAACACCAGCAACTTACTCAGTGTATGACAACAGTATTTCACATATGGGCCTGTGTTTTGGCCTCTGTCCTCCACCTACATACCAGGCTTTGCCCATATGACATGCAGTAAGGGGTTGTTATGTAGTGGCCTGTGATTATGTCATGCTGCAATTCCTGACATCATTCCAGCGCTGTTTCGGCCCCCACACATATTGTGGGGTAAGGTCCATATATATATGTGGGCTTCAGCTGGACAAAACATGTGTGCCCTTCTGCAGTCCAGAGGTCAGTGTATGTAACAGTGTTATATGGCCCTGTAAGTCAGTCTATGGGGGAGGGTTATGCACCATATATAACCTAGACTGTTACAACATGTGAGTGATATCGGTAGTAAGCCGCCTTAAGGTATATGGCTGTACATTACCATACATTTCACCTTGGGAACATTGGTGGCCTAGTGCTTACTGCCATACAGACTGTTCTGTTTGTCAGTGTGATTGTGATGTTTTCAGTTATGCATTGCTATGTAACAAATACATCCCGTTGTGTCATCTTAAGTCTTTTTCCCTAGGGATTGAGTACAGTGTGTAATTAGAGGCTGCTGGACTATACATCTGCAAATATATATATATATATATATATATATATATATATATGTATATATATACATATATGTATCTGCATATATGTGTGCGTGTGTGTGTGTATATGTATCTTTTGAATGTTTATTGCTTCCACATTGTACAATCCCTATGGTAGCCAGACTGTACTGCACAATGTTATTGATACCGTCCTAACATCATACAGGTGGATGGATTACTGTTAATGTCTTGTGGCCATGATGTGTAGGATCCTGAGTATGGGACTTGCAACAGTTGGTACTGTGTTGCAGGGTAGATCTGTTTGCCTGTGGGGGAGGGGGGTGATATCAATACTTACAAGACGTATTTAGCTTGGGCCCCCTTACCCCAATTAATGGTGCCTTTGATCATATATGTATTTATTCACAATCCCAATGCAGTGCAGCCACAAACAGAGACGGGGTGCCACGCAAGTAAAAACGAATAAAGATATCAATCAGAAAAGACATTTATGATCCAAACAATTTTTCAAGGTTTCAGAGGAGGTGATTTGATCAATAGGACACTGGAGAATGAAACTAGATGCATCATTAGATGGAGATCGGATAGACCCCCTGGCCTTAATGATAAAGTCCAAATTAAACCATTTTTGAAAAACAGAAGATTACACAGAGCAAGGTAGTACGTTGATCCATCATGTAAAATTATGTTCAATTCAGGCACATCAAGGACCAGGTTCGGTGCTTTACTTTTATAGAGGTAGAAGCCCTAGAAGCTCCCACGAGGATCTACTTTGTGAGCCACATTTTTGAAGAGAGAAGATAACATGTATTTCTCTGAAAAATTATCCTTTGGAGTATAAATGGTTAAACTTCTCTAACCCTGATTTATTTATGTAAGATGTCACTCTATATGTGGTTATCCTTGATCTTTATATATTGACACAGGTAATGTCCTTGATGCTAGGAGGTCATTTAAGGTGTTGATTGATATTTTTTGTCAGTTGTTTGCTGCATCTCTAGAATATTTCATAAGTAGTCAGACCATTGTACTAAGGTTAGGTTACATAAAGAGAGAATTAGGTCAATTGCGTATACACATGGTCCAGCACAATATGTTTACAGGGTTGGTTTTATGACTGTATTATGCTGTCAACATTGGTTAAACACAGTATATACTGTTAGTGTTACTTTAGAGGTACGTCCTGATAAGTGTCGTGAGAACGGCTATGACGTTTTTAAATTCCTCCTTCACATGACATTTTATTTTTATTTTCACTATTTATTTTTTATTATTGATATTTAATTCCACTGAGACTGTATGGGTGTTAAGACCCATTTAATGCAATAAGAAGTTAAGATGTGCGTACGATTACTCTATGTAGGAGTATGATGTTTGATCCAAGCAGGTTTCACCTAGTTGGATAGTACTGAAGGTAGGTTATTTAAATGTGGGTTATATCTATTTGGTTTGTACTTAAGGTACGTCATTTAAACGACAGTGTGTTCCTAGTGAAATACTGTTAAGAGGTTTCACTATGACGTGCATCCTTTGGTTGAATTTGTTTACTGAGTTTGATGTTATGATAGTGATGTTAGATGATCGCATTGTTATTTCCGTGTGAATTTAACACCCACCATGAGTGTTGTTATTGAGGTATGTCTTGATCGCTGTATTGCGATCTACGCCATTCCATGGCGTGTTACTTTCACCATGGTGCCAGTAGCCTAGCATGAGTTTATAACGGTCAAGACCCTACAAGTAATTAAGAGGAACGTAAGTTTAACTATTCATTATTTTTTGAGTGTGCATTTTTATTTGTACTCAGCAAGCGCACCTAATGGATTTTATTGAAGATACATTTTTTAGACGTCAGTGAGTTCTACGTGAATTACTGTTTAAGTGTTAACGATGATGCATACCTCCAGACAAAGTTTGTTTATTAGGCATGCTTTTATGGCAGTATTGTCAGCATGCTGCGTTGCCGATGCTGTTTCAGCACAGCGTCTGGTTTGCTTGTTACTTTAGAGTTATGTCCAGATCGCTATGTGCGATTTGCCATGATACTCATGACTTCCTCTCTTTACAAGATGTTTTGTTTTTATTCTCTGTGACATACTGTGATTGTATGGGTTTTAATGCCCAATATGTATATGGAAACCTATGGGGCGTAAGATGGCCTCATGCACATTATTGTATCTTGATCTATGCATTGTTGACTTTTTTATGGATTGTACCTAGGAGACAATGTTTAGATTGTTTCATATGAACTATGGCTTTAAGGTTTTAAACTATGACGTGTCACGTTGACCAATGAAAGTGGATTGTATGTTTTATAAAGGTTTTTTAAGCAGTTTTTAATGTTTAAGAGTTTGATAAAGCCTTATGGCGAAAGCGCTCACTCATCATTATGAATAAATATTTATGAACTTGTAAGCAGAGCATTCAGCGTTTTATTTACTGGACTACATTTATCGTTCTATTGCAATCAGGGGTACCGGCTTTTCTGATTGATATATATATGTATTTATGTTCTCTTTTATTTCTATAAATATATATCTGTGTATGTATATATATATATATATATATATATATATATACATATATATATATATATCTGTGTGTGTATATATATGGTTTCACTTCATAATCTTGAAATGCTGAAATACCGAATGTCAGCATTCCGAGACCATGAAACTGAACCATTCGCAATACCAAAACCCACAATCACAAATCACATAATCACGAACATACATACACCATACACCACATAACACACACACCATTCCACACACAGCACACAAACCACACAACCCTACACTACATACAAAAGAGAAGTATTGGATCATTAAACTGGGTGCTTTATTTTCACCCGGTTTGAATGACCATTTACAATATTATGTGTTTTATTTTTATTTTTTATTTTTTTATTTGTTACATTATATATTAATAATGTGATTTTATTGCATACCTTTTCATTCTCTTTTCATTCTCTACACAGGAAACAATTTGAATGTTGGGAAGATCACTTTGGGAAGAATCCTTTTGGATGGTTCATGTTATATATATATATATATATATATATACATAAGTGTGTCACTTCACAGTTGTAACTACTTTCATTCCCACTGAGGAAAGCCTGTTGGCTGAAACCGGTCTGGGATGTTTATTATATTTTAATAAAATACTTATGCATTTAATTTATTAGTCTCATTTGGTGCTTTTCACTGTATTTGGTGCTGGCGTTTTTTGTCTATTAGTAATAGTCAACACATTCCAAGATTAGGTATAACAGCATGCATAGATATCCCCATTAACCCAAAACACCAGATATGGAACAGCTGCATAGCAAACAAAACACATGCATATATGGAACCACAATGGCCATTACAGCAGCAAGCAGGTACATTGATGGCAGCATGCTACCAATGTGGGAGTATTTCAAAAAGGCAAATGCGTAGAAAAAATTTAAATATTTATCAAACAATAGGGCATATATCCCAACAGAAGATTTAATAGAGCACATACCAATTGAGTTGTGTATTTAGTTTATTGTTGCAGATATGGTGGAGGGGAGACAAAGATGTAAATTAAGAACTTGTATATCCCTGTAGTTCTCATTACTGTCCTAGTGAGTGCTGTGATCTGTACCTTACAGGTATTATTACACTACCCTATGGCCTTAGTTTGGACAGTGGTATGGATGTAAACAACTATATACATGAACTGAGTTTTACCTGCAGTATACACCTCTTACCTGGTATACCTGTGGAGGTATTGTTTGTTAACACTACCTGACTGTTGCTACACATATTCCCAGATTCCAGGTTGATGTTATGTACATACCTGTCCATCTCTTACTGCACACACTCTGGGCATGTCTTGTCAACATGCAGGTTAAACCGGGACATATTTTGACTATTGCCCTCATAAACCTTTGGTGAGTTGTACAATGACAGGTTTGTTTTCATAGACATTTTCCAAATATGTACAGGCCTGACAGTCAGTTATATGACGTTAAATGCTGCCTACATGTCAGAGATTAGCACACTGATATGCCAGGGGGACAGGGTAACAGCCAGCAGATATGGGCCAATTAACTGGACATTCTGGACAAATCTGTACACTTGTGAGGTATGATTCTGCATACGGTATACTACCACTCCCAGGATTCAAAACATGGCTGTGTCTCCTAAAAATAAAATAGTGTACATCACAGTTGAGTGTGCTATGTAGATATTGCTGTGTAGCTTTTCTCTGATTTCTTTCTATAAGTCTCCCATGGTTATACAATCTGACCTTGTAATTACAACACTCTTATACAGGGTTTCCTAGACAGTTTTATTATGTAGCACAGTGTGGATGACAGTGATGACTAATACCTTATTATTCAGAACAACTGCAACACTAACAATGCCATAAAATACCAGAGTAAACAGTACCAGTCCAGGATTTCAATCTTTTATTTCTAGGCACAGTTTTCTTATCTGACAGACCTGTGGGGGGAATGTTTGTTAGCACTGCCTGACTGTTGCCACACATATTACCAGATTCCACATTATTGTTATGCACATACATCTCACTCTGTTACTGCACACACTGTGGTCACAGCTTCACAACATGGGGTGAGATGGGGCATGCTTTGCTTATTATTTTCATAACATTTTGGGGAGTTGCTAGAGTGACAGGTTTGTTCTTATAGATGTCTGACAATCAGTTGTATGTTATTATTTGAAGCCTAAATGTCTGGCATCATCCCACTGATTTGTCCAGGGGGACAGGGTGACAGGCAGCAGATATGGGCCAATTAACTGGACATATCTGTACAGTTGTGGGGTATGATTCTGCATACAGCTTACAACCACTCCCAGGATTCGAACCATGGCTGTGTGTGCTAAAAATGCAACAGTTCATATCTTGGTTGAGTGTGCTATTTGGACTATGTTGTCTATCTTCTCACTGTTTTCTAAGTCTCCCTCATTTGTACAATATGAACTCCTGTGATTACAACAGTCATATACAGACATTCCTACACATTTTATTTATGTAGCACAGTGTGGGTAACATTGCTTAATACAATAGTACTATTAAGAGATTTCAACACTACACCATATGATACCAGAGTAAACACAGACAGTCCAGCAGTTAGAGCTTTATTGTCAGGCTGTTAACTTTTTATTTACATACAACCTATATGAGACTCTTCCCTGCCATACTGTCTGGTGTATTCAGTGCATTCCTTAAACAATACAGCTTTTATACTGGCAATTAACTTTCTACTACCTTTAGATTTATTTCTTATGACAGTACATGCAAGAGTATTACTAACTTGCCTTGCGATGCAAGCTCTACAATCTACAGGCATGGTCTTCCCAGTTCACAGCCCACTCATCTGCCGCTGTCAACAACATAAGAGGAATATTTAGCCATACTTATCCATAATATATATGAGCTTATAATTATTAAACAGGTAGTGGACTGATACTTACACGTGGCATCCCCTGTCCACCTAACCTCTTGGATCCACTCATTCAAGAGCTCCCACCTTCTCCGCTTCAGGTCGACATAGTGATGCCTGACCTGCTCACCAGTCCGAGGTATGCCAGTGGCACTGGTGAGGTCACGGGTGAGATGGTCTCAGGCTTCCGCTTAATACTGGTAACACTGGTACTGGCCCTGCAGCAGTCTCTGGTCATGGTCTTTAACAAGGAGTCCTGCCATGACTTTGGACTCCTGGATGCCCCAGTGCTGCGTCTGAAAGTGCACTCCTTCTCCCACCAGTCATAGTGCCTACAGGAGGAAGCTGCAACCAGTTATGAGATTTATTCCTGCCTGTTGGGTTTAAAAAGGGCCAATTTCCTGTACTTTGACATAACTGGACAGTTTTGAAAATGCTAAGCTATGGGCAAACCTGCTTAACTAAGGTTGGCATTGCTTAAAGGAGTATACCAACGGGCAAACTTATTTAGCTGGCCTACACATTGCTTACACCTAGTAAGCAGGGCTGTGCAAAGCTTAGCATTTTTAATTTGCATACTATTTGCTGTTTGGCATTGATTTATTATTCATTACATGTTATATATGTGTTTGGTATCCATGATTCATGTGTACGTACACTGTATGGGGTCCTTGTGTTTATTAGGGGATTTCATCACTTTATTACAATGACACCTCACATCTGGACTTAATGCAGTACTCCTGTTCACATATTTATGTTACGTAGTAGGTTATACAGCATAAAACTGTACATAGATTCCTTTCAGATGTTAAGTTTAATATTCCTATAGTGAGGATCTGTTTGGTGATACCTCAATCTTATGTACGGCTGTGATGGCTTACTGGTTAACTACTGTGACTATAGTGTACAGGGTCCTGAGTCCAAGACCTACAAGGGCTGTTTATTTTGTTGCTTGGCAGAACATCAGCTGTTGCTTACAGAGTGATTAAGGCACTTTTAAGCAATTGTAAGTGGTTTTGTGTGAGCTTGTCTGATGGTAAACAATGATAACTTCCGGTTAAATATGCTTACAGAGAGTCAGCTTCAATATTGCTTAACCTATTTGCACATTGCTTACCCCTGTGCAAACAGGCTTAAACCCACTTACTACTGATTAAATATGCTTACTCCCGCTTGCACCTGCACTAATTTAGACAGAAATGTAAAATGGTTCTTGGGAAGATGATGGATTTGGACACTTTATGGATTTATCATTCATTACATATTATATCCTCGATTTGTATCCCTGATTCATGTGTACATATACTGTATGGGGCACTTGTGTTTATCTGTGGATTTTACAACATTATTACAATGACACCTCGCATCTGCATTTAATGCAGTACTCCAGTTCACAAATAGATGTTATTTAGTAGGTTATGCAGGAAAAAAATATTGTTCATAAAGTGATTTGACATGGAAAATGGAATGCACTGGAGTGAGACTCGAACTGCGACTGACTGCTCGTAAGGCGAGTGCTCTAACCACTACATTATTGCAGTACTGCTTCAATTGCATATATCTTGATATTTATCTTCTTGTGCCATTTAAGCTGCAGTATACGTAGCTAAGCAATGGGCAAACCCACGCACCTACAGTTAAATTTTATCTGTTTGTTAAAATAAATAAATTGTTTATATTATGATATTTTAAATATTGCTCTTAAAACTTGGGGGGTGTTGCTAGGAGTATGAAACCCCCTATGAGCAGTCTCGTCATTGTACTTGCTGAACTGCAGTTCTTGACTGCAGGGGTGCATATATTGTGAGAGCTCTGCTCTCAGACACGCCCCCTGCACTCGCCCATGCTCCATGTCAGTTTAGGAGCTCAGGCAGCACGCTTTCATTAATATGCATGGCACGCTACAATACTGCTCCTAAACGGTCGCTTCCATGCAGGACTAAGCTAGTCTTGCATGGAAGATTACTGAATACGGGAGACTGTTTATTTTTCATCAGCTTTTGTCTCCTTGTAGCTGCTATCTAAATAGTTCATGGTGTACTCTTCACATCTTTTTCTTATCAAAATGTGTATTAACAATGGATCAGTTGCATCATTTTTATAAAATATTTAGAGACATACCAAGTTTTGCAATTTTCTCATTATTAACTCTTTGTATCCTATAAACTTCATAGGAGAATCTAAGAACATTTGAAGCATAATGATTTTATTCATTAGAGCCTTATGTATTAATCAGTTAGTCATAGTCAAGGCATAATTACCATACATCAGTCAAATTGTAGTATTTCTTCTTAACCCACAACTTCATTTAAAACATAGTTGAAAAGCTGGTTCTCCACAAATTTGTCTATGTGAGATATTGAGAGAATTTAGAAAAGTTTAGCGTGATTTATATGTATAGATATTTACTTTTATTTTCACATACATTCATAGACTGTGGCTGAAGTAGTTAGTTATGCATTTTAAATGTGTTTTTTGCAGTTAGGTGCAAAGATATGCCTGGGAATTCATTAACGGTAGAGCTGTGTCATGGCCAAACCAAATCTATTTAGTTTTCTAGCATGAGAGACAGCATTTCTAATCAAACAAGCATGTGACAAGGCACTTTGCATGATAAAGAGCCTCTGTTCATGTCCGCAGCACAGGTCTTTGAACAGATCATGCTAAGCCACCTTGCGGCCACCTGTAAATACAATAAGGAAACAAGTGTACATGTGAAACAACAGACACTGTTGTGAGTATGTGCACAGCGTATTAATTATGATGTCAGCAACAGCAGCAGATAGAAACATAAATATATGAGCAAAAGAAAGTTCAGCAACACAGATGCTGAGGCAGAAGTGCAGGTCATTAACACAAGTCATGGAGAAGGTGAACATTAAAGTGCAAAGTGAGTTGCAAAACAAAACATTACATGTGAAATTAGATCATAAATGTCTTTGATAATAAGGCCATTTTAAGAAAGTAAAGAGTATACTGGAGATGTGGAATATACAGTAATACTGTAACGTGATGTAACAGCCTGCACCATACCCAACAGCAACAGGGAGAGTAATTGCAAATGAAAATATGGTCATCCAGAGGTGGGTCAGTGCAGCAAGTCAGTCTGCAGGCAAATATATTCATGTTATAATGCAAAGGTAAGACAATGCAGACATCAGAGTGAAATACATCTCATGTGCAGGTAGATTGCAACAAATAAAGAACATTACAATGTGTTATGGAACTGCATTAGCATTAGTAGCCACTAAAGCATCCCTGTTGAAAAGTTCTCTATGACACATCATACATTCATGCATGTGAGTACATGGATCAGTCAATTAAGTCAGTATAGCCATTAAGACCACATATCCCCCAAGTGTCTATTTCAACAATTGCTGAAGAATCCATAAAATGCATTATGTGAGGCAGTACATGACAGCATTCTCCATATAATATACATACTCCTAACAGCATAGATAACATTTAGGGGAATCTAACACATGATAGCCCTACAAGAGAAACAATCAGAAATACAAATGAACCCTGGCATATGTCACGGATATAGGTTCATAGGTTCATACTAGGCTATCTACCTTAGGGCATTTATAAGCCTAGCCAGAATGTGTTTGGCTTTCGCCACCCATTTTAAATTTATTTTGCTATGCCCTTTTTTGAGGTTAGTATACTGTGCCTCTGTCTAACAGTGACACAGAAGTGATACCCGGGGTAAACCTACGATCTCTCATCCACTCATCAAGATTCCTCTTGAAGAGAGTCAATGAGGGACTCTGCCTAACCTGGACTGGGATTTTATTCCAGAGTGAAGGGAGCCTCTGGGTTATGAATCTGTCCCTCCAGCATGTCCTATTTATTTCAGTGCTGAGGTTCAAGTCTCTCGAGTGCATAGCTTGATGGAATTTGGATTTTCTGAGGTGCAGCATGTCCATTAATTCCAGGTTGGACATGGCTTTATACGTCAGGCAAAGATCGCCTCTGAACAGGTGGTATGTCACTGAGTAGAGCTGGAGTTTCTTTAACCGGGCAGCATATGGCATCTGTTTGAGCCCTTTGATCCTCTTGGTGAGGTACTTTTGGGGTCTTTCCAGTTGCTGCAGGTGTCTGGTAAGGTACATCCCAAAAGGGGTATTGTACTCAATTATGGGCCTGATGAGGGATGAGTAAAGAGGCACGATGATCTCCCCTGATCTAGATGTGAATCCCTTCATGATTAGGTGGGCTATATAAAATGTTTTTCTAACCACTTTGGCCACGTGGTTGTCAAATGAGAGATTGCTATCAACTTGGGTCCCCAGGTCCCTAATTACTTCTTCTGTACTTAATGGATTACCACCTATGTGGTAATTTGTGGGCACTTTGTTTTGCCAAAGGGATGACTATACACTTTTGGCATTTAGCTTGAGGCCATGGCTCTGGCACCAGTTGTCTGTTTCTATGAGGCCCTTTTGGAGGATGCTTGTGTCGGCTGGAGAGTTGATTATAGCGCCCAGTTTGCAGTCATCTGCAAACTTGGTCAGCCACAGTCCTTCCGTGTTGGCCTGTACCTCCAAGAAATATATACGGAACAAGAGAGGTCCCAGGACTGAGCCTTGTGGGACACTGCTTTTGGTCGACTAAACAGATGGTCAGCAGATGTGCAAGATCACCCAATTCTCAGGGTTTGGATATGATCCAAACCATTGCATTGCATTTGCAGGGCATGTTACAGAAGCCTTGTAGCAAAGGTGATTGGAAAAACACATTACAGTGGAACAAATGAAAAATATTAGAACAAAAAATTGCACATACCTAGCTTAGACTCCCCTGTAAATATTTACAAAGATAGTATATTAGCAAGGCATGCTATGGGAGCACTCATGAAGAGTTGAATGGAAAGCATATTTCAGAGGAGCAGAACAGCTGATATCATGACAAACAAAATGCACATATCTAAGTTAGATAGCATAGGCTTTGGTCAACAGCATATTTGGTAGACATCTATTTATCTGACTGCTTTTGGTCGACTAAACAGATGGTCAACAGATGTGCAAGATCACCCAATTCTCAGGGTTTGGAAATATTTCCTTTCCCAGATTTTGTGTGATCTCAGTGTTATTTCAGGGGGTGTAGGGGTGTAGAGGGCCTTCTCCCATGCAGCAAATGATGTTTTTAATGTCTTTTTTTATTTTCAGTTTTGTGTGCACCAAGGTTGTTTTTCAGTACATGTGTAGTAGAGGGACGACATCCACATTTTCGATGTAATGTGCTATCTATTTTGGATGTCAACAAATGTGAATGCTGACCAAAACATATAGAATCCTGTGTTATAACCCCTGTATTTTCACACTGATATTGCCAAGTCAGACCCATGAGTAAGCTACACTAGAAAAGAAGGTGTATGGCAGAGGTGTGAATACACAGATATCATGGAAATATTTACTGCTGAAGACTATAAAATGAATGTGGATACAAGAGATAACAGGGGTGATAACTGAAAGCCATTATTCACTGTACCCGACACTGCATGATTTTTTTGAGACATGGACACTGTCAGATGCATGTGTCATTACACCACATTTAACCCTTGTGTGTCACACTATTAGCAAATGATAATGACATTGGTCAGCATTCTACAAGGTACATCATGAAGGAATTGAACCCCTACCTACATAAGTGAGAGTGTACATAGCCACATATGAGCATAAAATGCCACAGTATAAGTTAACATAACATTATATCAACACACGCATTTCCAGGGAATGTTAGAACACAGTAAAACAATATATACTATAACCCTTGGTCACAATATTTGACAATCATACACTTACAAACTTCTCCCTAATGCATCAAGTTATAACCAGCCTGACACCTGGGAGTTGTTACAATGCAACAAATGACATCAATGTATGCCACTATTGCCTGGTGATGTGCATTGGTGGTTGCCAGACGTGTGCAACAGTAAATGAGCCATTTGCACATTTGAATATTTTCCTCTCAGTGTGTACTATAACATTACATGGATCATTACATTATGCCAACTTAAGGACATCTATAATACACTCTGACATTTGTTGCACAAATACACCACAGATAATGTGATTTCTGTGGGTGTGACACCCCTTTTTGCTCATGTACGTGCTGCAAAAATGAGAACAGAGAGTTATTATTTTAGTCCAGCTCAGTACTGAAATGTGACTGTGTCATACTGACAAACTGAATATTGCTGAGCACTATACAAAAATAAAGGGATTAAAGTGCAGAACTTACTGGAATGACAGTTTTAACATTAATGACAAGGTGTGATTTACAGACTACACTAACCAAAGTATTCGATCTGCATTGCACCTACCTATTGCAAGGTATGGAGTGTACATTAGACTGGTTAAAGTGACCCACCATTCATCATAACACTTGTTACTGCACATAACAGTTAACATGATAAGTCACTTCTCCCACTATGAAGATGATGGATGTTCCAAATCCGCAGTCTTCACCTTTACACATTCTTAATATTTACTGTGTAAGATGACAATAATGCCCATTACTTTCTTTTTTTTGTGTCAGTGTCATTTATCATTATTTTAATGGGTAAAGTGTTGAATTCCTAACAAATTATACCACAATGTAGATAAAGAGGATGCTGCAAAACACATAACATAAATGATTTCAGAGCATTCTTATTTTTATTTATTAATCATGAATACATCATTAATCATGAAATAAAGTAAAGGAGAAATAGCACACACACATTTATTTTAACATCTTCAGTATTTAACCAACAATTATATTATTTCCAGAATGATGGCACTTAAAAACAATCTCTGAAAACATCTGAGGTGGTGGGGATTGAACCCAGAAGCATTATAACAGCTTCATTGCACACATGCTTAACATGGTGATCCAGTTTTTTTAGCTATGGTGAAAGTGGTGTGAGGAATCATTAGTTCATTCAATTTCAGTATGGACTGTGAATAACAGCAGATACTGTTTTGCTGTATTTATGTACATTACTGTTATTTCAATTGATACCTGTTACTACTAACACCTAAAAATGTTTCTCAAAATTAAGCTATACAAACTCTTGCACTCTTTCAGATGCTGTAATCACACCTTATTTATCTCCAGATTCCTTTCAACCTGTTAAGGAGCTGCAGAGATGGACAGAGCATATTAAAGACAGAGCATAACTCTTTATGATGCCATACATTGAAAAGGTGTAAGGTTGGGCAAATGATGTTATTTATACTTACGGTATGGAGATGGTGACCAGATCTTAACTCTTCCTTCCACTGGGCAAGGAGTTCAGGCTTTCTATAAGTTATGGCATTATAGAGGCAACAGCACTGTTCCCTGTGCTTGAGATGCCAGTCAGTCATCAGCATTGTAATGAGACCTAGTATAGCCTCTCCTTACAGGTGCCTGCATCTGTAATGCTTATAGAGGTGTCACAGAAAGATCTATATCTCTTCTTCGCAACACCTCTGTGCTCTAAAAGGAAAAGTACCTTTCACTTCACCAACCATAAGACTCTTATTTCAAGATGTCAAGAGAAATGGCATCCAACCGGTGCCCAAAGCAAATCTCACAATTCACATTGTTCATGCAATGATGGGAAGTGGGGAGAATCTCCATTATGTGATGGATGCCAAAAGAACTATAATAGATGTAATGTGCTGTTATGGATCCAATGAGATGTTAAGGTGTAAAACATAGCTGTCTGCTTTCTATTTGTTTGCTGCTGAGATTACATGCTTAGCAATAGCTCCAGATTAATATGGTTAATCATAGAATAGTGATTGTATTTACCTTGACAGTTGCAACTTCAATAGCATGCACGCATGAAAAGACTGAGAACACAAATGGCTTTGCATAGTCATGATGACTGTTGCCACAGCCACAACATACATGTTAAGGGATTCAAACCTCTGACTGCTTCCCACATGCTCTGTACTCAGGCACCACACATTTGCAGTTTTTTATTACCATACGTTGTCGCCTCACAGTAAGACGTTGTCCTGTTCAATTCCCAGTTAGAGCATCTTCTGTGTGGAGACATGCGTGAATGGGCATGCCTTTGTTGAAGGTTGTGCATCAGGACTGGGAACTCGGCATGTAAAAATCCACTGCCAATCATTAGCGGACCGGAGTTCCGCTGTGGCGACCCCTAACCGGGAAAAGCCGAAAAACACAACATGTGGAATGTACAATGAACAATATTCAATAGACTTAACTCACCAGGGAAGATAAACCATCAAATTTACTTATTTACTTTAAAATTATACCTCACAAGTGCATTACAATGAGTCATAGATTTTGTACAGTTAAAATAATTATTTCAACCTGGTTTATGTCATTATTGATTTCTGTCTGTCGAGCTTCAAGTCTGAGCTCACTCACATGGTGGTTAACAAATCATTAGTGTAGCCAAACAATTTCCCTTTAGTTTTTTCTATAAAATGTTAAGTGCAATTTATCATTACCCAGCTATGTCTGTCACTGTTGCTCTATGCCAAGCATGTTGCGCAGTTTGAACAAAATAAAAATTTTTTAATATGTCAGTTCTTTGAGTATGAATGTGCTGTGCTTATGTCAGTTTGCAACATGTTAAACGTCTTTATTTGCACATGCCATATATCTTTCACATGACAGATATCAAGAACACACATTTCAGTTTATCATAGCCATGTAACTCAATGTGAACTAGAGTCACATGGCAGGATTCAAACTCATCCATAGCTCAGTCACAATCTATCAGACAGTGCATTACACAGGTATGTCACAGAAGCTGATCAACCAAAATGTGTGAAATATGTGTATTGCAATGGCGTATCCTTAATGACTGGCACATGATTGTATAAAGCGTCCTACCCTCATTGGATTAAAACTGTGCATGCAGTGCAGTGAAATGGAATTTGCACATTATTTGCACACTGATCTCGGAAAGCTGTTACAGAGAACACAGTCCCCTTATGTTACTTTTATGTTGTTCTTTCATGTCACATTTGCTTACTGATGCACAATGGTGTTAAGCTCTGGTGTGCAACTGAAAGCAATCAGCTCATGAGCAAGGATTTTCTTCATTTTTGTCATTGGATAAAAAATATTATTACTGTGTGCGTACTGATGACCAGTGATGATGCTTAGTGCCAAGTATCACACAACAGATAATAAAAAAAAATAAAACAAAAACAAAAAAAATGGTTTGAAGGCAATTTGTGTTCATGTATTTCTTGTACAGATTACTGGTTCGAAATGGGAAAAAAGGATAGAGACGAAAAGGGGAAGGGGCTGAATCGAATGTGGAATGACATTATAATAATATTAATATTGAGGCAGTGCAGTGTTATTTGATTTCAAAATATGGAAATCCTCAATCCCTGTGTTTCCACAGGGAATATACATATATATGATCAATACCAACTACAACTTCTGGTGGTAAGGGATAGCTTGACCATTGCTGACAACTTGTAATGTATAGATTGTGGAACACTCACCTCACATTAATATTGAACAAACTATCAATATGTTGACTAGTCTACCAACTCTCACAGACAATTTACTTTTCAACAATGTTATTTTGCTTTATTGGCAACATTTCCTACTATTTAATATATCTGTCATTTAAAACTTACATTGAAGAACTGCAGTGTGTTGTATGCCATCAGTGTTTAGGTTTTAATAGTATATCTCTTTAAAACAAATTTGTGTAACAGTAGTCCTGATGAGTTACACCTAGAAGCTGTAAGCCTAGGCAATTCGAAAAAGTTTGTATCTGGTGGTCTCTCCAGGTACACAGGCTTATGCATGGCTTCATGCCAACCTCAGTATGATGTTTACTTGGTTTGCTCATCACACGACGTTTGCAATTCAGAAACGCTTATGAGTTAAGAACTAATCAACATACAAATTGTGCCAAAATGGGAGATCAGTACACTGTAACTGTGAGGTATTGTGCTACGGAAGAAGATATTACATTAGAGAAAATAATTGTTACAGAAAAACTGCTCTTACTCAACAAGAGTCAGACAACTTTCAGGTTTATGTTTTTTGTTACACCTGCTTCCTTGGTCAGTGTTAGAATTTATGTGCACCGTGTTCATCTACGAGTTGCATGACTGTTTCAGTTTTTCATTTAGTGGTGCTGCTGTCAACAAGGATGCATCGACCCCCTTGTGTAATGAATACTGCAGAATGGTGGCACAGCAAAGTTGCTTGTTGTGAAAATAGGTTGATTTGTGCCATTGTAATTTTGATTAACTTCAACTTCAGACACAGGGAGTGTGAGCCCACATTCCTCCTCAGACTTTGGGTATGGTCTGTTTGCCTGCCAATCACATGACACATTACTATCTGAGAATGGACAGGTTAATGAAGATACTGTAAAGTGTGGTGACTCCATGTACTGACATTTCAGAACCTGCTCCAACCATCATGGGTGGCAGGTACCACACAGAGGACAGGTAACTGTGCTTGCAGGAGTTAGGGTTACTACCCTCTTCCTGAGGCTGGTATTTCAGAAGTTGGTTCCCACTGTATGATCAGGGCCATCATGGAGGCACAGCTGAGTTCCACCAAGACTTCAGCAGAGGTTGTGAGGGTCATCCAGGCAGTGCATTAGACTGGATGAACCATGTATTTGACTCCTTGAACAGAATGAATAATACACTGGAATGTAGAAAGTCTGTCCTGGCTCATCTGATGGGAATGACAGGCAGTCCATGAGGTTGGTCATCTGTAATACCAATGGATGTTAGTCAACATGGCCATGGACAGCTGAGGTCCCACTACCTCTTCCATTGACACATCAGATGTGGAAGTGTCTTCCCAGGAGAGACTGTCTCCGTGGTTGTGGTCATGGTCATTCTGATACCTCCTCGGGCAGATGTTGGTCACATTTGTGTAGTACGCTGACATCTAGCTAGGGTCATGCAGCAGCTAGTATAACTTCTGACAGAGGTACTTTTCATGTGCAGGGGCATGAATGGGAAGTTAGAGCCTCTGCCATGCATGCTTTGGACATGACTAGTATGCCACAGCCCAGTGATAGCCCATGTACTTAGGCTGCGTCTCTGCAGAGATGCATGCATACCACAACTGTGCATAGCGTACCATCAGACTCAGTGCACCTGGTCCTTTGATCCAGTAAACCCCACAACACATACTATTCATCCTCATACTAAACATAATTGCAGTCTTTTATTTTGTCACATCTCAGTACTCTCACTCACACATTATTCTGTGAAAAACATGCACTCCTGTATCCCTTCCCCTGCCTGTGCACATAATGATAATGCTGCCCTCTGTATGCATCATTAAAAATTGTCTGTATCTGCTTAGGTATTGCATAGTTATGTTGTAATATTCCTTACTTACCTGTGGAAATGATGATAAATGTGCCCAGGTACTTGCCCTTTTGCTGTCTTAGGCTGCCTATGTCTAATACATATAATAACCTGCATATATATATATATATATATATATATATATATATATATATATATATATATATATATATATATATATATATATATACATGTTAGCATATTATTTTGTTCTTGGATGCATCATCACTACTTATTTGTATCTGCTTAGGAATTGTAAAGTTTTCTAGCCTACCTGTGCAAATGATGATAACTGTTTTTAGGACTTTGTTCATTTTCTGATTTAGGCTGCCTATGTCTGATGTACAGAGTGGCCATGTAACACATTTAAAATTGTTGAGTTAAACATTCACATTTTTTTGTTTTCTACTTGAATGTGAGCATACAGTTGTATTCATTGATAATGCGTGTCCAACATAGTTGGGCATAATTTATACATTCTGAATTACTATGCTATTGTTTTTTAGTTCATTATCATATAACAGTTCATTATATAGTCATTAGCACATATAACAGCTGTGTCTTGTTTTCCAGATAGCCACATTTATGTTAGAGTGCTTCCTGAATTGCAGACACCCTGCTCATATCTGCTCATGTAGCAAATGTAATGCAGTTAGCATTTATGAATCTCAGCTATGGATTTCAGATGGAAAACTAGCCATATTTCAGGAAACTAGGTGTAAATATAAAAATATCTTCTCATGGTAATTTCTACTTCTTAGAAGTGCCAAGCAGTTTTGAATGGCCCAAATTGTTAAATACATAAATTGCCACTGGCTTTAGTTTCTATATTAATCTAAAAGTACAAAATGAGATTTGGTTAACGTTCAAGCTTTCAGCATACCAAAATCTATTCATGTCCTGCAAAAACAATCATGATATGGAAGATTATCTATGCAGAAGTAACATTCCACTTGGCATTATGCAAATATTTACTAGCTTCATTTTTCAAAAACTCGAAAATATGAACTTTTGTACTTATACATAGTTGGGTTAAAAAAAATAGATTCTCCTGCAATGATATACACAAACCATCAGGGACAATTTGCACATCATGATGGTACTTTGTTATAATGCTATATACCAGTTTTACAATTAACATTTTCTGAAATATTAGCCCGACAATAGAAATAACGAATGTCTTTAAAGATGTCAGTTTGTATCTTAATTAACCCATATATTTACACAATACACAAAGAAGATGTCTACTGCAGTTTACTTATCATAATATGAAGTTTCTCATGACACAACTCCATGGAATCTTCAAAATGGCTTGATTTTTAAGAAATTAGAAAATTATAGATATGTGCATATTTCCATAACAAAGCATATTATCTCATGAGCAGCGCATGCTATTTTGTAATGTCAAAGTGTTATATTTTCTGTATGCTATGAATTTTTATATAGTGCAGATTGCTCCCTTGTATGTATTTTATGCAATTTAATATGCTACAAAAGGTAAGATGTGAGATTACATCTTTGGTATGAAAATGACATTTTTGATTGAAAGGTAGTGTATCATTGTTGAAAGGATACTTTGTTTCAAATATATCCAGTGTAGCTAACAAGGATCAAAAATACAAAATAATGCCTTGATTATTTATTGTCTGCTACTGCTAAACATTTACAGAGGGAAAGTTTAGGTGTAAAAATCTATAGTGGTAAATTAAATTTCATAATCGGAAGTAACTTATTGGAAACATTCTATGTGAATGTGCATGCTTCATTGAAGCACTTTAACATATTTCTTTGAATGTCACTGGGCAGGATTCACGAAGCCTCCGTGTAAGAGATACATGGCTTACACGGAGGCTGCAGTTAAACGGTGTGATGTCAGCATTTCATGCATATGCATGAGGGCATGCTGAATCACACCGAAGCCTAACACGGTCTGTGGAAGGCAGTAGGGGGCGTGTCCGTAGGCCGAGCCCTGCAAGCGGACATGCCCCCAGAAGAGTAAAATTGCCCAAAGTAAACACCCACGACAAAGGCCATGGAAATGTGAATAAACACAACACATGCCCCTACAGACTATGAACATAAAATATATAAATGAACATGTTATATATTTCTTTAAATCGTAAAGATGTTTGCCCGTGAGTGCGCTTGTTTGCGCGGGCGTGCCCGTAGCTTAGCCACAGTTAGCTGTCAGTGGAAAAGAATATAAGAACCAAATATGCAAAGTAAGCCAAGAAGCAATAGCGTAGCAGTAGAGACGTCGGCTGAAGAGCAGGCATTCATGGTTTGATCCCCCACAATACCAATTTTTATTTTAGTAAAATAAGCATGAAACAAGTCCCTGACAAACATGTACACATATAAAATCATAGTTCATGTAAAATGTAATGAAATAGTCCATTTATTTTGAAGAAATGTGAGATAAAATAATACAAAATGCCAGATGTGCCTATAGTTGAGCTACAGTTTAACAAGGTGAGTGCATCTGGCCGTAGGTGAGCAGTGGTTTAACAGGTGCAAAATGAGTGCCCGTAGGTGAGCAGTGGTTTAACAGGTGCAAAATGAGTGCCCGTAGGTGAGCAGTGGTTTAACAGGTGAAAAATGAGTGCCCATAGGTGAGCAGTGGTTTAACACTCTGAAACTGTGTGCCCCTAGCTGAGCTGAGCGTAATATGCATGCTGATAGCCAAATGAGGCGTAAACCAGCGTACCCCGTTTGCGCGGAGCTCCGCACCTCGCCAACAAGCTAACCGACGGGCAACATTGAGCAAGCTGTATCAAAACTGCCTTTACACAGACACACCCCTCAGCCTGTTCAGACCATCATAAAAAATAAAAAGCAGTGGCCAGATTCGAACCCAGGATACTATACACCATAGTCAAGGTACTGAACCACTAACCCATGACAGCAGTACCTATAAATGCAGTAATAGCATATATATAGGAATGAATACAAAGTGGAGCATGACAAAGCAGGTTTTGTGAAGTTGATACAATTCCAAAATGGCCAATCACAGATATGTGCGGGAAAAACTACCTATATAAGCCCCATAGGTGGGAATACACAGCATAAACGATTGTAGAACTGACTTGCAGCCAGAATGACAGGAGTAGGTGAGGGTAGTTGCTTTCGAGCACAGAGGTGCGGCATTGAGGAGTCCAGATACATGGTCTGGCTCCTAGTCCACAATCATGAGGCCCAACTCATGCAGGGCCAGGTCCTGTGGGGAGCATATAGGGCTGAGGCGTGGGACCAGTTGGCTCATGATCTCACCAGTGCCACAGGGATTTCAAGGACTGGTGAGCAGGTTCGTCACCACCATGCGGACCTGAAGAGACGCAAGCAGGACCAATTGAACCTTTGGATCCAGGAGGCCCGGCAAATGCCTAAAGCCCCACTACTGAGTAAGTTACATGTAATTATGTATGTAAGAAATTAAACTAGCTGATATTATGGAGATGTGTATTCCAATATTACTTCATTTATATTACAGCTGCAGGTGTCCGTTCTGCGAACCGCAGAGCCTATGGCAATAGGCTGGTGTGGTTGCGCCACCAGGCAGGTCAGTAATCCTCTCCCAGTAACTGTAAAAAGATATAAAAGTATGACAGTTAGCAAAAGAGTGCAGTGTAGTCACTAAGTAATAGAATTTGCAAGTAACAAGTGTAAGAGTGTTTGTAAGAGTGTTTGCAAGTATTGCTTGATTACAAAAGTGTGTTGCAGTCTGTAATCCAAACAGAAAAATGAAAATGTCTGAAATAAAGTTTGAAATAAAGATGCCCCACCTATAATATAATAGTACACAACCTGCAGCAGGCTGAAAAGTACAGCTGCAGAAGATGAGCAAATCACATGTGTGAAATATACCCCTGTTGAAATACTGAAACATGACATAAGTGAGACCGCTGGAAAGGATTGTAATAACTACAGGCAAAACATGTCAATAAAGCCTAGAAGTAAGTACCATCCTGAATAGTAAAATGAAAACAAGTGAGAGAGTGTGAGAAAGTGTTATGAATCCACCAATAAAGTAGTAATAACCCCTGAATAAAGTATACTGCAGTCAGTACAGAATGAAATGCATGTGAGAAGCAAAACCAAACAGCGAAATGTGTTCAAAGTGTTGCTGCAGTTGGAATGTGTATCCCAAAATCTGGATATGTTGCTCTCAGTCTGCAATATGCAGATAGTATGATTGTCTGACATACCAAACATCCACAGTTGTCTATAGCTATATAAAGCAAATGTAGCAGGATGATGTAGCTGAACAAAGCCAGATATGAATATGTATGAAGAACAATAAAATGTATATTGATGTAGCAGTAACAGTCCTATCACCAAATTGAAGTAGTTATCATATAGGAAACTGTAGTGTGTATATATGTGCAGCTATTAGAAATGTACAGCATATGTATTGGTATTCGAAGGTGTTAATATTATTTTCTTCACCCCACCCTATAACCACATATAACCCATTCCACGTGAAAATGGTATGTGTAATCACAATTAACACCCCTGGACATTTGTCCTGTTGGGTCATAAATATTTGCATGTCTGTTGATGCATCTGCCCTGTTCATACATCCAAACCTGATGGCCTGTTGCCATCAATCAACCCTGTATGTTGTTGGACTGTGTATTGCTGTTCAAATTATGCATGTGTTATGCTCGCTGTTCAATGGTGTGAATATCTGGGTGTTTGGTTAATGGGAATACTAATGCATGCTGTTACAACTAATTGCGAATGGTATTATATGTTACTAACCCAAACTGTCATGACATAATGCAAAACATAGGACGACAGAGAAGGCGGGTTCCAGCGGACCCACCTCTCCCACCTCAGCTGGCGAGTGCACCTGGCACTAGTGCCCAGTCTGGACCCTCCTCCAGTGGCTCTGTGCCACCTGTGGGTGGAAGCGCTGCAGGGGATGGGGCTCGTCCCCCCTCTGCAAGTGTGGCCGAGGAGAACCACCAGTCACCCTCCATAGCGTCCGGACTGTGGTGTGTAGGGAGATCCAGGACTCTGTTCTTGGGCCCCTACGCCAGCTTGAGGCACAGGTGGCACAACTTACGGGCATGCCTGTTGCCCGGCCTACACAGCCCCCAGCACAGCCCCATCCTGGGCAGTGAAGGAACAGTGGCAACTGCCCATGGGTGGGGATATCAGTTCCACTGTTGCCATCTGTGAGCTCATGGGCTCTGGATATCCAAACCTCCATCCCCGTCAATTGTGTAACCCCCCCCACACATGTCATACACCGCCTCTGTATGCGTCTTGTTTGTCTTGTCTGTTGACCTACCCAACCTACCTTCCCAGCTATACCAACTTCCTTCACCTGACATATCACTCTCATCTGAAAAAAAAAAAAAAAAAAGGGCACTCTGTACCCACAAAAAAATTACGCCCCATACATAGCTGCCCATTCCGCACACATGTGTGCTGGACATGTAAACTATCAATTACAATTGGTTGTACAACAAGTATTATTGTTGTCCTGACACCTCTCTCAGGGGTGGAAGGTTTCAAATGTCACACCAAATTAGATACATATGCACAGCTGTTGCTGATGAAGAAATGGGCAGCTATGGGCCTTACCTACATCCCTCCTGCAAATCCCAAGCTTGTTTCCCTACTGTCTTACCCTCTTTGTGACCCCTTTTTCACCACTTTCCTGTCTCCCCATTTTCATTTCTTTCAAAGAAAATAGCGCGGGTGTGCGCCAGAGTAAGCACTGTTAAGCAGTTGTAAGCAGGTGTGCGTGGAGCTAAATGCCAGTGCGCATGCGTGAGCTCCGCACAAACCAGCGCTAACCCGGTTACAACTCCGTAAAAGTGCCTTAGTCACTCTGATTGACAGGTCCCGTAGTCAGTTCAAAAGCAAAATAAAATCCCACTGTCAGTCCCGAACACAGGACCTTGGAAACAGTAGTCTGCATGACCTACCACTAAGCCATGACTCGTATACACAAACATTGTGCTAAAATAAATATATCATGTAATAGTAGGAATGAATGTAAAGGGAATATAGGATGTGTAGTACACAAAGCATGTCATTTAGAATTACTGTCAAAACTAGTGGATTTCCATAATAGTAGTGTGTGAACAGAAACAGCCATGCTAGTTGGTAGCTAGTAGGTAATAAGGTCAGTTAATGTACATATATAAATGTATGTATATTTACACACACATATATATATATATATATATATATATATATATATATATATATATATATATATATATATATATATATATATATATATATATAGTAGGTGTCATTGTGCATACACACTTACTACAGGGAACAGGAGAGAGGAATGGAGAAATGTGAATCTACAACACAGCCTGAATCATGAGAGAGATACTAACCTTTACACTCACAGAACAGTGCCCACAGCATACCAGCATGGTCCCTGCCCTTACAATCTGAAAGGGCAACACCTATCTCACATACCCTTTTATAGCACTGTCCTGAAATCACAGTGAGAACTGCAATCAGTGCACAACTGGCTGCATGCAATTAGCAAATGCTGGCTTACAATTGGTGCAGAGGCCATCACATGGACCTATGCAGATACCTACAAAAGCATCCTGTACTAACACTCCACACATGCAATACGTTCATTGCACTGTCTGGAAGCAGACAGAGGGAGAGAGACAGACAGAGACAGAGACAGAGAGTGAGAGAAAAAAAAAAAAACACGCTACACACTGAGTCTAAGCTGTCAGCAGTGACAGTAGCAAGCTGTTCCAGCAACAGCAGGAAGAAGAAGTAGTGGTAATGCAACCAGCTGTGACAAACACAGGTAATGTAAAGTAGCAGGTTAATAGTCTGCATACTGTGAACCCTCCAAATGTGTCATAGGTCTGTATCTATAGGTATGTCCATGTGATATGTTGTGTGTACGTAGTTCCACCAAAAGGGGATAACTATACATTACAGGTCAGTCAGTGTTAGGCCATGATCCTGGCAGCAGTTGTCTGTGCGTTGCCCTCATCAATGGCTGTAGTGACTGTTTTGAAAGGTCAACCAGGTTCAAAAGGCAGGATCAGCCCATCACAAAGGCAAACTGTCCGGGAACAAGTGTCTGCAGGTACCCAATATCGCTGTATATGCGTCCCATACTGAATAATTTCATAGCTTAGCAGACCAGGCCGGTTATGCTTATGATGCGGTAGTTCCCAGGGTCAGTAGAGGTGTCTCCTTAGTGGTGTGGGACCACTGTTGCTGTATGCCACTGTTCAGGTACATATCCTGTAGTATGGCCAAGGTTAAATATCAGTCTTATATGCGGTTGTATGTCCTCTTGGAGTGCACGTAGCACACATCCAGGGATAGCATCAGGTCACAGTGATGCTGTGTGTTCTGCTTTGCTGAGGGCAGCCCTCACCTGGACATGTGAGATGATAGGGAGGTTACATTCAGCTGTGATAAGTATTTCTACTTGTGCGGGAGAAGGAGGGAGAATACGTGCACCGAACCTGTCTGCAAGAATGTTGCCAATATCTGTGTGTTTGTTGAATGTTAAGTAGGTGTGTATTAACTCAGAGCATATCTGAGGCATTTGGTCCATATGTGTAACATAACCGAAGAAGGCCTTGTGGTTATCTATAGTGTTTGTGGCCATTTCCCTCTCAGAGTAGGCCACGGCCGTTGTTATGAGAGACCGTAGCGTATTATCAGTGCTGACCACAGATGCCTTCCCTTAATGTGAATCTGCTGTGTCCTGCAGTAGCCTCCTGCTATTGTTATACAATCTGCCTCTGGCTGGGGTCCACCTGACAGGATGCCTAACCTTTGTGCATAGGGTCTGGGTTAGAAATGTGTGTGCAAGTTCCATGCAATCTGTGGGATATCCGTGGTAAGCATTCGCAAAGGGGTCAGCAGTGTGGGATGTGGCTTCCACTGGCCCAGTGGGCTGCATGGATACCATCTCAGTCCTAACAAGTGAATAACTGTCTAATTCCAACAGAGAAAGTCCAAGAATATCACAGAAGACTTAAAAACAGGCAGTTTATTTAGAGTAAAGCGCTTTTCGTCGCTCAAAGTGTGAGCAACTTCTTCAGACAATTCAAATTAATTAAATCACTGTTTATATATACCTCACGTCACTATACTTAATTACTAATCAACAATTAAAGCAGCAATGCAATATAGTTCCTTTTCAAAAACATATATAACAGCAAATCAAAGCAGCCAGATTATGTGTTTACTATCAAATCTAAAAAAATATATATAAAAAATAGTAAATATAAAATATATAATATACTGTCCAGCACTAGATGTTATTAGTTAAATTTTAACAGTAATACTTTTAAAGTATATTTAATATGTATATTTTGTTTTATATTTTAATTGTAATTATTTCATCATGTTTTTCAAATGAAGTTTACACTATATAATATTGAGTTAAAAACTCTATCAAATGACTCTATAAATAGTCATAAGTTACCTAATTACAATAGTTATAACTATACATGTCTCATACAAAGTCCAAGTGTAAATGAACCAAACAAACAGTACAAACATATATATAATAGATGCATATGTTATAAACACTCTAAAAAGTATATATTGACACAAATATTATCAAGATGATGAAAAACAAGAAGTAAGTGTGTTAGCATAAGTTTAATTTAATGTTATTAATATGTGTTAAAATAAACTTTATCTATTTAAACTCCTTAGTTTAAGTAAACAGGCAATATTGCAGTAGTCGTTTAAGCCTGGATAAATAAAAGCATTTGTACGCCACTGCCAAGTTAATTCACGCTCCTCTAAGAGTAGGTTATATGGTCCACCTCTCAAGTTTGTTTGTATTTGGTCCAGAGCCATAAATTTGAAAGTGTGACCTGTATTGCTTGAAATATGTTTAAATAGGGCATTTTCAACTTTTTTGTGTTGTATAGCATGTGTATGTTCATAGACTCTTTCTTTGAGCTGTCTTTCAGTCTTTCCTATGTAGAAAGCTGGACATAGTGTACACTGTGCAACATACACTATGAGTTTAGAATGGCAGCTCAACTTGTGTCTAATTTCATATTTTCTGTTGTTAATAGTGGTAGATTCCCCGCTACTCATATGTTTACACATGCTACAATTTTCACAGATTTTCATACCTTTCATTCTAGAAAAATTGCTGTTGAAGTTGTTACTCTCCAATATGTTTTTCAAATTGAAACCCCTTCTATAAACAATTATAGGGTACTCAGCTAGTTTACTTGAAATGCTCCTGTCTTGTTGAATTAATGCCCAATTTTTAAATAACAGTTTCTTAATAATGTCACTGTCTATATTGTAAGTGGTTATAAAGCTACATCTAAAGTCATAAGTAGACTCCTTTCTTGCTGCTTGATTATCTATAACTTCTGGTGGACCCCTC
Source organism: Protopterus annectens (assembly GCF_019279795.1). Classification (NCBI taxonomy): domain Eukaryota; kingdom Metazoa; phylum Chordata; order Ceratodontiformes; family Protopteridae; genus Protopterus; species Protopterus annectens. The sequence continues at coordinate 886,170,109 of NC_056745.1, forward strand.
AGAGTTTCTACATGGTCTAAAAGTGTACTATTATCAACTTGTTGGTCAAGGATTGGGAGAATAATACCACAACTTCTCTTATATATAACTTCCTGAATTATCTCTTCTAAAAAGTCGAAGGGATAACCTCTCTCATTAAAGAAACTCCTTAGAAGTTCACATTCGATTTCGAAGTCTGTAATACGGGTGGTCATACGAGCAGCACGTATTAGTTGCCCCTTTACTATAGCTTTTTTCTGAGAGGTAGGGTGAAGGCTACTAAAGTGCAAATAAAAGTTGCAAAAAGTTTCCTTTCTATGTATCTTAGAAAAGAATGAATTATTAACTCCGTCTTTAGTCAGGTTCACATCCAAGTAATCTATAGTTAGGTTTTGAAAATTGGATGTAAACCTGAAAAAGTCAGTAGTGTTATTCAAAAATTCTAGCACCTCTTTTGCTTTTTCCTGGCTTCCTTTAAATAAAATGAAGATGTCATCCAGGAAGCGAGTATAGTAGTTAATAAAAGGCAACCATTCAGTGTTGTTTAAAATATGTTGTTGTTCCCAGTAAGCCATAACAGTATTTGCTAAACTGGCCCCCACAGGTGAACCCATGGCAACTCCACAATTTTGTAAATACAACTTGTTGAAAGTAAAAAAATTGTTTGTCAAGATAATATCCAATAAGGTTGTTACTGTGAATATTTCATTAACTTCAGCTCCTTTTTTGATAAGAAATAAGTTGACCCACTCTATTGCTTCCAAATGAGGGATTGACGTATATAGGTCAATCACGTCTATGGTCACGAAGTTCAAGTCTTCTCTGTATGTAATATTGTCTAAGTTCTTCAGAAAAGACCATGAGTCTTTACATATTTGAACTTCAGTCGATAAATATCTTTTCAAAATACTGTCAACTAATTTAGCTGAAGCATAGGTAATAGAGTCCCTTCCATCTATTAGTGGTCTAAGTGGGGGGTCTATTATATTTTTGTGTATTTTTGGAGTTGCAAACATGATAGGGATCTTTGGCCAGTTTGTAGTAATGTAATGGTAACTGTTTATGTCTATGTATCCATCCATAAATAAGTCACTGTAATAGCCCTTAATACGTCTATATGCGGTGTTAAGTTCATTTAAGGAAACTTCTTTATATGTATCATTAGCCAATAACTTTTCAACTCTGTCAACATAGTCAAAATTGTCAAATAGAGTGAGTCCTCCACCTTTGTCTGGCTTGATGGCCCTGATGTTAAGTGTTTTAAAGGTAGATAAACTGTCTAATCACATACATATCAAAGTAGTCTACTGTGCTGGTGGTGGTGGTGGGATATGTATATCCAGGCCGAGTAACTTGTGTCCAGATCACACTAGTGGATGGTGTTCCACATACAGTACCTTGGTATGAACCCCCAGAGTGAGGTTGTGCATTGGACCTGTCGCAGAGTGCTGACCGATGGGGCATGCTACTATGTTGTATGGAATGTGGCAGGTATTGTTGCACAGGTGTTGGCTGAGCACTGATATCTGGCCATGTACTTGTGTATCCACCATGAGACACACACATGCAACATATGGGAGTAGTAGTATATCACTACACTTGAGTATCATGTATAGTATGTGTGCCATATATTGCTGACATAATCTGCTAATATCCTGTTTGTGTTCTCTTCCAGGGAGATGGTGCATCAGCGTAATCCCGCCTACTCTGCAGCGGAAGATGAGGAGATACACCAGAGCCTGGAGTGGGATTATGACATACTGTTTTCCCGCACCAGCCAGAATCAGCAGGAGAGGGCTGCACTGTGGCAAGACCTTGTCCGTAGGGTAAATGACACTGGCACGCATAATAGGAAATATGAGCAGGTATGACATCACTGCAGTGATTTAATCAGAAATGTCCGTCAGCGTGCGTCGGATATCCACAGACAACAGGTTGCCACATGAGGTGGGGTGGCCACACATACCCCCCTCACCAGACTGGAGGGGCTACTCCTAAGTGTTGTGGCTCCAGCCCCGGAACAGCAACAGCAATACACCTGCATCATGATGGAGGCTGGATCCACACAGCAGCACGACATGGAGCATGCAGGTAATATGCCTTATGTACACTTGACTGTTCTGTACACTGTTAGTTTATGCATGTGTAAGGTGTGTCCGTGGTATGTAGCTGTCAACATAGTATGTAATTGTGCATGTGTGATATTGGCAATATCAGCAGCTGACGTGTGAAAGGCAACTGGTGTACTACTGCACTGTATCATATGCAGTATCAATGGCACAGTTGTGCCCACTGACATTAATCTCCTCATTTGTGCAGGTCCCTCCTGTGTTACAGCAAGGCAGGCCATCCATGCTGGTGAGTGTGTTTAACAATACCTATAATAGTCCTGATAGTGCTAGTAATACTAGTGTAACTCAGTAGTGCTCTGTGTGTATACTGCGGAGTGTGCATGTGTGCATATGTGCAGGTGTGCCTGTGTCCACGTGTGAATGTGTGCATGTGTGCATGTGTGCATGTGTCCATGTGTCCACGTGTGCATGTGTGCATGTGTGCATGTGTGCCTGTGTCCATGTGTGCATGTGTGCATGTGTGCATGTGTCCACGTGTGCATGTGTGCATAACTGCATCACTGGTAATATTGTGTGGACACTGTAAACTGTGTTTCCTGTCTTCCTCCCACAGGTTCTGGTGCTGCTCTGGTGTCCTGCAGCAGGGAACCTGAATCTGGTGCCACAGGTACTGGTAATGATGATATCTGTGTAATGGTACAGGAAGGTGTGTCAGGGTCCGCCATTGGTCAGCCAATTGACAGTACACAGCTGTCAACCCCATCATTGTGCACAGTCATCCTGCCAGTACATCCTTTGTCACCATTGTCCCTAGGTGATGGACAGGATACAGTGGGCATTGACCAGGGTAATGTGGTATCTGTGGCACATGCTTCCCCACACAGCAGCCATGGGCAGGGTCCCTGCGATGGTACCACACAGACAGTTGCCCTTGGGTTCTCATGGAGCATCCATGGGCGTACTGCCTCTGGCAGACGTGCCCAAAGAGGTCTGTCAACCTCAGCAATGTTTCTGGCTGTCATGCAGGCACAGTCACGTATGGAAAGGTACACCAGACAGGGTCTGAGGGAGCTGAGAGCATGTCGCACAGCCATGACTGACAGTATGTGTGACATCGCGGATGCTATCCATAATTTCAGCGATGTCATAGACAGACATTGTGGGGACATATTACAGCAGTTCCACAACCAAATGTCCATGAGCCAGGGCAATGGTGGGCGGTTGAGGCGTCGGCGCGGGCCGTATGCCAGCAACAGCAGCAGCTGGCAGTCGGCGCGACGACAACAGGCCCGTGCATGCCCCATAGTGCCAGCAGCAGCCCCAGCAATGCTGGGTCTGTGCTGTCATCGGAACGCCCCAGGAGACCACATGCACGTGGCTCTGGACAGTCCCAACAGGGACCTGTGTCCAGTCAACACACTCCGGCTTCTGATGACAGTACCCAGTCTGGCTTAGTACCGGATATGGTCCGTAGCACCCCTGCCAGGCACAGGTACTGTGTCCGTGCCCACAGACACTGATCTGTATGACCTGCCAGGTGCAGTCTGTGGCTGTCCACAAACCCCTGTATATGGCAGCTATGAGGTGAAACTGTGAGCATGCATACACACATGCGAAATGTTAACACCTAGGGCTACCACATACATGCACACACTGCACCAGCAGTGCCCCACCCTGTACTGCTGTCCCTCACCAACACACATACACACACATGTCAATTGGTGGTATCAGTGGCAGACTCAGGCATACCTAATTCACACCCTGTGCATATGATGAAACTGTGCCACCTCCTGCAATCTCTAACATCAGTGCAGGAACAGGTAAACATGTTGCTGATGCACAGGGTGACTACATAGAAGTGTATTAGTAGTATCATGTTGGTAACAGTGCAGTGTGCTGATATGACTGTGTGTATATCCCAGCATGCCTGATGCAGTAACCATATGACTGTCCTGAATTGTTATCTGCACCCATAGTACGTACCAAAGTGTAACAGCTGCACATTATTGCATACCGGTGGTAAGGATGTCAACAGATAGCCACATACATGGGTAGCACAGGGGGGAAGCTAATGCAAGTAGTGATATGCAATGATGGACATGTACAGTAATGGTGGCAAGTTGCCCACAACGACTATGCAATGTGGATGTTTGCACATGTTGATATGTGTGCAGTACCAATGTAATCCAAATCACAATTGACTATGACATAATATCAGTTCTACCATGGGCATCTGCGCTGTGCATTCCTGGGTACATGTTGATAGTGCCTACATATTTGCACTGTTACCTACTGTTAGTGTTACCCCTTCTTTGTTGTACAATGGACTACTTCCAGCCCTGCTTACTGTAGCTTTGTTTTCATGCATGTTCGCTTGGGGTACCCTGGAACACTGCTTCCACCTGCAATGCAGTTACAGTGCTTCTGTGGACTTCTAGTGACATCTGCATAGCGTACGATATGTATGTCAAGTTTACACATGACAGAACGTCACTGTCTGTCCTGTTCGCATGTACGTTGCCTGTGACACATTGCACATGTCTTACCTGGCATTTACCCACATGTGCAGTCATATGTGCCAGTGCTATGAAACAGTAGCAGTACACCCACACATACACACCTTCAGTATGTTGTTCCCCATTGGCCCTATGTGTTGGTACTCATCATGGCAATCATACTGCTAGGGTAGCATGTGCAAAGGTAACCTGTGAATCACCTCTATGGTCCAGTTGTGGTTTATGTGGGTCATGTGGCAATGTCACAGCTGCCACATGTATGCAGTCAACCATCACCCTTGGCCAGGAACATGCAACACATGTGTGGGATGCCACCACATAGCCAATCTGGGGACTGAGCACTCTGAACCCAGTAATGCCATACCCTGTCAGGTGACATATCATACTACAGTGACTACAATACCAGTCAGACATAGACACGCACTGACAGCAAGCTGAACACACTGGGGCATACGTGGGGACTCAGAATAGCATCCTGCCTGAGCATCACACACCTCCGCAGCTGGCACACAGGCATATGTTACGTCTGAGCAGAGCACATGCCACACATGGCACACACATCCCGTGTGCCACACACTCACAGCCTGTAGGGCTACACAACACACCTGCTACAGATGTGTCAGGTACCTCTTTTGGCTGCTGCAGTGGGGTCCCACTCAACAGGCTGTACATGGTGAAGGTCACAGTGATATGCCTCTGGGGCACTATGGTCCACCACAAAACACATGCATACAGGTCAGTCAGAGACATGGACACATATGACTCAGTCATTGACCATGCCACTATGGATGACCTGAGACATACCTCCCTGGACTACATGATAGGGAACATAGAAGGGATCTCTCAGCATGGGGCACGGGCCAATATGAGCCTGATCTTGGTTGCCATCATACCCTTACCAGGTATGTTACCACTATATGTAGGAAGGGTGTTCTATGTCTACATTCTGCTCAGTCTCCAATGTCATTCATAGGGTATCCACTGGCTGTCAACGTGTGCTTACATGGTAGGGAAGCCACAATGATGTGCGAAGGGCAGCTTGCACGTGACACCCATGGCCCAATGTATATTGGCGAAGCCCCTTGATACACACATACTGCCTTATGCTGCAGGACACGGATTACATAGCCACCTCCGCGGGTATCACACAGGATAGGACACTAATAGTGATGCTACACAACACCAGCAGTGTACTCCGCAAGATGCATGCACTGGACACTGTCCTCAGCACTGTGAACTGCAATGTCTGTGCAGTACCAGAGTCCTGATTCATGGCTCACAGGTGCAACCCATCACTGCCAGGTTATACCTCATACCATGCCTGTCGTCCCCTACACATGTAACACACATGGACAGGGGGGTGGTATCCCAAGGCACCACAGATACACACTCCAGGTTGTTGGCACAGCACAAAGCATCAGGGCCTATTCATGTGCAGCTAACAGTGTGTCGGACTGCCATCTGGTTCATAGCCTGGCACACACAACCCTCCCATACACAGGAATCCCACCTATCCTCCATAACAACACTGGCAATATGACAGTCTCAAGAACTGTCTTTATATGGCTGGACTGGATCCAGCCAAACATTGTGCATGAGCATTACTGTAGCTACAACACACTAGTTGAAGGGTTCCCAGCATGTGGTCACTGAATTGCAGTGTAATGACATGTTACCACTCCCACAACAGGTGGGAACATGCAGCACCTGTACATCGACTACATGTAGAGTATATGGCCCAGACCAGATGTGTATCCCCTGCTGTAGGTATTTTACCATATACACCCACACTGTATAGACACATACCGCGTGTGGCCCCTGCACAGTAAGACACAGTCATATTGTTATGCATTGCAAATACCATTTATCCACTCGAGGCATGTGTCAGACATGGTAACTACTGCAAGTCACAGGTATTTATGTGTATGTGTCACACACATACATCATGTGTGCATTGCCATTGCTGGTTTAGGCAATGGCATGCATTGTTATGCACAAAGACCCACACAAGGTCATAATGTGTGACAACCACACGTGGCAGTTGTGGGTTACCAAAACATACCTATCTGTACTCTGACAATGGTAAGAGATCCAGTAGCAGAGCGCACTATTGGCATTACTGGCCAACTAGCCCTGTTTGGCTGTGCTGATAGTGTGGTGACATCACCTGTGTTTACTGGGGGAATATGCAGCATCTGGTGTATTGTAGTATTTGCCAAAAGGATCTGTTCTCTCACACTTGCATTTACACACACCCTACTACCCCCACAGACACACACACGCACACTTACCATTTACAGGATTCATATCCCTACCTAACTAAGTCACGACATGTGAAAGAGACGCATTAGCGAAGTGCACTATTTGGATTACTAGATTGTTCTTCTTCTCTGGCTGTACTTATAGGGTGTTGACATCATCAGTGTTTTGAAAGGGTAATGTGCATCAGGTAGTGTGATCTCCTGATTGCCAAGGTTAACATGTTTTTCATACAGAATTGCACACACACAAACTCCCCACATCCAAACACACTTTCCATTTGCAGGTTTCAAACCTTTACCTAACTATGTTATGACACTTGAGAGTGACGCTGTAGCAAACTGTGCTATTCGGATTACTAGTAGTTGTCTTTTCTCCAACTGTATGTATAGGGTGCTGACATCATCACTGTTTGGAAAAAGTAATGTGCATCATGTAGTGTGATCTTCTGATTGCAACAAAGCACATGTTTTTTATACAGAATTGCACACACACAAACTCCCCACATCCAAACACACACACTAGCCATTTGCAGGTTTCAAACTCCTACCTAACTATATTATGACACTTGAAAGAGACACATTAGCAGAGTGCGCTATTCGAATTACTGGGAGGTTTCCCTTCTCCTGCTGTACTTATAGGGTGCTGACATCATCCATGCTGAGACAGGGAAATGTGCATCCTGTAGAGTGCTTTCACAGTTGCCAAAAGGGACATCTCCCTCACACAGACTTGCACACACAATAACCCCCCTCCACCCACACTGGGCAGTTGCAGGATTCAAACCCCTACCTAGCTATGTTATGACACTTGTGACAGATGCATTAGCAGAGCACGCTATTTGAATTATTGGGAAGTTTCCCTTCTTCTGCTGTACTTATAGGGTGCTGACATCATCTGTGCTGAGATAGGGGAATGCGCATCCTGTAGAGTGCTTTCACAGTTGCCAAAAGGGACATCTCTCTCACACAGACTTGCACACACATGAACCCCGCACACACATAAACTCCGCTCACACACACACACACACACACACACACACACACACACACACACACACACACACATACACACACACACACACACACACACACACACACACAAACACATGCACTGAGCGATTGCATGGTTCGAACTCCTACCTGCCTATATTATGACACTTGAGGGAGACGCATTAGCAGAGCGAGCTAACCGAATTACTGGGCATCTGGTCTGCACCTGCAGTATTTATAGGGTGCTGACATCTTTATTTCTACAGAGGTATGTACATCTAGTACTGCCTGTCAGGTGGGGGATAGCATATATATGCATTTGTAGCCACCTACGTCAGGGTCAGATATGCACATCGCACTGGCAGGTTATGTTCTATACCATGCTTCGTGACCGCAAGACCTGTAACACACAACACAACCAGTCCAGAACACCACACCCACATCCAGGACACACACTTAGCTTCCCTGGGAACAGTGCTGGGATATGCATGTGTTCACATACACCATTCCAGTTGTTAACATCAGGTACAGGCATATTGTGTGTGAGAACTACTCAGGCCTCTACCACTTTACACTACAGCCACTACAATTTGTGGGTCCATGTGCTATGGCAGAACCACACACCACAGCCACATGGGGGAATGCATATTGCACCTGTCCATCTGCAACATGGGTACTCACTGTTCCACACCAAAGGTAGACCACCATTGTTGATATCTGACCATACCCACCTTTTCCTGGACATCCATATCCCATCCCCACCCCCAGGCAAGGTTGTCACTGCACACAAACTGTATTTAGCACAAGCAGACTCTACACTTGTGAAGACTGGGGTGGACGACTTCAAAGGACCCATGCTGGGGGACTATACTGGCCACTCAGCATAATCCTTGACAATTGCATTCTATGAGCATGTGTACGGTTTGCATTGATCATGCTATCCCACATATACCCATGACTGCTCCACAACAAGACACCTGTCAGGTGTACACCAGCCATATATGAGCCGTCCAACAGACAGAGTGAGCTAATACATTGCAGAGCTGTAGCCCACAGAGGGAGGACATCTGTGAACAGTTCCGGCACGGAACTTCATTCACACATAATCATCACAACACAGTGTTGACAGTGGAACTGTCCAGACAATCCAGATAGGGCTCCCCTCAGTCTGTTATTGACGACCACTTACTGTTAGAGATCCTCAGCAGCCCTCTTCCAGCACACACCAACAACATGGTTGTGGCTTAGCACATTCAAACCCTGGGATCTCCACTGTGGCCCTGCTTGACAAAGGCACAGCTCACTAGCCTCACACGTTGCCTTATGTGACCTACTTTACAGTGGCACAGTAGCCTACTGTACTGGGGATGCAGATGCCAAGCACACTCTGGCTGAGCTGTCATTCCCTAGGGCAACAAGCCTAGTATTGACCTCTACACCCATATGTTCAATTTTCAGATGCACAATATTTGTTGTGCTGTTCTACTGTTTGCAGGTCTTTATTGCCATAGCATTCCCTGTTCCTATGACCAACTTGTGTATATGTGGAAGATGTTTGCATATGATGGCAATCCACTATATCACGTATGTCTCTGCAGTCATTTACTGTGTGCACCGTGCAGATTACTGTGTTGTGGTTGGTTCCTGGAATGACACGTACAAATACCAGATATGTGTGGCCAACTGCTAAACGGGGATATGGCCTAAATGTGTGAGCATGCCCAGTTCAGCCTTTCCATGGCATGTTGTCTGACATATTCCTCATTTATCAAAGTGTGTGAGCATGCCCAGTGTGAGCTTTCCATATGTTGCACTCTGAAGTCCACCACATATTTGGGTGTGTGTGAACTTCAACAATATCTCACATTTATGGTTGTGTGTTGGGTGTCATGTTGTGTACTAACTGGCCAACTGCTTCGTGTCTGCCACAACAGAGATTATACTGTGCCTGCAGGGATTGCATGGGATACTTTGCAGACAGTTGTCAACATACTTTCATAATGACCTAACACTGTAGTACCGTATAGTGTACTGGTTCAGTACTTACACTGTGGTGGACAGTATCCTGGGCTTTAGTCTTATCACTGTTTGACATCTTCATAGTGAGCACAACAGACTGTGTAGGGGTCAGTTGGCACATATGACCATGTTGCATTATGTTCAGATATGGACTACCTACACCAGGCTCTTCCAACATTGGTAGTGTATTCCACAACATAGGTGGACATTGGCAAATGCTAGCGATGTTCCCTAGGCCATTTCTGATGCTAGTCACAGGGTTTGTTTGTCCTTCGACACACATTGTAACTGGAGTTTGCCAAGACATATGTCATGGTTAGTATACTGTGCCTCCATCTACCTCTGACATAACAGTGATACCCAGGGTTAACCTACCATCTCCCATCCACTCATCAGGATTCCTCTTGAGGGGTGTCGATAGGTGAGTCTCTGGCTAACCTGTACCGGGAGTTTACTCAAGAGTGGGGATGCCTTCTGTGTTATGGATCATTCTGTACAGCTTGTCCTATGTATGTCAGTGCTGGGGTTCAGGTCTCTCATGTGCATAGCTCACTGCCATTCAGATTGTACAAGGTGCAGCATGTTCATTGATTCCAGGTTAGACATGGCTTCATACATCAGGCACAGCTTGCCTGTAGCTGGGCAGTATGGCAGTGTGTGGGGCTGCAGTTTGTTTACTCAGGCAACACATGGCATCTGTTCATGCTCTTTGCTACTCCTGGTGGGGTACTGTTGTGGACTTTACAGTTGATGGAGGTGTCTGCTGAGGTATATCCCACATGGGCTATTGTAGTCAGTTGTGACGCTGATGAAGGATGACTGCAGAGCCACAGTGACCTTCCCTTATCTACATCTGACAACCTTCATGATTGGGTGGGTATATGGTATGTTTCTGCGAACACTACAGCCACATGTTTGTCCAGTGCAGGATATCTATCACCTTTTGTCCCCAGGTCTCTCATTACATGTTAGGTACGTAATGGGTTAACACCTGTGTGTTAATTTGTGGGCACTTACTGTACATCCACGGTGGTTGTCTATACACAGTTCTGCAATTAGCTTGCTGACATGGCTATGGCTCCAGTTGTCTGTTTGTAGGTGGCCCTTTTGTGGGTTGCTTGTGTCAGCTGGGGGTCAAATATGGTGGGCTGTTTGCACTCCTTTGCATACATGTTCAGTCACAGTCCTTCCATGTTGGCCTATACCTATGGGACATATATACAGAACGGGGGGGCCCAGGACCAAGCCTTGTGGGATGCCACTCATATCTGCTTTGTAGTCTGACATGGATGCAGCATGTCTGACCATGTCAGTTCTGTCCTTGGTCTGGTTTACAACCCCTCTACTGACATAGGGGTATATATTTAAGCTGGTGAACATATCCATTATGAACTTGTAGGGTATTGTCTAGAAGCATATGCACGGTCCAGCTACGCTGTGTGGACCACATTGCCCTCATCAATGACCTTAATGACTGCTTCAAATGGGTCAAACATGTTTAGGGGCAGGATCTGCAGTTACGACAGCCACACTGTGTAGGGTCCAGTATCAGTAGGTCCACAATAGATTTATGTCTGCGGTACATACTGATCCTTTCCATAGCTGTGCAGACCAAGCTTGTCAGGATCCCGGGGTGGTAGTTTGCAGTATCCATTCAGGCAACACCTTTGTTGTGAAGGACCACTGTTGTTGTACACTGCTCTTTGGGTACATATCCTGTGGTAAGGCTGACATTGGGCAGTAGTGTGATTTGGCATTCCATTATTATTGGAGTCCATGTTGGCCTCAGCCCAGGACACCATCACATACCTTTGCTGCTGTGTGTTTTGCTTTGCAGATGATGGCTGTTACCTCAGCATCTGCAATGTCAGGGACCAGCAGTCTGCTGGGATAGATATTTTGCATTCTGGGGGTTGCCCTGCACCTGTCAGGTTGTATGTTAGCAATATGTGTGTGTGTTTGGTATGTTGTTTGTAATATCTGTGTGATTCAGAGCATATCTGTGGATTCCCAACATGGTTCCTACCATCAGTTAAGTAAGCCTTGTGATTATCCTTAGTGTCCTGTACAATTTGTATCTTCATAGGTTCATGGGTTCATACTAGGCTATCCACCCTAGGGCATTAGTAAGCCAAGCCAGAGTGTGTGTGTCTTTCGCCGTGCCTTGCTATGTGACTATTATGGCCATTTATGATTTTCTTTACTGTGTCTCTGTCTGGTCATGACACAGTGAAGACCCCCAGTATACATGTACGATCATCCATCCACTTGGCAATATTCCTGTTGAGGGGTGTCAGTGAGGGACTCTGCCTAACATGGATTGGGATCCTGTTTCTGGGTGTGGGGAGCCTCTGGGTTATGTATCTGTCCCTCCAGCACATCCTATTTCATTATGTGTTGAGGCTGACATCTGTCAATCTCACAGCTCCAATGGCTTTGATTTCCTGTGGTGGAGCATGTCCATTACTCCTGTGTTGGACATGGCCTTGTACAACAGACATACAATGCCTCTGTGTAGGCAGTCTGTGACTGCATTCAGCTGGGGTGTCTACAGCCAGGCAGCATATGACATATATTTCACACCCTTTATCCTCTTGGTGGGGTAACTTTGAGGTCTTCCGAACCTCTGCAGGTGTCACGTACGTACCGTACCATCCCATATGAGTCATTGTACTAGATTATGGGTCTGATAAGGGAACAGTACAGGGGCACAGTGACCTCTGTTGATGTAGATGTGAATCCTTTTATGATACGGTGTCCAATATCGACAATCTTCCTAGCCACATTGGCATTGTGAGTGTCACATGACAGATTACTGTCGACTTGTGTCCCTAGGACCCTGATTACTCCTTGCATACATAATGGTTTACCACCTATGTGGTAATTTGTGAGTACCTTGTCTGGTATTTGGTGGGACATTCATACTGTCCAGTGTCTTCAGGATGTCTGGGTGGAGTTCTTGTGTGTGAGAGTGTGGTCTGTCGCATGCTACAGACTGTACAGCAGTTTTGACTACACTTAGGTGCACATGGGTGGTCTCCGCTGCTTTGTGCATTGTCAGTTACCTGACCGTATGGGTGTCTGTGCTGCATATGGATACTCCCCCTCCTTTGATGTTTTGGTCCAGGTGTTCGGGCCATAACGTATGATATGTGGTATAACCTGGTAGTGCTGGTGTGCTATCACTAGGCTTGCAGCAGGCTTCTGTCACTGCACAGACATCGATGTTCTCCATACTGGGAAGTGCCTCAGGGGCATGCATATTGCAGTTTACACATCTGGCATTGGTCAGCATTACCCTTATGTTTCTTACCACTTATGTTTTCTAGGGTGGTGGGTAGTCTTTTTGGCCTTGCCTACATACGGCTCTATGGAGGTGGCAAAGGCCTTATCCAGTATCCGGATGCACAGGGGTAACAGGGGCAAGCCATCCCTGGAACAGCAGCATGGCTTGTCATGCTTGACATCTCAAGCAGACAGACATTAGACCCTCTTGGACTGACAGCTGTAACTGTGCCACCTGTTAAAGATGATCATTCTGTGTTTGTACTGTGGCATCATTCTTGGTGAGGGTTGGATGCTGCACACGGCCAGTGTCATACCGGCCTGGGGTACATACTCTGTGAGCTCATCCATGTCTCTTTTCATGTAGTCCAGGGAGGTACATCTCAGGTCATTCACACCAGCATGGACATTGAGTGCATCATATTTCTGCTTGCTTTGGGGTGACCTGACTTGTGTTATGTGGCATATTGTGGCAGCCTACAGGCAGCTTACTGTACCCTTTCCCTTGTTCAGTCTGGTGAGTGGGACAGCAGTGTTTCTGCCTATACAGACACATATTACAACTGTATCAGGCATGTTGTTTCTCCTTCTGGCCTGTGACTGTTTGGCACGCCAGCTTTGTGTACTATGTGTTGCATGTGCTATGTTTGGAGGTTGTGGTTGCTTGTGATCTGCTTTGGAGGATTCTGTTGATGTGGTGTGATTGTAATTAGGGCCTCTGGGAATGTTTTTCTGTGTTTATGTGCTTGGTTTACAGTTGTGGTAGGTCTATGTGGGACTGGGTTTGTGGTGTATGTGGTTACCTTCTCCTCCTGACTACTTTTGACAGTACTGAGTTGGGGGAGCTCAGCCTCCAGTTTGGATACATGGTTGCATCTATCACATATATTTGTATTTATTGGGGGGAGTTGTGGTTGTCTGTGTACTTGGGATAGGTGTCACATTGCCTCTGGATTCACAGATTCTACTTGTTGTGGCTGGCCTTAGTGGATTGTATGTGTGGACATATGTTATCGCCATACTACTGATCGGTGATTACTTCCCTTTTTATGTTTGCTCTATCATGTGGTAGCTTCCTCATTCTCTTGCATGGTTTGGTAATGGCTGGAGTCCAGCATGCCAGATGCCTGCGTGTATGGCATTGTGTCTTGTTGTTATTTGTGATTGCATACTCCAAGCATTCCTGGCTGTGTTCATGGAATGAATGTATAACATGTTCTGTGGTGTGTCCCATATTCTGCACTTGCACAGGGCCTTTCGTGTATTCAACATCGGTTTGGAGGGATGCAACCTATGCTTTACACATGTTTTTCACTGTGGTATTCTGACCAGGGACTGGGGTCGGGATGTGTATATCCAGTGTATTTACTCTATGGTCTGGTCTTACCAGTGAAGGATACACTTCTCATCTTGCCATCCAGTACACATGTTGCTGATTATCACATGCTGCCTGACACATATGCACCCTTTATTTGGAGCTGACATGGCTCCGTTGTGAATTTTGCAGAAACGTACTCAGTTGTCAACTGAATACATTTCTGCAGCTAAAACGTCTCTTACACGGGCTGGTTTCTGCTTCTTGGATCGCTAATATACCTCATTTGCATACCTTTCGGCTGCAAGTGAGGTATTTAGCATGTCTATTCCAGTCCGTGTAAGAGACATTTTAGCTGATCTCTTACACGGAGTTTAGGGCTGTTCCTGGATCGCGAGGCTTGCATGGATTGTTACACATCTCTTACACTCCGTGCAAGCCTTCATGAATCCTGCCCACTGTGTATAAAATTTATTTTACAATATGTATATAAGGATTCTCTTGTGGGAGTGGTACATTGTTCCTGGGCATTTTGGTTTATGGATTCTGGGAACTTTTTTCCGACTGTGTTGGTGCTAGTATAATGCTCCCGGTATATGTCTGGGTATTTTCAGTCAAGCAATATTATGTGGTTTGGGAGGCTTGATATATTCATGTATTCCAACATAGGCCAGGTGCAGTTCCTGGTATTAGGACAGTAGTTTGCAGCAGGCTATATACTGGGAGGCGGTTTTAGCCATTGGTATTTGACCATGGCTAATCCATGCTGCTTCTTGTTGTGGTACCAACATGGGGGTGTGGTTATCCTTGACATTTATTGCTAGTCACCCTCCTTTTGTAGCTTGTTCCATGTTTTG
Organism: Protopterus annectens; assembly: GCF_019279795.1. Taxonomy (NCBI): domain Eukaryota; kingdom Metazoa; phylum Chordata; order Ceratodontiformes; family Protopteridae; genus Protopterus; species Protopterus annectens. The sequence continues at coordinate 886,185,403 of NC_056745.1, forward strand.
CGGCTGTACAGCACAGTATGAGGTTTGACCTGGTAGTGTTAGGGTGCTGATGTGAGCCTTGACCCAGTTTTCTATTACAGGACTGATATCTACATTCTCCATAGTGTGTGAGTTTACACTGCACACATCTTGCTGTTTAGACTTCTGGCATTGGGTAGCATTACATCTAGGTTCCTATCCCTTGTGGTACCTATGAAGGTGGGTTTGTGTTTTGAGACTTACCTATTCAGGGCATGCTGTGGGTACTGACAGCCTTTGCCAGTATCCATGGGGCATGGACTGATAGGTGCACGCCACCCCTAGCAGGTGGTGCATCATGTCATGCTCCGCATGTCTTCCCAGCCTGAAACACATTGGCTCCCCTTTGACTAACTGCATTACTTCAGCCAGTTATTGCACTTGATCATCCCATCGTCATTTTGTGGCTTCATGCTTGGTGAGGGTGGATGTTAGTCAGGGTCCTCAGGTGTGCATATAGTACATGGTGTTACATTACTTAACACATGGCATTCATGCCTCAGGTGGTGCTGCAGGGCTGCCTCTGTCGGATGCGCATATTACACTCCCTGTACATGTTTGTGAGCAGGTCATGTCATTTTAGGCATCCATGTTATTATTTGAGCGAGTCAGAGGGGGTATCATTCCCAGGGTTCCTACTGAGCCAGTGTATGTGCTATGCGTTGCCTCTTTGCCAAGGCCAGGGCATACTGGGCACGCCTTCTTCTGCCTACTGGGGCAGGCTCAGGTTGTTCCTCCTCCGAGTCACGCTCTGCCTGTGATGGCCTTGGCAATGCTGGGGGGCTGTTTGGCCTAGCACTATGCTGGTCCTGCTGCAGCTGTTTTCGCAAGAACATATTATGTAGCATAGCACATACCATGACAATTTGGGTACATGTAGTTGGTGTGTACTGCAAGGCTCCACCAGATGTGTCCAGACACCGGAACCGTGACTTGAGCAGCCCAAACACACGCTCTATTACATTACGTGTTTGTGCATGCGCCTCATTATGGCGTTCCTGTTCAGGTGTGTGTGCGTTTCTGATGGGTGTCATCAGCCATGGCTCCAGTGCATAACCTGCATCCCCCACTAGGTGTCCGTGCGGGATGTCCCCATTAGCAAATGTCTGGTACTGCTGCGTCAAATGCCAGATGTGGGAATCATGGTAACTCCCAGGGCAGCCAGCACACACATTCATTATTATGCCCTGGGCATCACACATGACCTGGCAGTTGATGGAGGGGAAGCCCTTGCCGTTAATGTAGGCCCTGCCCTGCTCACCGGCTGGTGCTTTGATGCATATGTGCGTGCAGTCTATTGCACCCACTACCTCAGGGTATTCCGCTATTTGCTGGAAGAGACGCATATTGCTGGCCAATACCTCACGGGCATTGGGGAAATATACATGATCACCAACATGTGCTGACATGGGATCCAGGAACTGGTGCAGTACCCTGGATGCTGATGCCTGTGATATCCCCATCATATCACCAGTTGGTCTCTGGAAGGTACCTGTTGCTAGTATTCTTAGGCCAACACATACCTTGGTTTCCACTGGGATGGGTTCCCCTCTGTTGGTTCTGTGTGTGAGGCGTGGCCTGCACAGCTCAACTATTTGCTGCAGGAGCTCTCTGTCCACTCTATAGCCCTCTACTATCTCCAGCTCATGTAACCCATGGTAGGTGACCCTGGGCCTGTACACTCTTCTCCGTCTCCTCACTGTGGGTTGTCTGGCACCATCTGCATTGTCACCACCCTCAGCAAGTCGCCTGTGTCTCATTATGACAGCTATGGCAGCCCCTAACATTTCTGCTCTGAGTGAAGCTTTTTCAGTTTTCACTTCTATTAGCTTACTCCTGTCTTGCAGTGACTCTTCAGAGAAACATCCTGCACTGCTGTTTGCAGAGTTTTAAGTGCTAGGCTGGGCTACTATTCTGCCTGTGTAATTGCCTGCTTCTAATTGTTTTCACCTGCTAGCTCCAGCAGTATTCCCTACTAGCTTCCTACTAATTCTGTTGCTTCCTTTTTCCTTTCTGTTTCCTCAGGGGGGAGCAATGTGCATACCAGCAGAAACACGCTCACAGTGGCTTACACGCGCGCACACATGCTTACACGGTTCAGAATCTGCTTATTCGGGTTAAAACGCGCGCACACCAGCGCAAACAGTCTTACAAGTCTGCCAACAGGCTCCTACATGCTCAGTCTGCCTTACACGCGCGCACACTGCCGTACTCGCGCTTTATGGCGTGCACACGTGTGCATGCACGCCCAGCAAGAAACTTCAGTGTAAGTAACAGTGTACACCTTCCATTTCTTGACTTTCCCAGACTTATCTTGTGGCACTCCTCTTTGCCTGATCTGCGTCTATCATCTGTCATGTTACACTGACCTCCAATGAACTGCATTTCTTTCTACCATTCCCCCCTGTGATGTCACCTATCTCCTGTGCTATTCCTCCCCCTTATGTATCTCTTACACTACTCAGACTGTGCTCATTTGCTATGTGACTGTGGGATTCAGTATCCTAACCCTCATTTACATGAGATTGCCTACTAATGCTTAGTTACATGTCTTACACTCAGCTTCCCCCCCTTAGCAACCACTACACAGTGGCCATGTTGTTTTTGGTCTGCTGGTCCCTGCATTGTCATTCCATGTATTGCATAAAACCCACATTTGTGGGTTTATAACCTTCATTTTTATGTTTTATACAGCGCAGCCCATTTGCGCGGGGCTGCGCTGGGTTTAAACGATCGCCGAAAAAAAAAATTATATTTTTATTATTTTTGCATCGGGTTACTTTGCCAATGGCCACATATTTGGCCATTGGCATGCTGCCTGACACATATGCACCCTTTATTTGGAGCTGACATGGCTCCGTTGTGAATTTTGCAGAAACGTACTCAGTTGTCAACTGAGTACATTTCTGCAGCTAAAACGTCTCTTAAACGGGCTGGTTTCTGCTTCTTGGATCGCTAATATACCTCATTTGCATATCTTTTGGCTGCAAGTGAGGTATTTAGCATGTCCACGCCCAGTCCGTGTAAGAGACATTTTAGCTGATCTCTTACATGGAGTTTAGGGCTGTTCCTGGATCGCGAGGCTTGCATGAATTGTTACACGTCTCTTACACTCCGTGCAAGCCTTCATGAATCCTGCCCACTGTGTATAAAATTTATTTTACAATATGTATACAAGGATTCTCTTTTTATTTTAAAATGTTTACATTTTCCAGAAGTGATTATAGTAGAACTATTAAATTGTTTTCTGCAAGAACATTTTATATATTTCCTTTTAAACAGTAAACCAGAAAGTTTTTATCAACTTTTTTACTCTCTTATAATCATTCTTTAATAATGTTTCTGGTTTAACACCTATATCAGATTCTTTATTTTTAAATATTATATTTACTTAACTCAATATAAAGCTTACATTATAATGTATATTATTATGCTCTGTCACCATTCCTACTATTGCTCATACAAAACTGTTTACTGAAAAGAATCAGTATAACAAATTGTATCACTATCTAACAATGCACAAACATTTATTATCAATAACATATGGCTACAGAATTTCATTCATGAAAAATATTTGTGCTGTGGTGGAGTAATGCACGACCATGTTGCAGGGTGAGTTGCAGGTCACTGAAATGACAATATAGCAGAGTGAGGGAGTCTAGTTTAGTATGCAGAGAGAATCCAACATTATGCTAGTGAGCTGTGTTGTTGAATAAAGTCATTCTGTACTTCATGTGCCCAGTGAAGGGGCAAGCTAGGTGTCCTGAATGACACAGTGATGCAAGTAGGGTAGAGATGAATGTAGAATTTGGATAGCAGACATGACAGGAGACTAGCTAGGGGAGGGAAGGCTAGTACAGTCATAGTTAGTATCATTATGTAGGTAGGGGAACTTCACTAATTAATATTTGAAGAGTAGCCAATAGAAGATGCTAGAGTGGTCTCTGATAAGGCAATGGGGGAAAGCAACTCTCTCTCTCTCTCTTATAACTGATATGGGTGGCAGATATCAGGCTTCAGTTACTGTTGCAAAACAGAGGAACCAACTGTTATATCAAAAATATATGGGTGTTGGTCGACTTCAAGATGGCTGCACACTAACATCTTAATTTCAGCTCTCCCAGTGTGAAAACAGAAACTCAGAAAAGAGAGCCAATGAATATGTCTTATGGGTAAATTTCAGTTACTGGCTAGTAATTGCACTGTCTGGATGCCACTAAAGAAGAAATTTAGAGAACCTGAAAGAAAATCAACCACAAAATGTGAAGAGAAAATATTACGTGGGAAGAATCCTGCAACTGTTCAGCAAAAGCAGTTCATGCTCCAGCTTTGGCACAAGACATGACTTCCAGTAATCTAATGGAAAAAATAAGTTAAATGTGCTCAGAGCTGAGTAAAATAAAGAAAACAGTGAAGGGGTGTATCAACTCAAAAAATGATAAAACTGCAAAAATCAGAGGTAGAAATGAAGAAAAGGCTGGCGGAGTGTAAAACTGCTCAAGAGGAGATGTTTCAAATGTTTCCAAAAATGGTACAATTAGAGGATAGAGCACATAGGAAAAGCATGAGAGTTTCTGCTGCACCAAAAACTGGAAGCAACAGGTTGTATTAATTTTATGAAAGCACAAATAAGCAGCTGGATGAGTATTTCACAGCAGGAGTTGTTAATTGAAATAGCACATCATCTGTATGCTCCAAATCTAGCCATGAGAAAGCAAAAACTTCTGATAGTAAAGATGCAATTATACCACCAGAAATAGTTGATTTTGACAAAATTGTGGCAGAAGGACAAAGTTCTAAAAGTTAGAGACAATAGAGTGTTTGTGGAAAATGATTTCTCAGTGTGCACCACGCAGAATAGGAGTACATTTACTCAAATGATTTCTCACTATGCACCAGGCAGAAGAGGAGTAAATTTATTGAAACAATCATGAAAAGTCAAGAGGCAGTGTGATATTCAAGCTAATATACCCAGTTGTCTTCAGAATATTTTTTTCCTGGAGGGTTAAAGTCACTTTTGATGCAGAATATGCTAAGTAGGAAATACAAAAGTCTGCCCAACATAAAGTGAGCTATCAAACAGAAGAGGACTCTGGTTCTTATTCTTCTAGTAATAAAACTCATAGATGAACTATGCCAGTGAAATATTTTCCAATGTTCCAAATGAAAATTCTTGAAAAACAGAAGAAAAAGCACAGGAGCTGACTAGAAGAACCAGGAGTATGTTGGAAATATGTACTGATGAAGAATTTTATCCAAAAGCTCTACTTCTGTTACCTTTATTAAAGACATTCCATGTTGCAAAGTTCATTTTGTTTTCTTGTATGTTGGAAATAAAACAGAGACTGGAGTTGAGAGATGGAGATCAACAGGAAGAAAACCAGCAACTCAGAAATTAATGAATAAGTGTAGGATTACAAAGCATTGATCACATTTTTGAAGTATGGCAGAAGTTGAGAACCTGGAAATATTGGAATTTTTTTACTTTGTTAAACTTGTAGGGGACTTCAAAGCGGGTCTATATTAGATTATCAAAAGTTTTATTCAGCGAATGCTCACATATGCAAAAATGCTGGAAATCAAACTTGTTATTGTGGGGGGCTACACCTCCCCACCCCCTGCTAACTATATATTCCAACTCCGAGATTGCACTACAGTGGGGAAAAGGTAAATATCCCACTCCTCACTTTACCACGACTCCACAAACACCCTTTCAATTTCCAGCGTTTTCGCTCATGTGAGCATTCGCTGAATAAAACTTTCGATAATCTATTATAGACCCCTCCAAAGCATATGCCCTACTTCATGTCATTAATGTATACAAGAACATTAAGGAGAGAGGAAGAGGAAGAAAAGAAATAACTGTAAGTAAAATGATTTTTGCTCTTAACAGTATTTTTATAAAATATGACCTATACTGCATGTCATATAGTAAAGCATTTTCAATTATTTTTGTGTGTTAAAGGAATACTAAAGTAAACTGGTGCCTCTTTTTCTGCTTTCTTTCTTTCTGTTTCTTTCTTTTTTCTTTCTTTCTTCTTGTTTATTTTTAGGAAATGTAGACACTGCAATGTAAAAAGTGAAGAAAGCCTAGACAAAAGCATGTTTAAGATAATAGGCTGTGAAAAATGGGTTGCAAAAGTATACAGAGCTTGATATAAATAAAACTTATATGCTTTTTCTTACTTTTGCAAAGGGGGAATTGCTAGGTTCAGGTATTTGTCTTGATCTTACAAGTTGTAATTGGAAGTAAGTAAATAAAAGAACATTGAAAATAATGAACAGTTTCCCTTTGGATGCAGAACAACATGAGACACTTGTAGCTGAAGGTAACTGTGTATCTGGTTCTCATGTTTCTTTCAATGGCTAAAAGATAATGTTTTCTGAAAGCATTCAAGTTTTTTTCTAGATCTGGAGGAGGAATAAAGGTAAGACAAAAATAGACAGAAGTTAGTGTAAATAGATGCACAGGCTGTACCATGCATCTTAACATGGATAACCTTCATTATAAGTAAATTAAAACCTGTGAGTGTAGCTGTCAGTCTGGGAAAATTGTTCCTATTGGGAGGGTTAAACTTCATTATTTGAAGATGTACATAGGTTTGTTTGTTAGTATTAAGTTAATAGGTTATGGGGATGTTCTGTGGTATGTTTGTTCTTTTTTGAGGGTTTTCATGAAACAAAAATTCTTGTAAGATATGACATAGGTTAAAATAGATATGACAAGAACAAATTATATAAAAAACACGCCGCCAAACAATGGATGCAGGTAACACAAATGCTGAAACTAGACATTTTAAAAAAAGCTGTTATACATAACAGGTGGGAATTATGGGTTCCTATCACATAGTCAAACTTTTAAAAGTTTGAATGCTTCAATGGAGATCCCTGTACAGTGTGGTAATGGAAGTTTTCCATTGTCTGAACTGTAGTGCGATATTGGAGTTGGTATATTTAAAGAGTGGGGGGTGTGGGGGGTGCAGCCCCCCATGTAAGGGGTGCAGGGGGGCTTGCTCCCTGCTTAAGCTTTCAGGTAGGTTTTTTCTGTTTATTTTTTATTTGATTTTTCTAACTTTTAAGAGTTTGAACATTTGGTCTCGACCATATGGTGTTCGAACTTTTAAAAGTTCGATTATTTATTTATTATTTATTTGCATTTGTTGACCGGGATAGTTCACTAGGTCGAGTTGGCCCATTTTTAGTGGAGGCTCGGGGAGAAAAGCTCCACGAGAACATATATTACATTACATAATATTTACATATATGTAAGGTTACATTATGTTACTTAATGTACAGTATTTAAATCAATGCATTTGGTTAAACCAGGTTGACAGAGACAAAGCTCAATTAGATATTTGTTTAAGAGAACAAAGAAGGGGGTTAGGAAGACAGTCAGTTGAGGACGTAATTTAGGTAGGAACATGAGAGGGACATTCCCATTTGGAGGATAGATATATGAAGAGCTGGCTTTTGAAGTTATTATGGTTAGGTATGTTGCGTAGGTGAGAAGGGAGAGAGTTCCAAAGTTTGGCTATTGTGCAGGATAGTAGTAGTTGGCCTGGGGGATGAGAGGACTTGTGTACTTAAAGCAGATTTTGGTTCTCTGACCTTAGGGAGTGGGGTGGAGTGTAGGGTGTTAGTGCTGTGGCTAGGGATGGACAGTCAGAAGGTTTGAAGATGAGCTTGTGAGTAGTGGTGAGTTGTAAATATCTAAGGTAGTTGGGGAGTTCTAGCCATTTGAGGTTGAGTAGTGAGTGGCAGTGATGGGATGAACTTTTGGAGTTAGTAGCGAATTTGCTAATTTTGTGGTAGCAGGCTTCTAGTTTGGAGAGCAGGCCTAGTTGGAGATTGGTAAATAGTGGAGTGGTGTACATGAGGGATGGGAGGAGGAAGGTAGTTGCAAGTGTTTGTCAGGTGGAGGGGCTGAGGTAGCGATTGTGTCTGTATAGGAGACCAATCTTCTGATGAGTTTTTTTGATGGCAGAGTATATATGGGAGTCAAACTTTAGGTTTTCATCAATAATGATTCCTAGCAGTTTGGTTGAGGGGACTATTTCTAGTGGAGTTTTATTGTGGCTTGTAATGCAGAACAGATTTTTGTCTAAAGTGGAATTTCTAGTAGGGTAAAGATCATTAGTTTTGTTTTGGCGGCATTTAGGGCAAGGTGATTGGCTTTCATCCAAGATTCAGTTTTGGAGAAGGCAAGCTGGGTTTTTATTAGTAGTTCAGCAGGGCAGGTGGCAGAGGAGATGATGGTGGAGTCGTCTGCATATTGGATGACAAATGCATTAGGGATGGAGAGGTGGAAATTGTTGATAAATATGTTAAAAAGCAGAGGACTAAGAACAAAACCTTGAGGGACTCTGGTGGTTGTGGGTAGGAAAGGAGAGGTAGATTGTTTCCACTGGATGGATTGTTGGCGGTTAGATAGGTAGCTGGTGAACCAAGCAAGGGTGGAGGGAGAGAGATTTAAGGATGAGAGCTGGGATAGAAGTAGAGGATGGGAGATGGTGTTGAATGCTTTTGAAAGGTCTAAGAATAGTGATGATACATATTTGCCCTTATCACATGCAAGGTTGATGGTCTCTAGAAAGGAAAGGAGGGCAGTGATGGTACTGTGGCTAGGACGGAAGCCGTGTTGGGTGTGGGAGAGAAGTTTGTTTACATTTAGATGTTGCATGATTTGGGCATGGATGTTTTTTTCCAAGTATTTTTGAGAGGGGGAGAGTATGGCTATAGGTCTGAAGTTGGTTGTATCTATGTTTTTACTACCTTTATGAAGAGGAATGATGTATGCTTGGCGCCAGATGGTAGGGACGTATGATTCCTGTATCAGTCTGTTTATTAGAATAGATACAGGGTAGGCAATGGTTTCAGCAGATTCTTTGAGAAAGGAGGGTGGTAGATTGTCTAGTGCATTACAACAGGATTTTAGCTTGAGGAGAAGTCTTTTTATTGTGTTTGTGGGGATGAGTTTGAGGGTAAAGGGGGAGGAAGGAGGAGGGTTGCTGTTGGGAGGGGCAGGAGGAGTAGTCAGGAAAGGAGGATGATAGTTTTGCAATGCAATCAATGAAGAAATGGTTGAAATTAGTGGCAGTCTGCAGATCTGAGAGAGTGGGGTCTGGGCATGGGTTGCTTTTATTGCCTGGATGAAGGATGGAGGACACGGAGCTCCAAAATCTTTTTGGATTGGATGAGTGAATGGATTGGAGGTTATTGTAGTAGTTTTGTGGTCTTTGGTTAACAATTTTTTGGCTAAGTTACATAGTTGTTTAAAATCTAGGAGGGAATTGGTTGTGTTTAGTTTTTGGTATTGTTTCCATTTTGTGTCACACTGATACATGATGGGATAGCCAGGGGCATGGATTTGATTTGATTCTTTTGGATCTAAGGGGGGCCTGTTGATTTAGGATGGTTAGGAATTTATTGTTAAAATAGGATAATGCATCATCAAGTGGCAGAGTTTTTAGGGGTGACCAGTCTATGTGTTAAAGGCATTCTGTGAGTGTGTGTGGGTTGAAGGTTGAGGTTAAGTTGCAGGTTAGGATATATTGGTGATGTTTTAGGGGGGTGGGGGATATGTGGTCAATGAAGGGAGGTAGGTGGTCGCTGAGAGGATTGGGTAGAAGACTGGCTTGAGAGGCAAGGTGGGGGGGTAGGCTATGATGGTACCAGAGGTTCCATCTTTGTTGGGCCTGGTTGGAAGGTTTATGAGTTGGATGAAGTTTTAGAGATTGATTGACTGGGATGGGGTGTTAGAGTTGATGGATGCCCAGTTGATGTTTACGTCACCAAGGATATAGGTTTTGAGTATTATATTGAAGTTAAATCAGGATAGTATGTCTTCTAATGTTTTGGTGTTATTGCCTGAAGGGATATAGAAGAGCAGATGCATAAAGATTTGCAGTTATTAAGCTTTAAATACCCTATTGATATTTTGGCATTGGAGAAGGTGGAGATGGGGTTGGTGTATGGAGTTAGAGTATGGGTGGCTGGGTAGATAATAGCCACACCACCATCTTTTCTCCAGGTTCTATCATTGCAAAGGATTTTGTAGCCAGGAGGAAGGAAGAAGGATTTCATTGTCAGAGATGGAGAGTTTAAGCCATGTCTCAGAGATGACTGTAATATCAGGTTAGTTGTGAGCAAGCCAGCATGCAGGTTGGGGATTTTGTTTCTGAGGCTTTGTACATTGAAGGTGGTTAGCCGGATGGTTTTGGGTTTGTGTGGTTTGGTGGGGCTGTTGCTTTGGTTGCTGGCCGATGAGGGTCCACGGTTAGGGTGGATTTCACCTGATTGAGAGAGGGAGTTGAGGAAGAGGTGTTGGAGGTGATGAATGGGGAATATAAAGGAAGGGTTGTTGAGGGGGAGCTTTTTCTTTGAGGTGATAATATGAAAGGGGTGGTGGGGGAAGGAGTAGAGAGTATGGATGGTTTGAAATAATAGCTTGGTTTAGAGCAATATAGTACAGGTGAGATTAGGCTATAAGCTGTGAATGTGTAAGGGAGGTCAGAGATGGTGACTTTGGGGTGTAGAGATTGGCATGTTGTTAGGGAGACTTGTAAGGAAGGTTAGATAGTAGAGGGGGATAAGAAGCCTGGTTAGTATTACTGTGTGTGTGGAGGGGGCAGCCATAGTGTATGGAGTGTATGGGGTAAGCATGTGTTTGTGGATGGGAGTGGCTAGTTGTAGTCAGGGTGTGGATGGGAGTGGTTAGCTGTAGGATGGGTGTGGTCAGGGAGGGGTTAGGGTGGGGATAAATGTACAGGCACTGGGGGCCGGTAGAATTTGGAGGCAGGGTAGGAGCGGAGTGAGCCCGCTGGGCGAACTGAGTGGGAAGAACCAGGTAGGAGTGAGAGCGGCAGAAAAAACTATCAGTTATTGGGGGCTCTGTAATGGGGCAGTTTATAGTCTAGAGTGAGGTATATTGGGGTGGGAGTTAGTCTGATATGGGGGTACAGGGCAGAGATGGGCTATCTCCTTTATTATATGCCCTTACCTTTAGGTTTGGTGTACTAAAAGATGGTAGCTTTAGTTAGGTAGTGGAACAGCAAGCAGGAAAGCAAGTGTTGCACTGTAGTGGGAGTCTGCTGCCACCTAGTGGTGAAATGGGGGTGGGAGACAGATGCTATAGTAGGCTTTTTATTGAAAAACTATGAGAAAAAAAGCAACCGGAGAGGGGTGGAGGTAAAGGTCTGCAGTAGGCTGCTAGAGTGCTCGCTAAGGGTAGGGTACAAAGTACATTTAAAATAGTCCAGTAGTTTAGGTCAGATACATACACTCTAGTTAATTCAACAGTTCAGTAGGTAGTCCCAGGTAGTTGACCAGTGTAGGGGGTATTCCCGTTTATTTTGTTTTCTTTTTAGGTTTGTTGGGGGTGAGTAAAAAAGTGAGCTGTAAAAAGAGAGAGAGATAAGTTAGTGAATTATAGGGTATGTGGGGATATGTAGAAAGAAGCTGGATAAGGAGTGAATGTAGGTTGGGGGTACAGTTAGAAAGAAGCTGAATAAGGAGTGAATACAGGTGGTGGGTACAGTTAGAAAGAATCTGGATAAGGAGTGAGTGTAGGTGGGGGGTGCAGTGAGGAAGATACAGATGCAGAGGTAACAAGTTTACATATAGGTGGAAGCAGGGTAGAGAGTGAGTGTAGGTGAGGAGTACAGTTAAAATACACAGATGCAGGGAATTTAATCAAACATTGTAGTACTTCACAGTCAAAAACAAAGCACATGAATTATTAGGAAATTCAGATGCAGAAAATGAAGGCAAACACAGTAGTTCTCAATCAAACACAGAGTACTAACACTTAATAACCATTTATAGATCCATAACAGCCCATTGAGTACATGCTGATGCTGCTGTGGTTGGCATTCAGCCTCTGTAGCTTGATGGGTTTGACTATGCAACCTAATACAATATCTGAAAACCCAAGGGGTTATGTGTTAGCTTAATGCTGAACAAAAAACTGCATGTAAGACATTTTTACAAGAACGCCTTTATGGAGCACATGTAGATGGTGCCGCAGTTGCCGTTCAGCTCCTGTAGTTGGCTGGGTCTGGCGCTATGCTAGCTAAGTATTTTATTAGAAACCCAACAGTTGTACAGCAGGCTACATCGAGTGCTGAAGCAGCTTTCAACTAGAAAAACCTAGAGGGTGAATTAATGGTTTAAGCTGATTAAACAAACACTTTGTACCAAGCAGAATATGTACACTACAGTTGGCACCTTTGAAAACAACTTGCATGTAAATATGAGCATAAAACAACACATGTAGTGCTTATACAAAGGCTTTCCCAGGCAAACTATCCAGTCCGGATATTAGTTATACTATTTGCCGCTGCCTTTTAGTCTTATCTGCATGCTGCTAAACCCAGCTATAAGGCTATACAGCATTTAAGCGCATGGTCGTTTGGCGACAAAGCATTGGTAGCTAGATAAACATAGTATAGGTATCAGGCCATAAATATAGTACATTCAAGTAAAAAAACAAAACAGCAGTTGCAGGCAACACATGAGAAAGTTAATAGCATCAATAAAAATAATGATATACACATATATGAAGTATAGGTTTTAAGCTGTAAATGTAGTACATCCAAGCAGAAAACAGCAGTTGCAGGCAACACATATGCAGCATAAACAGTTGTTTGTGACCTACCAAGTGCAAGACGAGCAGCCTAACAGTAGAAATGGCTAGGGGTGGATTATCTGATACAGACCTGGGAATTATAACTTCTTATCATAATGGCAACACTTTCCATATTATCTTTGAATGTGAATGATCTCACATATATATACAAAAATGAAACAGTAGTGAACTATATTAAGAAATACAGAGTGCAAATAGCTATGCTACAGGAGACACATCTAGAAAGAACTGAGCATATAAATTTGATAAAGAAAAGATTTCAGGATGGATATTCAGCAGACTGTCCAGGACAAAGGAAAAGGGGGAAAACTTTATTAATTGCTAGAGGAGCACCAATAGTGATAGAAGAGGAACAAAGGTACTATTGATAGATTTATACTAGTAAGGGGCAATTGGTGAGGGAGGAGGATTATTCTGGCATGTATTTATATTCCACATAAAACTGCTAGAGCTTAAAAAATTCTGGGAGAAATAATCAGCTTTCAGTAGGGAATGTTACTTATAGGTGGGAACTGAAGTTTAGTTTGCTGCAGTGGGGATTTGTCAGGAGGGACTGGGGGATATAAGAAAATAGGGTGGATTTTTGCAGAAGATTATGAAAATATTTCGTATGGAAGATGTGAATTCAGTAGTAGGATTCAGTAGTAGGAGCTTGGAGAAAATTTGCATATTATTTCCCAAGTTACAAAAACCTGACTAGGCTCAACAGAAATTATATTTAACAGGTAAAAACAAACTCAACCACCTTGGCTGGAATGTAAAAACTTTAATAGAAAAACAATAAAAAAAAAACAAGCAAGTAAAATAAATTATATTTCACACGGACGGGCATTTAATTGAAAGTTGTGATACAGATACAATAACTATTTTAGATCACCCTCCAATAATAACTAAAATAAAAATGCAGGGTAATGAAATAAAAATGAGAGACTGGCACTACCCCATCTATCTGTTAAACAGAAAGGAATTTAATGAATGTGTAGTGGACATTATTTGGGAGTTATTAGGTAAGATAGGCATTTCTTCAGGAAATATAGCTAGTGAATAGGATAAAATGAAAGTGGAGTTTAAAAAATAGGGTAGAAATAAAGGAAAAAGAGATATGGTTAAGAAGTAACAAGAATTATTTAGAGGGACTGAGAAAGGTTAAGGTATTAGGGCAAATATCATGGAACAAGGGGAGGCACAACTGCACAGTGTTGGAGGGAAAGTGATGGACTACTTGGATGGCATGCATACATTTAGAAACAATGCTGTTAAACAACTCAATTTTGATAATAACTCCAGAGCACATAAACTTTTAGCAAAATGACTCAGGTAATAGAAAGTAGAAAGAGTTGTTGCCAAGCTTAGGGAGCCTATAACAAGAAGATAAAAGATCCTGTACTAGAAATATTTCAGACATTTTATGAAAGTCTGTATAAAGCAGAGAAATATGGAAATCAAGAAAGTGTACAAATGGAAGTATTTATGGAAGAACTAAATATGCCAAGGTTAGAGGTAGATGAAGCTCAATTATTAACAGTTAGGATAGGAGGAGATGAGATAAAAATGGTGATGTATAACCATTCTACAGAAAAGTCTCCAGTAATGGATGGTATTCATATGTAGGTTTGAAAGTGGCGATGGACAAAAGTGATAAAGAGCTTGAAGGTTTTGCTTAACACTATTTTAAAAGAAGGAGAGACACCAACATCACAGAGGAAAGCTGTGGTGGCTCTGATACCTAGAGATGGTGAAGACCCAGCAGATCCAGCTTCATGTAGGCCCATTTCAATTCTAAGCCATGATTATAAAGTGGTTATGTCTATAATGGCTAAAAGAACGACAAGGGTGATGCCAAAATTGATAGATATGAATCAACATGGTTTTATTAACAGGAGATAAATATTTGACAACATCAACAGAATGGTGATGATTGAGAGCCAGGCTGAATTTATGGTCACCCACCCAGTTGTCAAGATTGTGCTGAAGTAGGGTCATTGAGGAGCTCTGCTTCATGTGAAGTGGGAGCTTGTTCCAGTGGAGTGGAAATCTCGGGGAGATATATATGTCAATCCAACATATTTTGTTAATGTCACAGGTTAGGTTTAGATCTCCTGAGTGACTCTTGCTCCATTTGATTTGCAGATGTGCAGCATTTCCATTAGGGCAAAGTGCAGTGACAAGGGTTTAAGTCTTAGCATTTAAGTCATGTTTTGGAGGCCCTGGATTCCCTTGGTTAGAAACCTCTGTGGTCTCTCCAGTTACTGCAGATGTCTGGAGATATACATACAGAAGGGTGCATTGTACTCAATCAGTTGTCTAATAAGGGTTGAGTACAGCGGAGTTATATCCTCCTTTTTCAGTGTTGCAATGCGCAATGTAGAAGGCTTTCCTTACCACTATGGACACATGGCAATTGAAGTTTAGATTACTATCAACCCATGTTTCCAAGTCTCACACCACTGGGTTTGAGCTTAGAGGGGTACTATCTATATCATAATTAGTAGGGGCTACTTCTTTGCCAAAGGGAATAATGAGGCATTTTTTTGCATTTAGTTTTATTCTGTGACTTTGGCACCAATCATTTGTCTGTGTCAGCCCTTTCTGTAATACATTTACATCATTGGAGGGGGGCTCAGTGATTGCACCCAGTTTGCAGTTGTCTGCAAGCTTGGTAAGCCACAGGCCATCTACTTTCTCTTGGACCTCAGAGAAATAGATTCCATACAGTAGACGGCCTGGTACAGATCTTTGTGGTACCCCACTGGTAACTGGTCTGCTTGGTGGAGGTGGTCTCCTCAACTTTGACAGTGTGCTTTGTGTCAGTGAGCCAGTTGGCTACCCATCTAGTGATGTATGGGTTTATCCCCGGCTGGGAGAGTATCTCAATGATCCCCAAGTGGAGGACTGTGTCAAAAGCCTTTGTTAAATCAAGATAGGTGGTATGTACTGCTTTGCTCTCATCCAGGGCTTTGATGACATTCTCAAAGAAGTCCAACAGGTTTAATTAGCAAGATCTGCCCTTGATGAAACCAAACTGGGTCGGGTCAAGAGTTTGAAGGTCACCTGTGTTATTTATTGACAAGATCCATGATTATTCCTTCCATGGAATTGCAGATAAGGCTGGTTAGGGTTATGGATCGATAGTTTCCTGGGTCAGTTGATGGACCCCTTTGTGCAAAGGGATTACTGTTTCTGTTCTCTACTCTGACAGAACAAAGCCAATGCTTAGGCTATGGTTAAAGAGAATGTCAAGTGGTTCCACTAGGTCTTGTTTTAGATTGTTTAGTAAGCAACCTCGGATGTTATCTGGTTTCATAGAGGCCGTGTTTTTGGCATTGGAGAGCACTTGTATGACCTGTTCTTTGGAGATACTCGGTAGAGGACTGGTGTCAGGAATGCTTTGGGGTATGGCTGGTGGGTACAAGGGGGCAAAGTTATTGCCAAATCTGCCAGCTAGCAGGTTGACAATTTTCTCAGGTTCAGTGTGAGTGGTACTGTCCACTATATGTTTGGCACAGAGCTGAGCATTCTCTTTTAGGTTTCAGACATAGCTAAAGAATGCCTTATGGTTGTCTTTAGCTAGGGAAGCTAACTTAGTCTCATACTTAGCCTTAGAGGACTTCACAAGATATCTGACTTGCTTTTTAAAGCTGTGGAGGGTATTCTTCCTCTGTTGTGTAAGTTCCCTCTTGTTCTTAGATATCAGTTTCTTTCTTTTGCTATATAACGTATTTATACTTGCAGTCCACCTGGGTGTTTTTTTTTTTTTTTTTTGGGAGGACTTGGTTTTAGTCCTATCAGACACAGCTGAGTCAATACATTTGTTTAACTGGTTAAAAAGGGCATTTATTTACTCTTCTGAATAGGAGCCATTGTGTTAGTAGGGGCTTTGAAACGTTTTATACCATTGCTTAGTAGGCTATAATTTGCTTTGGAGAAATGTTTCATTTCTTTTGCTCTTGTGGGGAGTCAAGTCTGATCTTTACTTCAAATGAGACTGATTTATGGTCTGACCTTAACAGGGAGGGTAACACACAGGTGGTGGTGTGGTGACACCCCCATGTTGGTGAGCACTAGGTCTAGAACATTTGAACCACTTGTGGGGGTGCAGACCAACTGTTCCAGGGCATTTGAACTAACAAAATCCAGGAACATTAGAGTGATCATATTTGTGCTTGTGTAAGTCGCCAATTGATGGAAGGATAGTGGAAATCTCCCATAACCAAGATGTTTGGCTGTATATTGTGTGACTCTAGCAAGTCCAGGTAGGCAGTGTGCTTCTCCTGGTTCATGTTGGGGGACCTGTAGTTAGCAATGATGTGGTAGGCTATTTTGCCTATAGTTATTTGGGCTTGGAGTAATTCAAGAGAGTTGTACTGTTTTACCAGTCTTGAGGTGTATTTGTATTTAATGAAGATGGACATACCTTCACCTTTGGTTCTTTCATGCTTGTTTTCAGGTCTGAATTTGTGAACAGCATTGTATGGCTGAGGTGCTCTCTGTGGCCTTAAACCAAGTCTCAGTGACTGCATAGATATCAGCATCTACCAAGATGAGGAGTGCTACCAGCATCTTCACAGGTGAGGAGTGCTTCCAGGGAGTGCAGTTTACTGTTTAAGCTCCTAGCAATTCAGGGTAATGAGAACAGCAAACAAGGAATGGATGTAAATCTGTGAGAAAGACCAATGGCAAAACACCAGTCTCCCAAAAACAATTTGCACTGTGAGGATTCAGTAACCACTTGTTTGAGTAAAAATAAACAGAGCTCCTTTGTTAAACAAAAGACATCTCATAAATGCTAAAAATCACAACAGCTTTTTAGTCCTACCATTAGGACTTCTTAAGATGCTAACCCACCCTTCTCTCCTTGTTAATATAATCAAGCAATAGTGGCATAATTTCCTCAAAATCAATTAACAGGTTAACAAATAAAGAATTATTTCCACATTAAAAATATATCCAACATGAAATGCACTCAAAGTCTGTCCATATTACTGTCAATTAAAACAAATTGAATGCTACAAGAATAAATAAACTCTATAGATAGTTGAATACAATCCATTATCTAACCATTCTACCTCATAAAACCAAATGCGCCTACCAAATGTTTTATAAACAAGATCTAAACAGGTATAAGATAATTATAAGACAACTGCTAAAGAAGAAGACCAATACATGTAAACAAATATAAATATATAGATATAAATATATGGTACGCCATAAATAATTAAAAAGGACATGTTTAAAAACAAATCAATATAAAAAATACCTTTTTAAGAATCCTTTATAAGATCAACAGTACTTACATGAAACACACTAGATATACAAATCACAATGCCAAAGCCCCCCGAAAGAAAAAAATATATATACATTTCTGTACATCCAACACTAAGTAGCAATGTTAACAAGGGAATTCACAATCTAGCTGCTCTCAGTTTTAATACTGTCACTAAGGAAATATTCTCATTTAGACCTGGAAGTCTATTTGGTTCCAGCACTAACTGCCAGTAGACTTCTCTGTATTATATCTTGGTTTCCCTGGGACCCCCTAGGATCCTGGGGAACATCCTCTAAGACAAAAAATATAAAAGATGTATTACTACATAATAGAGTGTGTTTAAAGAGAACATTGGTTTCATCCTTTCTTTTCACATCATAAAGATGTTCATATATTTTTTAAACATATGCTCTGTTTTTCCCACATAGAAGTTATTCCATGAGTTACACAGTTCTAAGTAAATCATCTTTACTATTACAACTAGAGTACTTGTTGTTATATATATACTGTATCTTTATCTACTTGGAATGTAAGGGTGCTCAGTATTAGCTGTAAAGGGGCATTGAGCACACCTCCCACATTTGTAAGTCCCCATTTTCTTTTTAGTATAAGAACTAGTAATACTCTTTCTATTTTCTAAAATGTCTTTCATGTTGTATCCTTTTCTATAAATGCATTTAATTGGTTTCATAAATAAACCTTCCAAGTCAGAAAATCTAGCAAACATAGTCCAATTCCTAACTACAATATTTTAATTAAATCCGCTTCTAAGTTATAGTTCATTAAAAAGGCTTCAATATAGGGTGAGTAATTTACCTCATGAACCCCTTTTACAATTATTATCTGTCCTTTGACTCTTATTATAATTAATAATTTTGTCCCCTCTTCCAATGATTAGTGAATATTTACTATATCTGCCTTCCCTAATCTCTGCAATGATATATTCAATTAATTAATACTTCCTCTGTAAAAAACATTTGTTTCACCTTTTCACATTCTTTCAAAAAGTCAATTTCTTCAGCTACCATCCTGGAGACTCTTATAACCTGGCTTTTGACTATATGTTTTTTTCTGTTTAATAAGATGTGCACAAGTATAATATAAATAAGAATTGGAGAATGTTTCTTTCCGATACAGATGACTTGAATGTTCCATTGTATTCCAATTTACGCACAGTCACATCCAAGTAGTTTATAAAATTATAAGAAATAGTGTACGTAAATTTTAAAAATAGCCTTTTTCTAATAAAGCAGTATCTGATTAAATCACTAATCTAAAAAAAATCAGTCTTTCCAAGTAGCTCATTTTTTAGAAGATGGAATTTTCTTCATATTTTTCTTTGCACTCATTTCAAAGTGAACAAATTACTATTAGAATGAGTACAAACATGGAGTTGTATTCTACAAGTTATCTAACAAAAGCAAATGTATATTCCTGTTGGAAATTCAGAGCATCTAGCTGACATGTTTCTATAAATTAAACCACAACTTTCAATTCCTTTGATTTTCACCAGTGTCACATTGTCTTTAAAATTCAAATGCACAATTATTATTATGCTAAGATCTTTTCAATTAGTACCGAGCATTCGATTTCTGAAGAAGTTCTTTATTAAGTAGAACAAAAGCACTCAGTTCTGAGGTATTGGTGTTTTCCCTACAGCTGGTTTTAGTATTTTTGATCAAATGTTTTCCTGTGTATAGCCAGTTTTTTGTTTCTTTATAAATAGTGACCTTTTCAATAGCTGATATATTTTTTAAATATTACTAATTTTTTCCTCTCCAGGCCATAAAACATACTATCATGTATATTTTAGGATTTAAATTAAGACTGCGATCCATCCACCAGTTTGGAACTAATGATAGGTTTCTATTAACAGCTCAGCGTTTTCCTCTTTAGTGATTAATTTTAATGTCATCTACATATTTAGATGTTCAATATTTATGTTACATTTAAAAAAAGGAGAATACAATACTAAACAAAATTAGTCTCACCATTGACCCCTGAGGTAGATGTGAACTTACATTGGATCAATCAGAAAATTGCCAGTGCAGTTTTACTCTTTGATGTCTATCTTGGAGCCACAGGTGAATCCACAAAACTATGAGCATTTAGGTAATTCATCCTTTGAATTATATAACATTATGTGGTATGCAACTAAAAGGTTTTGCAAGATTGATAAATACCACACCAAGTATTAAGACTTCATCTATTACATGGTTTACTTGGTCATAAAAGTCAATTCAACTGGTAAAGGTTGAATAAGGCTAAATGGCCCTTCAGGAAACAATGTTGGTTGACATCAAGATTGACTAACCCTCGGATTCATGAATCCTCCGTGTAAGACTTAATAAGTCTTACTTGGAGGCTGCAGTTGAACGGTATGACGTCAGTGTACCATGAATATGCATGAGGGCATGCTGGCCCAACCATAATTCATGCACGGACCGTGTAAGAAAGCAGGGGGCATGTCCGACTACCGAGCAGTCTAAATGTCCACGCCCCTGCAAGTGATTGAAAAGTAAAAGCAAATACACAAGAGCAAGTCCGCTCAAATGTCCTTGCACCAAACACTACACTCCCTGACATTGTAAACCCCATCACACTTTTAAAAAGTAAAAAAATAATTTTATTTTTTTAATATACCCAAAATAGCTGCCCGTATTTGCACGTGTGTGCGCGGGTGTGCCCATTGCTTAGCTAGAGTTAGCAATTCTGACATGGAAGAGCATAAGAAAGAATGTTTATGCAAATCACACCAAATAGCAATAGCATAATGGTAGAGCATTTGCACAAAGAAAAGGCATTCACGGTTCAAGTCCCACCACTCCCCTTCGTATTTATTTTTAAATCAGTATATGAAATAATACCAGACAAATATGTGTAAATAGTAGTAAAACACAGTGAAATGGCCAATGTATCAGTGAACAAAATAAATATTTTAAATGATCCTGATATATAATTGCCTGCAGTTAAGCAGCGTTTCACCCAGTGCAATAGAGTTGCCCATAGTTTAATAACGGTTAACCCAGCGCAATAGAGGTGCCCATAGTGAAATAGTGCTTTAACCAGCGCAATGTGTTTGCATGGACATGCACACTGCACCAACCAGAGCACCGTAGGGCACCGAGGAGCAACGTAGAGCAAAGTTGCTTAAATGCAGCCACACCCCCTAGCCTGTCTGGACAGTATGAAAATAAAATGAATGACAAGGTTCAAACCCAGGACTCTGTGCATCACAAGCAAAGTACAGAACCTCTAAGCCATGACAACTTAGGGGAAACACCCACTGTTAACAGACATATACTTACTAATGGTAGTTTAACCATTACTAAGCAGGTCTCCAGTCAGCCGAGAATTTAAAAAAATGGCCAATCACAAAAAAGTGCGGGAAATGCGGCATATTTACGCCCTATAGGTGGGAATACATGCCATAACTGATTGTAGCTCACATCTGCAGTTAGAATGGTTGGTGTTGGAGAGGGAACACGCTTCTGAGTGCAACGTTGGGGCATCAAGGAGTCGAAATACATGGTTTGGCTCCTTGTCCACCGTCATGAGTCAAGACTCCTGCAGGGCCAGTTCCAAGGGACGGAGTACAAGGCAGAGGCTTGGAACCGGTTAGCTCATGACCTCACCAGTGCCACAGGCATTCCTTGGACTGGTGAACTGGTCTGTCACCACCATGCAGTCCTGAAGAGATGGAACCAGGACCGCCTGAACCAATGGATACAGGAGGCCCGTGGGATGCAGAATGCCCCACAACTGAGTATGTAGCCATAGAATGCAGTATGTAAGAATTGATAATTCAGTATGTATAACGGATAGGTATGTCTCAATATCCCTTCATTTACTCTACAGTTGCAGGTGACCATGCTGTGAATCAACAAGTCTATGCTGAATGGCTGCTAAGGCTGCGCCACCAGGCAGGTTAGTGATTATTCTGCATGTATTCTTATATAAAATATGTGAGAAAGCATTAAAGAAAGTGTTGTAGTCCAATAATACAGCCATAAAATTGCCTGAATAAGTCCTCTGCATGTACTGTCAGATAAAAACATCAGGGAGGCAGAAAAAGAGTGTAGTAACCCATTAAGAAAGGTAACATATGTCTGGAATACTATCTACGCAGGCGCTGTCATAAAAAATAAGTGAGTGAGCCTGAAAAAAGAGTGTTCTAACCTATAAATAAAGGTATAATATGTCTTGAACATGTCTGCCATATGCACCGATAAAACAAATAAAGGAGTGAGCTTGTGGAAAAGTGTGTAATGCCATTAATAAAGGTCTAAAACCCGGAGTGTGTCTGTGTCACAGAGTTTGAAATATTGTTGTCCCCTTGCATTATACAAATAGTACTGTTTGAAAATGTGCTGGGAACCCAGAGTTGTGCAGTCCCATATAAAGTGGGTGATGGAAGTGCTAGTAGCTGTGAAGCATATATACAGTCCGCAACAGTCAGTTACTGGCTGGCATGCATAAGTAAATCTGTCACATGTGTAGCATGTTATTTTATCCCCAGAAATGTGAGTGTGTGTCAAGAAATGCAGGATTCTGTACAAATTGAAGTGAAAATGTCATGTGAAAACATCCCAGATATGTAGATAAAGAAATATAAATGCAATCAAGAAATATGCAGCAGTAACATCTGCATCCTGGACAGTTAGTATGTCAGATATAGGTCAGGCATATATTGAACTAGCCAAACCCATTACACAACCTAATGTATGGTTGCAAGTGTAATAATACATGTAGGGGATATACACCAGCAGTCACTAGGAATGTAGTGTAAACTAAAAGGTAATTATAAGATGTTAACTGAGGATTTTATTCTACACCCTACTGTATGTGCATAAACCATGCAATTCCACACCTCAATGGGTATGTGTAATCTTAAATATTTGCTGGGACATATGTCCTATTCTATAAATATTTGCATTCACGTTGATGCATGTGCCCTGTTTAAACACCACAATCATGGTGGCCTCTTGCTACCAAACATCCCTGCATGCTGTTGGAATATCCACTGTGGTTCAATATATGCATGTGTTATGCTTGCTGTTCAACTGGAACCTTGGTGTGTTGGATTAATGGGAATATTACTGCATGCTGTTACAACTAATCTGGAATGCTGTTGTTTATGTTGTAATTAAACACACCTAATCACAGAACGTATGGGAAGGCTGGTCCCAGTGAACCCACCTGTCCCTCCTCAGCTGGCGAGTGCACCTGGCACCAGCAGGTCCGGTGCCCAGCCCGGGCTCCCCTCCTCCGTTGGTCCTGTGCCACCTTCGGGTGGAAGTGCTGCAGGGGATGGGGCTTGTCCCCCCGTGCAAGCGTGGGTGGAGACGGGCCACCTGTCACTCTTCGAAGGGTCCGGCTTGTGGTGTGTAGGGAGATCCAGCGTTCAGTCACTGATCCCCTATGCCAGCTCAAGGCGAGAGTGGCGCATCTCATGGGTGAGCCTGCCCATCCTATGCAGCCCCCAGCACAGCCACCTTCGGGGCTGTGAAGGTGCAGTGGTGACTGCGCATGGGTGGGGATCTCAGTTCCACTGTGACCATCTGTGGGCTCATGGGCTTGCGATTTCCAAACATCTGACCCCATCAATTGTGTTCACCCACCCCATGTATCATACACCGCCCCTGTATGCATCTTGTCTGTCTTGTCTGTTTACCTCCCCAACCTACCTCCCCAGACATACCTACTTCCTTTACCTTACATCCCACTCTCACCTGAAAAAAAAAACAAAAAACAAAATGGGTACCCATAAAAAAATTACACCCCATACATAGCTGCCCATTTCACACACATGTCCATTGGACATGTAAACTGATAATTATAATTGGCAGTACAACATACTTTGTTGTCCTCACCCCTCTCCCAGGGGTGGAAGGTTTCAAATATCACTCCAAATTTATTGCATATGCACAGCTGTTGCTGGTAAAGAAATGGGCAGCTATAGACCTTCCCTACACCCATTCTGCACATCCTGAACTTGTTTACCTACTGTCTGTCCCTCTTTGTGCCCCCCTTTTCACCACTTTCCTATCTCCCCATTTTCTTTTCTTTAAAAGAAATTAGCGTGGGGGTTAGCGGGAGTAAGCACTTTTAAGAGGTAGTAAGCGGGTTTAAGCGAGTGTGCGCATGTGTGCGCTTAGCAAAGCATCGCGCAAACCAGCACAAACCCGCTTACAACTGCTTAAAAGTGCCTTAGTCACAGCAGATATACAAATAACTTGGTTCTGAAATAAATATATCATGCATTACAATGAGGGAATGTAAATGGAAATTAGAAATGGTATAACACAAATCCTGTTCTGTGGATCTTTACCAGCAGTTGTTGTGGAATTGCATGACATGACTGTGAAAGGAGAACCAGCCATCCTAGCAGGGAATAATGTTACAGTAGCATCTTACAAACACCACACAGTATCAGACCAGGATAAATACTGACCACAGGAATACAGTGCAATAACCACATTTGTATGGCAGTTAATTGTGTAAGTCAGAAATAAAGTACATACTTCCATGTATCCTGTGTTAGCATTTGGAGGGGTGAGTACATGTCTACACTGAGAAGTGTGTACTGGAAGCAGCAACATTCAGGTTTGAGTACAACATGCATATAACTGGCTACAACCCTAGCTTCAGATAAGAGACATATATCAACCTTCTGACTGACACAACGGTGTCCAGAACAAACAAGCATGGGCCTCACCTTGGACAGCTGAAAGGGCTAAGCCTACCTAACCTAGCATTTTATAGCAGTGGGCTGCAATCACAGTGAGTAATGCAATCACCACACAGCAGGCTGCATGCAATTACTAAATGGCGGGCAGCAATTGGTGCAGAGGCTGTCACATGCACAAGTGCAGATACCTAGAAAAGCAGGATATACCTGCAGTCCACACATGCAATTCTATCATTGCAGGTGCTGGGAGATATATACATAGAGAGAGAGAGAGAGAGAGAGAGAGAGACACGAACACAGACACAGACAGAGACAGAGACACAACAGAGAGAGAAACTGAGACATAAACCAAAATAAATGGGGAAAACCCAAAACAAACAACCAAAAAAAAAACCTACAAAACCGTAGCACATGGAGCAGGGAAATACAAAGGTAAGGTATGTAACTCACATGTATGTGTTGGCATGTAGTAGATGTTCCTGAAGAGTACTCTACACACTGCAAATCATCCATGTGTGGCAGCAGTACATATCTATCTGTATCTGCACATGTGCATAGGGCAAGGGACATACTGCAACTGTTAGTGAAGGGTGGACAGATATCTGTCATTGAAGGTTGATATGTTCATATATCTATGTAGATCGTAGTGTGTGGCCTAGAAAACAGCATGCAGTGCTGATATATGTCATGTGGTGGTTAAATGCTGTGGGACTGATTTGTCAGATCTGCTGTGTTACAGCCAGTGAGGCCTGTTAATGCTACATGGGCTGAGGACACCCACATGCATTCTGCACAACACTGTGCAATATAATCACATAACTGTACATCCCTCAACTGTCGCATAAGTGATATCCCCACCACAAAAGATGGACTGTACATGTGCCTATATGTACATCCATGTGTACAGCAATGGATGTGTACATTTATGTGTATAGATATGCATATATATAATATATATATATATATATATATATATATATATATATATATATATATATATATATATATATATATATATATATAGATAGATATAGCCATATAGAGAGAGAGGGAGGGAGAGACAGAGTGACACAAGGTCATATGTACTGCAACAGGTGTGTGGTGACCAAGGCATGGACTGTAGACAAGTGTTGATACTGTAGTGCCATTCCTCCTTTCCAAAACACTGTACCCATTAACTACCACATAGGTAGAGATCTGCCTAACAGTGAAGGCGTGATAAGGGAACATGGGACACAGGTGGACAGTAGCCTCCGCTTTGATGAAGACAGTGGCACACAACACCTGTAATCAGTCTGTGTGTTATGTGTCATGACAACAGGTGTGTCATCTATAGAAATATAGGGCAGTGTTCCCCTCTACTCATCACAATGCCCTGTGTGGTATGTACCTCACATGACAACTACACCAGGTGAAAAGGCCACAGACATACCTCCCAAAGGGTAATACTGGCCGCAAACAGATGCCCTATGTTGACTGACTCAAAAAACCACATCTACACTGTATTGCATACTGGCCACACAGAGGTGACCTCTGCCAGACATACAGAGGTATGTCACACCCATAGCTGGGTGACAACCACCATGGCAACATATCACAATCCCTCCGGGATACATGCTCTAAGGCCCTAAACCTTGTCAGCTCATTAAACAGCACATGCTGGAGGGATAGGTTCCCATCTCAGAGATCTGCCATACACCAGAATAGACCACCTAGCAATAGCAAACAAGGCTCCTCATTAGCAGTTGTCATAAATACCCCTGATGATTGTGTGGGAGATTGGTAATACACCCCAGGAAACACCTCTGTGATTCTGGTTGGCAGGGGCAAGTAAAATCAAAGTACATGTGTGTCAAAGGCCAGGGTAGCATATGGCAAGGCTGCTGTAGGCCCTAGGGCCAACAGCATATTACCTACCTATGACACTATGCACTCGCACATGTACTCAATGCAATACCTGCTATGTGAGGTTGAATAAGTGTAACGCTGAATGTGTGCAAGGTCTGTAAAGGTGTGATAGCTTAGTGTGAAGTTGTATCTGACATGGTAGTGTCTATTCTAGCTGTGAGGACAGCAAATGATGTGTAATGTACTGTTAGGCAGACATAGTAGTACGGCATATGATGTAGTTCCTTGCTGACGAATGTGGTGTCTCATTGTAGGCTAAAGCAATACATGTATGCTTAGCGAGTGGTACTGCGGGTGAATCCAACTCCCATATGAACTGTAGTACTACCAGAAGCTGTAGGCCTAAACAGCACAGTATGGTGTGTGTTCACATTGCTTGGAAACACTGTCATGTGTGTTTTCTGTAGTCTGCACAGAGGACAAAACTCAGGCATAAGGGTGTGTAAGTAATGGCACACAGTACTGTATGGTACACAGGTAATGCTCATCTGTGTTGGCATACAGTGGTGTGTTGTATGTTTGTCTGATGTGTGTGTAATCATGCCTGTACAATGGCTGCAATCATATGTGTGTTACAGGGTATACGTGTGTATCCAGCAACATATATACTTTGTTACAGCAGTATGCCACCTATAGTAACAACTGTACACATCTGTTAGGCAGGGCTATGGCATCAATGACTAGGGTGGTTGACTGGTACTACTGTACCTGTACTTTACATCCATTGCAATGGATGACATCTCTGTTCATGCATTGGTGTGATATACACCCCTGTCTTGAGGTTGTGCAATGTGTCACAAACAGTGTGTTGGGTACTGTTGTATAGTGGTGTGATATATAGAGTGTGCCAGGCACTGTTAGTTAGTTGTGGCCTGAGAACCAATAAGTGGTATTGAACATGTGTAACCTCTGACAGACAATAGGATGGTATATATGTCAGTAAAGTGATATCTGTGGTTAAAGGTGTAAAGTGTGCCACAGGACTCGCTCACACATTTTGTTCATATCTTTTTCAGCCAGATGGCCCACCAATGCAATCCATCGTACACAATGGATGAGGAAGAGGTGATACTACAAAGCCTATTGCAGCAGTACACGATGCTGTTTTCCAGAAGTGGCCAGCACCAGCAGGAGCAAACTGCACTGTGGCAGGAACTTGTTAGTCGGGTAAATGACATAGGCATGCATAACCGGACATATGAGCAGGTACACCATCACTGCGGTGATTTAATTAGACATGTCCGGCGGCGTGCGTCTGATATCCAAAGACAACAGCTTGCCACAGGTGATGGGGTGGCCATTCATCCCCCCCTCACCAGAGTGGAGGAGCTGCTCCTAAGCGTGGTGGCTCTTGGACAACAGCAGCATCAACCTCTTACATGTGTTGTCATGGAGGCCGGACCCACCCAGCATGTTCACCTGGAGCAAGCAGGTAACATGCCCTATCTGTAGACGACAGTTAACTGTATTGTTAGATTTTGTCTACGTGACATGTGTACTGTGTGTTTAGCAGTTCTGCTGCCTAGTGTTGTGCAATACTGATATTTCGAATAATATCTCTACACCTGTGACTGTTAACTGTTGTTATACTGCAGTTTAGCATACCCACTGTAGCAATGCCACAGTTGTGGCCACTGACAAACTCTCTCATATTCTCGTAGGTCCCTCTGGTGTGACAGCAGGGCAGCCGATCCATGCTGGTGAGTTTGCTATAACTGCAATGTTGGTAATGAAATATGCATGTCATAGGTGAGGTGTAGGCCATGTACACGTAACACACATAATGCATGCCATGCATGTTTGCTGTAAGACGTTGCACAGCTCAGTAATGTCAGTCGATGCCTCACTGACATGCAGTACACAGAGCATAAGACACAGATGTGGCAACCCCGTACTGCACATTGGATAGGCATAGTTGCAACACCTGTACACAACATAACACGTTTATCATACGCAGTACACAAAGACATGCTACATATGGCGTAACAACACACCTGCTGTAAGGTCACACCTCAGTATTCCACATGTCATCCACACACACATGATGTACCTCAGGGGTAGAGGCCTATCATGGGGCTGTGCAAAACTCTTCAACACATAACACAGTCATGTTAGGCAATGCTCCCTATTGGGCACCTCATACACCCATGTACAAAGTGGCTGTGTAATAGTGAACGTAGCCATGGCACTGCAGTTCAGGTACAGCATGCTAGGCAGTGGTCTGTCACACAGTAGTAGCCATGAGTGACCTCAAGATGCATGATGATGATGATGATGATGGCACATGGTAGTACACCCCATCCAGTTACAGTGACCACAGTACTACACATAGCGGTCTTTGCTTTGCACCTCATTGTTGTGTGTGTGCAAACATAAGCACCTATACACAATATGCATAGCATGTTGTGTGTGTGCTTACATATGCCAGTATACACAATATGCACAGCTGTCGCCATCTGTACAAAGAGTCACATATATGTCCTGGAATGCTATTGGGTGTATAGGTCACATGACACACATTGGGTATGTGTGGTGTTTAATGTTACAGTCATGTAGCATGCCATGTCATGGCTGGCACCGACATATCTGCAATATGTCCCACACTCACCATAACTACTGTACAACGGCCATGTCAAGCATTGGGATTCCTTGACGTCTACATGCACCACTCATCCCATGTCTGTACATTGCTTGCATTTGCTACACTTGTGCCCACTATTATTTGCTATGGACACAGACACTGTAAGCAGACATGGCAATCTATGTGTCACACAGATAACACATGCAGCCATGGTATGTATACCATTGAGTGATGGTGCACAAGACATTGCAGAGCAGATAATACTTGACAGAAATGTTGTGTGCATGTACACATTGTGTTCCAGGGTATAGACAATCACTGAATAACTACACACATGCATCACAGCTATGTATAATGTCATTAAATAGGGCCGTCTACACTTGCACTGCATGGTCTTGAGCAACACATATTCTGCATGCTGACACATGTAAGGTGACTGTTTGCCTTGTGATACTGTCACCCACCTTCACCCACTATTGTGCATGTGTTGGATTGCTAGTGTATGTGTGTGTGTATGTGCTGTGGTGAGCAGTGTATTTGTGTTCATGTGTGCATGCGTGCATGTGTTCATGTGTTCATGTGTGCATGTGTTCATGTGTGCATATGTGCATGTGTGCATGTGTGCATGTGTTCATGTGTTCATGTGTGCATGTGTGCATGTGTTCATGTGTTCATGTGTTCATGTGTGCATGTGTGCATGTGTGCATGTGTTCATGTGTTCATGTGTGCATGTGTGCATGTGTGCTAACATCATGTACAGATTGTGAAGTGTGTTTCCTATCTTCCTTCCACAGGTGCTGAGTTAGGGGTGTCTGAATGCAGCAGGGAACTTGATGTCACTGCCACTAATAGTGGAGATGATGAGACATGTATTGTGGCACAGGAAGGTCTGTCAGGGTCTGTCCTTGGTCCACCAATTGACAGTACACAGTGTTAAACCCCATCTATGCGCACACTCATACTGCCAATACATCCCTCATCACCAATGGCCTTAGCTGAGGGACAGCATACAGTCGGCATTGACCAGGAGAGTGTGGTAACCATGGCACATGCATCCCCTCACAGCAGCCATAGCTGGATTACTGGAATAGTACCACACAGGCGGATGTCCAGGGGGGTCTTGGCACTTGGCCAGTCCCAGCAGGGGCATGGGTCCAGTCATCATACCTCTGCCTCTGATGATAACACCCAGTCAGGATTGGTACCCGATACTGCTCGTAGCACCCCTGCCAGGCACAGGTACCATGTCCATGGCCAGAGACAGTGATCTGTATGGCCTAGCAGGTACAGTCTGTGGCTGTCCCACAACTGCCTGTATATGGCAGCCACATGGTGGAGTTGTGTGCATGCAGACACACACACATTAACAAAACAACTAGGGCTCACACATACACACACACATTACATCAACATTGTGCCATGCTGTACTGTTGTCCCTCACACACACACACACACACACACACACACACACACACACACACACACACACACACACACACAGACATGTCGATTGGATGGGTCAATGTCGGGCTCTGGCAAACCAACAACACACCCTGTGCATATGATGACACCTGTGCCACCTCCTGTCATCTGTAACATTGATGCAGGAATAGGCTAACATGGTTCTGATGCACAGGGTGACATTATAGCAGTGTAGCAATAGTAGCAAGTTGCCAACAGGAAAGTGTACTAATATCCTTGTAGGTATATCTGAGCAGGCATTATGCATCACAGCTCTGATAGTCATTGTAGCATTGTTTACACCAGTGTTAGGTCTGAGTATGTATTGTCCACCCATGTGCCACTTGGCTGAAGTGTACAGTGTTGCCAGCATGTGTTAGTGAGTGGACAGTACATGTGTGATGTGTGCATTACAAATTAGCAGGTGTACATCTGTGAACATGGTGTGTGTGCACTGTCTGCATGTACGTGCATAGTGGACACATGGGATGTGCAACATACCCTGTTGTACACATTGTTAACATCTCATGGTATCTTTCGATGGCCAGTATGCATTCTGCTACAGATATGTACTAATATGGGTACACATGTGTGTATGACATGGGTTGACACTATGCTGTGGGTGATACTGTTGATATCTGTCAATGATCTGCAGTCTGGTAGTATATACCACCTCAACAGCATGACTATAACCAATCATTAGATGATGTCCTAACAAATGTTACACAGTTGTAGGGAACTTAGTAACAGTTGGATCTTTCTGGTACTATACTATAACAGTTACCAGTGGTATTGACCGCCACACATTCCTGGGACCACACCTGTGTGGCATATAGTCCTCTTAGGTACATGCAAACACACTAGGGATATGTCCATCCACATCTGGAAATGCATGCATTAGCCTATACTGCATTCCCTGGATGGGACGCATATCCTACACAAGGGTATCATACAGACAGATACCTGTTGTCCAATACATGCTGTATAGTCATAAGCCGACTATGGCATAGTCACACACATTTACTAGACATACTATCCTGACAGTACCACATAGGTGGTAGCCCTCAACATGTATGTTGGGTAACAATGTGTACAGACAGACATGTGTTATGTCATCTGTCCCTTGGTATCCACATATCCATAGGTATTATGGGGTCCATCTGTGTTTCACATAACACATTAGGGGCCTGCATGCATATCCACAAGGCTGTTGTACACCTATAATGACTGTCCATTACTGCCAGTCATTGTTGTGTATGAACATGTCTGACATATACCCCAGGCAATTGCCCTTACTCACAGTACTCTATAGTATGTGTCATGGGTGTGTGTGGCACAGATGACCTTGGCCATGGATCACTACAGTGGCCAGGCTTGTCGCATGCATACACATGTGACCTATGATCTGAGAAGCAGCGGCACAATCTGTCGAAGGAAACAAATGTATTCATGTAGTATGCAGGCTTCAAACCTATGTACTGATTGAGGTCACATGTACACATATTTATTTGCCACGCAGATACCCGATGTGTGCAATGCACATACTGTTTTAATCATATGTCATACCATAGTAAAAGCAAAACCGACACTGCATTGACTGACTATGGCACACACACACACTCAGCTTTTGCAGGATTCCAACCCCTACTTAATTATGTTATGATATTAGAGAGATACGCATTAACACGGCACACTATATGCTTTATTGGGTGGTTTCTGTTCTCCTTAAATATTTGTAGGATGCTGACATCATCAGACATTCCAAAGAGGGATGTACCTCTTTTAATGTGTTTTCCCAGTCTGCAAAAAGGCTACTCCTCTCAAAGGAAATCACACACCCCCACACACTAACACACACTGTCAGCGCTTGCAGGATTCAAACCCCTATATAACTATGTTATTATACTAGAGAGATAAGCATTAATACAGCACATTATATGCTTTTCTGGGTGGTTTCTTTTCACCTGATATATTTATAGGATGCTGACATCATCAGACATTCCAAAGAGAGATGTGCCTCTTTTAATGTGTTTTCCCAGTCTCCAAAAAGGCTACTCTTCTCAAAGGAAATCACACACACACACACACACACACACACACACACACACACACACACACACACACACACACACACACACACACACACACACACACACACACACACACACACACACACACACACACACACTGTCAGTGCTTGCAGGATTTAACCCCCTACCTAACTATGTTATGATACTTGAGAGATACACATTAACATGGCGTGCTATATGCTTTACTGGGTGGTTTTTGTTCTCCTGGTATATTTGTAGGATGCTGACATCATCAGACTGGACATGGAAATGTGTGTGCACTTTCTTTTATGCAATCCCAGGAAAGATCCATGTGGTTTGGCAGATATCAACAGCTTGAACAGGACCCTGTGAGTTGCACCTTGTGTGATCTATCTGTGGACACATTGACATCCCTTCATATGTCAACACATATCTATGCACAGATTGTTGGTTTTGTGGATATGACATGTGTCTGTGATGTTGATGAAGAGCTATGCAAGGTCTATGTGGGACATGTGTAGATCTGTTCAGTGATATATGTCCTGGGTGGCTGCCTTTCAAATGATGTAGCATGTTTGTGAACCATGATCTGCACATGAACATACCACAGTTGGTAGGGTTGTGTATTTGTCAGCTTCCAATAGCTCTGTTTATGACTTCAGCCATGATGCACTCCATGGCCTTGCAGATCAGACTTTATAGGCTTACTGGACTATACTTCCCATGGTGTGTTGTGCACCCACACTTGTGGGGAGTGCCATATGTTGCTGTAACACATTTGACAGTTCCAGACCCTGTGGAGTGGGTGAGGCTTAACAGACTGTTCAGGTGCAGGGTCTGTTTGTTCTGTAGTGCATGCATGACACATATTGGGAAACATTGTAATCCAATTGCTGCCATGATTTTGGCTTTGGGGGGAGCTGGTCAGCCATTCTACACGTGATATATCCTGGTATGATGTCAGGGACTATCGTCAGTGGGAGGTGGGTATGTATATATGGGCCTGTCTGACAGGATGTCGGCATTGTCAGTAAGGTACAGTTGGCCCTGACTCAGGACATATATGAGTGTACATTACTATTTATGACATAGCTGAAGGACATGTCATGATTCTCAGTCTGGACTCCTTCTCAGCTACTCTTTACAAAACACCAACAAACCTGAGCACTAATCCCGGTTATACTCTTTTACACACTTAACACCCTACTGATCCTTTGTGATCAGGCTACAGAGTATGCCATCATAATATACTGGCATGTCCAGGGGTCGGTTTCGTGTGTACTCTCCAGTCCAGCTAGTGAATATTGTGGTTATGACACAATGTCACATCTGCCTCATGTACACAGACAGCCCTCTCCTCCTCCCAACACACTCAGATATATGTGAGAGATGCAACAATACTGACATACAGGAGGCTGAGCTCTCTCGACCCATGACTGGCATGGTCTATCAGGTGATGAAGGTGACCATACACACCACATATCAGTCTCACATACACCGATAGTGACAGTAATCAAACCACATTATCACACATACACATACTCGTAGGATCTACATACACTCTGCCTAAGCAGCAGAGACCTCCAAAGCAGACACACAAACAACTGCTACCCCACTACAATACCCACATATCACATAGTTCACAATGTCAGCATGCCACACAGTCACTGCCCTTCGGGCTAAACAACACACCTGATACACTTGTAATAGGTGACACTTAATATCAGACACACTGACGTCCCACTCACCAGGCCAAACAAGGGAATAGTCACTTTGAGCTGTCTCTCAGGTGCCAGGATCCGCCACATAACACATGCACTCAGGTCACTCCAAAGCAAGTCCAGGACTGGCTCCATCATTGTCCATGCTGGTGCGTACAACCTCAGACGTTCCTCCCTGGACCACATGACATGATACATAGAGGAACTCTCTGATCATGTAGCCCAGGCCAATATGACCCTGACCTTGTCTAGCATCTTACACTCACCAAGTATGATGTCTCAGTATACCAAAAAACTGATCACATTTAACAGTTGGCTAACATATTGGTGTTATTCAAAGGGGATACAGTGTCTGTCAGCCTGGGGCTTGCCACATAGCTTCCCTATGGACAGCTTGTACCTGTCACCCTTGGACTTTTGAATACTGGCTAAGGCACTTGCTGCCACCATACTGCCTTATTTAAGCGGGGCTCGAAAAACAGACCCACCTCCATAGACATTACAGAGTACAAGACACTGAGGGTAATGCTGCTCAACACCAGATGTATTACCCTCACATTGACCACACTCAGGAATCTCCTCAGTATGGAGAATAGCAATATCTGTGCACTAATAGACACATGGTTCAGGCTCCCACATGCACACCAGCACTACCAGGTTATATTTCGTACCATGCTTTCTGACCACATAACTCGGAATGGCCAACACAAATAGGGGGAGTATCCCTATACATCACAGATACACATACCTCCGGGTTGGTAGCACTGCACAAAGCATTACAGACCATACATATGCACCTAACATTGTGCAAATCTGCCTTTTAGTTTGTTGCCTGCTACAGACCACACTCACAAACTCAGCAACCACACTCGTCTTTCCGGGGAACACTGGACAATATGACGGTCTCCCCAAACACCATTATACTGGGTGACGTTGAATACACACACATTGACTGGGGATAGTACTCAGGCCTCAACACCCTCGCCCAACAGTTGCTACAATTTGTAAACTCATATGCTATGGCACAACCGGTCACCACACCCACAAGAGGGGACAACATATTGGACATGATCATCACCAACATAGGGACTCTATGTTCCACACCTGCGATATACCCTTCATTGGTAAGGACAGAACATACTTTATCTCACTGGACATCCATATCCCGTCCTCACACCCATCCTGGGTAATCTTGGTGAACTTCCCAAAAGCAAATATCACACTTCTCCATACCACGGTGGTATCCTTCAGAGACCCTGGGTCAGTGGTAAGTATGGCTCAGACTGCTGAATCCTTTACATACACATTCTATGGACACCTACTGGACTGCATGGATCCTGCTATCCAAAATAACACCTGGACTCACTCCTCCAATGGCAGGGGACCTGTCTGGTGGACCCCGGCCATTAATACGCTATACAACAAAAAGAGGAAGCTACTATATGATAGAGCACAATCCCAGACAGGGACAGCATCTGTGATCTGTACTAGCAGACAGCAACAATCACTCGTGTATTAATGTCAGGCCCACTTCTAATGGACAATTGCACAAGACACATTGGACACTCACAAGGCCTTCTTCAGTTAATTCAGGTACCTGGCTGGACACTCACTGATATGCTGTGTGTTATTGCATACTGACTGAACATACCCTGAACCCACAGACATTGCCAACATCCTGGCAAACAGGTTCAATGCAGATGTCTCCCCCCCATCCCCCCTAAGGAGGTACTGTCCATCCCAACAGAGTGTAACCTCCCTGA
The DNA here is from genome assembly GCF_019279795.1 of Protopterus annectens. Taxonomy (NCBI): domain Eukaryota; kingdom Metazoa; phylum Chordata; order Ceratodontiformes; family Protopteridae; genus Protopterus; species Protopterus annectens. Next base: position 886,221,509 of record NC_056745.1, read on the forward strand.
CATCACGAATAAACAGGTGAGTGCTGCCCTCCCCACAGCAGACAACACAGCATCAATGGGACCAGACAGTGTCCCGGCCTGTGTCATACATGGCCTTCATGACAGATATAACCCTCACATTATGTCACTGTTTGATATCAGGGTTACTGCAGGATTTGTACCCACGGAATGGTGTACAGTGATAGTGGTCCCGCTCCACTGAATACTGCCATAACAGACCACAGACAATATCAGCCTATAAGGCTAACTAGCCTGTTCTGCAAAGCTATGGAGTGTATTGTAATGGGACTCATGCACATAGACATGGGAAACCTACAGATACTGGGTCCTACACATTACAGCATTGTTGTGGGCAGATCTTGCCTGTTGGACCTGTTTGTATTCTTTAAACAGTTACCAGGTCCATCAGTGTTGGGATGGTTGTCCACACAGCCTGCCTGGACCTTGCACAACCCTTCAACACAATACCCCACACGGCCATTATGCATAGGCTCACCGGCATCAATATCGACACATATCTCACACGATGGATTACTACCTGGATCAGGGATAGCACCCACATGCTCATTGTTGCAGGTGCCATGTCTGACTATACACCAGTTACACATGACATCCCACAAGGCTCAGTCCTGAGACCTCTCTTGTTCAGTATATATTTGTGTGACGTACAGGCTATCACAGGAGGGATATGGCTGCCGATGTTCGCAGATGACTGCAAACTGGGTGCCATAATCAACTGTCCAGCTGGCACATGCATACTCATACAGGGTCTCACAGAGATAGGATGAATGGTGCCTGAGCCATGGCCTATGGCTACATGCCATTAGTTGCATAGTCACCCCCTTTGAGAATGACAACATGCCCACACATTACCACATAGGTAGTAATCCATTGCATACGGTAGTAGTTGTTACGGGTTTGGGGACATGACTTGTTCGTACTCTCGCCTTTGACAATCACATTGCCAAAGTGGTTAGACAGTACTTCTATATAGCCCACCATATCCCACATGGTTTCACATGTTGATCACGTGTGGTCATTGTGCCCCTATACTCATCACAACCATGCTTGGTTACTATGCCACATTTGGGTTGTACCTTACCCGACACCTGCAGCAACTGTAATGGCCACAAATGTTACTCATCAAGCAGATGTAGGGACTCACATGGATGCCCTGCACAGTTCAGATACAGTAACCCCAGCTCTACTCAGTCACTTACCACCTACACGGATGTGTTGTGTGCCTGTAGTTTAAGGCAATATCTGACCCAGAATTAATGGACATGCTCCACCTCAGGATATCCAACTCCCTTGGAGCTACACAGTCCAAGGACATATACCTCAGCACAGATGTTAATAGGACTTGCTGGAGGGACAGATTATTATCCGAAAGGCTCCACTCACTGCAGAGTGTAGTCCCAGTTTTGCATAAGCAGAGCCACCCACTGACCACCTACAGGTGACATCTTGACAAGTGGATGGGTGATAGTATGTGTACCCATGGGATATCTTCTGGGTCCCTGCTAGACTGGGTTGCAGCAGCCAAAACACTCTGGCTATGCTTGTACATGCCCTAGGGCAGATAGCCTAGTATCAACCTCTGAACCTATGATAATGTTCATGATGCACAATGTTTATTGCTGATACTGTTTGCAGGTTTTTATCATCTTTGCTTTCCCAATTTTTATGAACTGCTTAGGTATCTGCAGAACATATTTGATTATGACAGGGTTCCACTATATTATATACGTGTCTGTTGTCATATAAGTGTGTGCACATGGCAGATTGCTGGATAGTGAGAGGTTCCTGGGTTAACACATGCAACTGCCTGATATGTGTGGCCCAATGCTGTACTCCAACATGGCCTAAGTGTGTGAGCATGTCCAGTTCAGACTGTCAGTGTTCTGTTGCCTGACATTTGTCTCATGTATTCAAGTGTGTGAGCATGCCCAATGTGACCTTTCAGTATGTTGCTGTCTGAGGTCCACTACATTTGTTGATGTATGTGTACATGTCCAATATTAACATTTCTACTGTGTGTGTTGAAAGTCAGGTTCTATTCTTACTGCAGGACTCACCTTTGTGTCAAAACTCGACAGGGATTATGCTGTGCCTGCAGGGTTTCCATGGAATACTTTGCATAGACTTATCAACATTTCTTCATATAGGTTAACCACTGCAATACTGTCATGGTTTAGTGGTTCAGTACTATGACTATAGTGCACAGTATCCAGGTTCGAGGCCCATCACCGCTTATATTTTCATACTGAGCAGACCAGACTGCTTAAGGGCCAGTAGAGCAACTATGAGCATGTTGGCTTTTGTTCAGCTATGCCCTACTTAGACCCAGCTTGTCCAACATTGCTCAATATTAACCATCATTGCTGGATGTTGGCCAATATTACTCAACATTGACCACATTTGTACTAGTTGGTGTGTGCAATTTTGTTTACATATACTACATGGTGGTAAATGCTGTTTAGCACTGCTTTATATTGCTTAACACATGGCAATCATGCCTCAGATGTTGATGCAGGGCTGCCTATGTTGGATGCACATACTACACTCCCTATACATGTTTGAAAGCAGGTAGTGTCAACGTAGGCATCCCTTTTACTATATGTGTGGGTCAGAGAGAGGTATCATTTCCAGAGTTCCTACTGAGCCAGTGTATGTGCTATGCATTGCCTCTTTGCCAAGGCCAAAGCATACTGGGCATGCCTCTTTCTGCCTACTGGGGCAGGCTCAGGTTGTTCCTCCTCCGAGTCACGCTCTGCCTGTGATGGCCCTGGCAATGGTGTGGGGTTGTTTGGCCTGGGCCTATGCTGGTCCTGTTGCAGCTGTTTTCGCAGGATCATATTATGTAGCATAGCACATACCATGACAATTTGGGTACATGTAGTTGGTGAGTACTGCAAGGCTCCACCAGATGTGTCCAGGCACCGGAACCATGACTTGAGCAGCCCAAACACACGCTCGATTACATTTCGTGTTTGCGCGTGTGCCTCATTATGGCATTCGTCTTCAGGTGTGTGTGCATTTCTGATGGGTGTCTTCAGCCATGGCTCCAGTGCATAGCCAGCATCCCCCACTAGGTGTCCATATGGAATGTCCCCACTGGCAAATGTCTGGTACAGCTGCGTCAGATGCCAGATATGGGAATCATGGTAGCTTCCAGGGCAGCCAGCACACACATTCAGTATTATGCCCTGGACATCACACACAACCTGGCAGTTGATGGAGGGGAAGCCCTTGTGGTTGAAGTAGACCCTACCCCGGTCACCGGCTGGTGCTTTGATGCGTATGTGCGTGCAGTCTATTGCACCCACTACCTCAGGGTATTCCGCTATTTGCTGGAAGAGACGCATATTGTTGGCCAATACTTCATGGGAATTGGGGAAGTATACATGATCACCGACATGTGCTGACATGGCATCCAGGAACTGGTGGTGCAGTATTCTGGATGCTGATGCCTGTGATATTCCCATCATATCACCAGTTGGTCTCTGGAAGGTATCTGTTGCTAATATTCTTAGGCCAACGCATACCTTAGTTTCCACTGTGATGGGTTCCCCTCTGTTGGTTCTGTGTGTGAGGCGTGGCCTGCACAGCTCAACAATTTGCTGCAAGAGGTTTCTGTCCACTCTATAGCACTCCACTATCTCCAGCTCATGTAGCCCCTGGTAGGTTACCCTGGGCCTGTACACTCTTCTCCGTCTCCTCACTGTGGGTTGTCCAGCAGCATTTGCATTATCACCACCCTCAGCATGTTGCATATGTCGCCTTATAACAGCAATGGCAGCCCCTAACATTTTCTGTCTCAGTACAGCTTTTTCAGTTTTCATTTCTATTAGCTTACGGCAGTGTTGCAGTGTCTCTTGAGAGAAACATAATGCACTGTTGTTTGCAGTGTTTTAAGTGCTGGACTGGGCTGGGCTAGTGTTCTGCCTGGGTAATTGCCTGATTCTGATTGTTTTCACCTGCTAGCTCTGCTAGTACTCCCTGGTAACTTCCCTACTATTTGATGTGCTTCCTTTTTCCTTTCTGTTTCCTCAGGGGGGAGCGCCGTGCACACCTGCTAACACATGCGCACACATGCTTACATGGAATAAAACTTGCTTATTCTTGGTAAAACGCGAGCACACAGGCGCAAACGCGCTCACAACTGTTTACACAGCTTTACATATGCTTGCTCAAGCTTACACGCGTGCACACACACTAACAAGTGTGCACACTGTCTTACTCGGGTTTACTGGCGCGCACATGTGCGCATGCACGCTCAGCAAGAAACTTTGGTGTTATCCACGGCATACACCTTCCATTTCTTGACTTTACCTGGCCTACCTGTTGACACACCTCTTTCAATAATATGTAATTGTCGGCTGACACATGACACTTTGCTCCAATGAGCTTCACTCCTTTCATACATACCCCCCTCGTGATGTCACCTATCTTCTACTCTGTTACTCCCCTTATCCTACTCCTACACTCCACTGACTGTACTCATTTCCTATGTAAACTTGCGATTCACTATCGTAACTCTCATTTGCAATGGATTGCCTACTAATGCTTGGTTACATCTCTTAGACTGAGCTTCCCCCCTTAGCAACCTCTACTCAGTGGCCATGTTGTCTTCAGCCTGCCATTTACTTGCATTGTAAATTCATTTTAGCTATAAATTCCATATTTGTGGATCTTAATTATTAATTTTCTGTTTTTTAGGGCGCAGCATGTTTGCGCGGCGCTGCGCTAAGGTTAAACCCCGGAGATCGGGATAAAAAAAAAGTTATTTTATTTCTATTTTGCATTACTTCCCATTGCCAATGGCCATATTTTTAGCCATTGGCATGCTTCCGCCTGTAGATGCATGCTTTTTTTGCAGCAGTCACAGCCCCATTTTGCTATTTGCAGAACCGTACTCAGTTATCGCCTGAGTACATTTCTGCAAATAACACTACTCCTACTCGGACAGGTTCGGGTTTCCTGGATCACAAATTTACCTCTTTTGCATAACTTTCACCTGCAATTGAGGTAATTTGCATATCCAAGCCCTGTCCGTGTAGGACTAGTTTGGAGAGCTCAGTTGCATGCCCCTACCGGCTGTTCCTGGATCGCTTGGTGGACATGTTGGCTGCATGGAGTCTTACTCTACTCTTAGACTCCGTGCAAGCCTTCGTGAATCCGGCCCAATATGTAGTTCTTCTTTTTTGAGCAGCGTAGCTAAATATCTTTCATAGCATTTTCCAAGACTGAGCATTAAGCTGATTGGTCAGTAGCTTTCAGTCTTATTTTAATTACTCTCCCCCCCCCCCCCTTTGTGTATAGGAAAACAATTAGCTAGTCTCCATGTATCAGGGGGAAAAACATTATACTATAAAAGATTATTAAAGACTAATGTAATTACTTCCATAATAATTTCAGATGATCTGAGGATATGGCCAGGCCCCATACCACTACATGGTTTAAAAGTTGGGTCTACTTCAGAAAGACAAAAACGCAACCTCTCAAACGTTCACATGAGCGAATAATCAGAAACTTGAAAGTGGTATTTTGGGATCGCAGTACCATGAAGATTGGAATATTTGCCCTTTCCTCACTGTAGTGCAATCTCAGAGTAGGAATATATATTTAGCGGGGTGGGGTGAACAGCCCCCCCACAATACCAATTTTGAGTTTTTGATTATTCGCTCATGTGAGCATTCAAGAGTTTGCGTTTTTGGTTTTATGACATAGACCCTAAAATTTTAATCTTATTATTAACTTTTCTACTGAGAATATTTTTTTCATACTTAGCCTTAGTTAATCTAATAACATTTTAATTTTTAGCAACAATATTAAATGTGTAGTTAGTTAACAGTGTCCTGTATTTTTAATATACTCTGGGTTTCAGTTTCTTAATCTTTACAAGTTTATTTGCTCTTTTAGGTCATTCTTTCACCACTAGCTAAAATCATGGAAAGGTGCATACACAAACAAATCATTCACTTTCTTATTCAAAACGGAAAGCTCGCCGACTCTCAGCATGGCTTTAGGCCATTCCACAGTACCACCACGGCTCTTCTATCTTTCACTAATGTCATCAGTCTTCATCGTAACAACAACAAACTATCTTCAGCACTCTTCCTAGATCTCTCAAAAACTTTCGATATGCTCAACCATCAGCTACTGCTCAATACCCGACAAACCATCAGTTTAGACCAATATGCAATACAATGGTTTCACTCCTACCTGAACGGTAGAGAGCAGGCTGTCTTATGGCAGAGCAAGCTGTCATCCCAACTTCCTCTAACCCTAGGTGTCCTACAAGGGTCCAAACTAGGTCCCCTTCTTTACTCTATCTTTATCAATGATCTGCACCCCACCATCCCAGCAGCCACTTGCATCCAATATGCAGATGACTCAATGCTAATATGCTCCGCCTCCTCTCCTTCACAGCTTCTAACCCTCACACAGACAACTTTCAGCACAGTAGAAACATGGCTAGCTAATCGTCGCCTGCTTCTAAATCCTAACAAAACCAAGCTACTACTTTTCTCCCCTAACCGTAGAATTTCTCCTCCTTCCTTCAACATCAAATGTAGCAATAACGCCATTATCTCCCCTGATGATCACACAAAGCTTCTAGAAGTAATAATAGACAACAACCTTAAATTTGATAAACATGTTAATCACACTATTAAGTCCATCAACAAAAAACTTGGCTCCCTGTACAGAGCCAAACATTTCTCACCCCCCTAGTTAGGGTAGCTATTGCAAGATCACACATCCTCTCTACCCTTATGTATGCCTCCCCTGTACTCCCCAACGTATCCAAAACCGATCTCACCAAATTATCAGGTTGTTACAATCATATAGCCAGATTCACTGCTGGCATGGCTTTTAGGGCCCACCATTGCCAGAACCTCAAAGCACTGGGATGACTAGAGTATCCTACTCTTCTACAGTTCAACCAGCTTATAGTAGCACATAAAATACTCCATCAACCTGATAACACCCCTGCCCTCAAAAATATTCTCACCCATCATAGTGCCCCAGGCCATTATGCTCAGCTGATAAACTAATGGGGGTCTATAGCATATATTCAAAATTCCAAAATGTCAAACACCATATGTTCGAACTTGGAATTTTGAATATTGAAAAACATCGAATGCTCAGAATAGCAAATCTTTTCCCAGGGAAAAAAATCGCTATTCCGAGAAACTTACACACAACACAAGCACACCAAAATAAATAAATCACATACATACAGTTAACAAAAGCTAACCCCACACTAAACCACACATAGATTACTAACTATCCACTTACCTTAACCCGCACCCTAACCCTAAGGTCCATAACTCTTGCATCACAGTGGAGGGAATAGCGAAGTCATGGAACAGCCCATGGAAATCTTGCCCTAGGTAAGATTTTGATGTTCCAGAGCTTCGCTATTTTCAACATTCAATGTTTTGGGTTCGACGTTTTGACGTTCGGCATTTTACGTGTTCAGAATTTTGATATAGATCCAACTAATGATACTGACCCAAAAATCCAACAACTCTGCAGGCAATGCTATATTTGCCAACTCAACCGGTAAAATCTGGAATCTACTCCCTACTACCGTTACCAAGGAAACCTCACTACCCTGATTTAAAAGAGAACTCAAAAAAATACTTCACATCTCATTGGCTGTGCTCTTGTTCTAAACCTGACTAACAACTTCACTAATACATGTCTTGCTATCCAACCTGCTGTTTAGCAAGTATCTATGTCTCATAGCATTTGAATGTCTAAGCATTTTGAATTATGAGATCTGATTGTATTATATGTTCACATTTTCTGATACGTCTTTGCCAATTAGATGCAATGTCTGCACATTATGTATATATTGATATCTGCCTGTATTCTTTGTCTATATTTTTCTAAACATGTCTGCCTGAGTTTATCACTCAGTGATGTATGTACAGTCTCTTTTTTGGTATGTGGAGCTTTTCTCCCTGGGCCTCCGCTGAAAATGGACGTATATCCAGTTGGACTATCCCGGTCAACAAATGTAAAATAAAATAAATAAAATAAATATTCAGCTTTGATTCCACCAAGGAAGTGAGCGCTATCTATAATACACCTTTTTCTTGGTTACAGAACTGTTTAATATTTTGCTACATAATTCCAATGATTCCCACCGTTGCAGTAAATCATTCTTGTAAACATGTTTTTAGTGACTTTATCAAATTCTGTTTGAATTATGTGAGTGGCTAAAGGGAAGTCTCTGTGTTCACCAGTGGGAGTGGTTAACACTGAACAGCCTGCCTGTCCCTGGAGGAGTGGTTACTACCTAGAAGCTGTAGTTTTATTGGCCATTTTGGGTCAATTCTAAACTCCGTGATCTCTCTCTTAAAACTCAACTGCCTCGTGGTTTTGGCATCTTTTCAGGCTTGCTAGTTGTTGCTGAAGCACCTACCAAGGGGAGAAAACGCTGAGTGAAGAAAAGGAGCCACTTTTGTGATTTTAAGTATTTTCTTCTGATTTTTTGTTAAGTTTTACTGCTTTGCCGCCTATTTTTTGGCATTTTCCAGCTTGCTAAAGTTTATATCTGTAACAGTAACTGTACTTTGAACACATCTAGAGCCTGTTTACTCCATTTCCTGTGTTGCACTTAATTTAAAATTGTTTTTTTCTCTAAAAACTGCATTTTACCTGATTTTGACCTAGCACTCAAGTGTGGGGTCATTTATTGCACTGTTGTGATTATTTTGCTGCTTGTGTATCTCTGCTACCTTTAAACTACAACAAAAAGAAAAAAAACAAAACAAAAAAATCTTGCTTTTTCCCCACTTTCTGAAAGTTAAGAAAGTTCAGTTACAGATTTGCTGTTCTGAACTGTTTGGAAGTTTCTAGAAGGCCAGTGCTTGCTTGGGCAAAAAGGAAGTCTCTGTGTTCACCAGTGGGAGTGGTTAACACTGAACAGCCTGCCTGTCCCTGGAGGAGTGGTTACTACCTAGAAGCTATAGTTTTATTGGCCATTTTGGGTCAATTCTACACTCCTTGATCTCTCTCTCTTAAAACCCTACAACTCTCTTTTTGTGCAATTTTGTGCACTGAGCAGCATCGGGCAGCGCCACCTAAACAGGTTTAAACTATTCCAGGCTCCACAAAGTCTGCTCTTCACTTTTTCCCTTAGAACTGTTCAAACTCTCAAAGTAATCACTCTATTCTCTTTCTAAAGCCCTACACTTGCTCAGCTCTTATAAGGAAACACTAACTAACTAAAGCACTACACCCTCCTTGACTTCTCATAAGTATTAGGCTCCCAATTGGTCGTTCCTGATCAAGTGAAAAATCAATTCCCTTCCCAAATCTGATCAGTAAAAAAACAGTTCGCTATACTAATCTGGTATGTCCAAGGGTCAGTTTCAAGGTTACTCTCCAGTCCAGTTGGTGAATCTGGGAATTTTGAGGAAATGTTACAATTGCCTTATGTACACAGACAACCCTCTCCTTCCAACAAACTCTAATACATGTGAGAGATGCAGTTACACAGCCAAACTGGAGGCAGAGCTCTCTCAACCCAAGACTGGCACAGTCAGTCAGGAGGAAAAGGTAACCACCCACACCACAAATCCAGTCTCACACAGACCTATTGCATCTGCATACCCAACACATAAACACACAAAAACATACTCGGAGGCTCAAAATAAAAATCTGCCTAAACAGCAAAGACCTCCTAAGCAGATATCCAAGCAACAGCCACCCCTCAACAATACCCATGAATCACATATCTCACAAAATCAGTGTGCCTCACAGTCACAGCCCTTAAGGCCAAACAACACACCAAATACACTTGTTATAGGGGACTCTATTGTCCGGCACACTGACGTCCCGCTCACCAGACTGAACAAGGAGAAGGTCACTGTAAGCTGCCTGCCGGGTGCCAGGATCCATCAAATAACGCAAGCACTCAGGTCACTCCAAAGCAAGTACAAGTATGACTCCATCATTATCCATGCTGGTGTGAGTGACCTGAGATGTACCTCCCTGGACTACATGAAAAGAGACATAGAGGAGCTCTCTGACCATGTAACCCAGGCTGGTATGACCCTGACCTTGAGTAGCATCTTGCCATCACCAAGAATGATGCCACGGTATAAAGACAAAATGATCAGTTTGAACAATTGGCTAAAGTATTGGTGTCATTCAAAGGGGATCCAGTGTCTGTCTGCCTGGGATGACATGCTCTTAGGCTTTCGTATACTGGCCAAGGCTCTTGCCACCCCTATAGTGCCTTTTTTAGGCAAGGCTCAAAGGACAAACCCACTTCCATAGACAACCCAAGGATAAAAAAACTAAAGGTAATGCTACTCAATGCCAGAAGTCTAAACCTCAAGATGCACGCACTCAAGGCTCTCCTCAGTATGGAGAAAATCGATGTCTGTGCAGTAGCAAAAACCTGGTTCAAGGCTCCTGAGAGCACCCCAGCACTACCAGGTTATAACTCATACCATGCGTTTCGGCCCCAAAACTCGAACCGAAGCACAAAAGGAGGGGGAGTATCTATATTCATCAAAGATACCTACACCTCCAGGTTAGTGGCACTGCACGAAGCATTGGAAACCATCCATGTGCAACTAACAGCGGGCAAAACTGCCTTTCCATTTGTAGCCTGCTACAGAACACCCTCCCTATTACAGGAACCCCACTTGGCATTCCTGAGAACACTGGAGAATATGAAGGTCTCTCCAAACACTATGTTATTGGGTGACTTCAACTACCCAAGCATTGACTGGGAAAACTACTCAAGCCCAAACACCCTCGCCCAACAGTTCCTTGAATTTATAAACTCTAATGCAATGGAACAACTGGTCACCACTCCCACAAGAGGGAACAACATATTGGACCTGGTCATCACCAACATGGGGACTCTATGTTCCACACCAGAGGTAAACCCCTCATTGGTAAGATCAGACCATAAACAAATTTCCCTGGACATCCATATCCTGTCCCCACCCCAGCCAAGGAAATCACTGTAAAGAATTTCTCAAAAGCCAACTTTGCACTTCTCAAGACTGAGGTGGAATCCTTCAAAGCCCCTGGGCCAGAGGATAATACAGCCCAATCCACAGAATCCTTTACAAATGCATTCTATGAGCACCTGCAGGAATGCATGGATCGTGCTATCCCAAATAAAACCAAGACTCACTCCTCCAAATACAGGAGACCGGTCTGGTGGACCCGCCATAAATAAGCTATACAGCAGAAGGAGGAAGCTACTACATGACAGAGCAAAATCCCAAAAAGGGAAGGCATCTCTGGTCAGTATTAGCAAGAAACCTCGATCCCTCATAAAATCATCAGAGGCCAGCTTTGAAAGAAAAATTGCCCTAGATACTAAAGATAATCACAAGGCCTTATTTAGTTATGTCAGGAACATGGGCAGAAACTCCCAGATATGCTCTGAATTGTTGCATAATGGTACAAAATATACCAAACCTACAGACATAGCCAACATCCTGGCAGACAGATTCAGTGCAAACTTCTTCCCCCCCAAAGGAGCAAATGCCTATCCCAACTGAATGTAACCTCCGTGACATCACAGATGCACATGTGAAAGCTGCCCTCTCCAAAGCAAAAAACACAGCATCTATGGGACTGGACGGTGTCCCAGGCTGTGTCTTACACGAGCTCCAAGAAGAACTGAACCCTCACATTAAGTCACTGTTCAAACTTAGCCTTACTACAGGATATGTACCCAAAGAATGGCGTACAGCTACAATGGTCCCACTCCACAAAGGTGGTACCACAATGGACCCTGGAAACTATCACCCCATAAGCCTGACTAGTCTGGTCTGTAAAGCTATGGAGCGTATTATCATGGAACTCATAAACAAAGACATTGGGAGCCTCCAGACACTGGACCCTACCCAATTTGGCTTTGTTAAGGGCAGATCTTGCCTCTTAAACCTAGTTGATTTCTTTGAAACAGTTACCAAAGCCATAGATGAGGGTAAGGTAGTCCACACAGCCTACCTGGACCTCACAAAAGCCTTTGACACAATACCCCACTTGGGCATCATAAATAAGCTTACCAGCTTAAATATCAACCCCTATATCACAAGATGGGTTGCAAACTGGCTCAGAGATAGAACCCACATGGTCAGAATCGCAGGTGCCATGTCCAAATCCAAACCAGTTACAAATAGCGTCCCACAGGGCTCAGTCCTGGGACCTCTCTTGTTCGGTATATACTTCTCTGAGGTTTGGGCTAACACGGGGGGATTATGGCTGACAAAGTTTGCAGATGACTTCAAACTGGGGGCCATAATCGAATCTCCAGCTGACACAAGCATCCTCCAAAAGGGTCTCACAGAGACGGATGCTTGGTGCCAGAGCCACTGCCTCAAGCTAAATGCTAAAAAGTGCATAGTCATTCCCTTTGGGAAAAACAAGGTGCCCACAAATTACCACATAGGTGGTAATCCATTAAGTACAGAAGAAGTAATTAGAGATTTGGGGACAAACGTAGATAGTAATCTCTCCTTTGATAATCACGTTGCCAAAGTGGTTAGAAAGACCTTCTATATAGCCCACCTTATCATGAAAGGGTTCGCATCTAGATCAAGAGAGGTCATTGTGCCCTTCTACTCGTCACTCATCAGGCCCATAATTGAATACAATGCCCCTTTTGGGATGTACTTTACCCGACACCTGCAGCAACTGGAGAGACCCCAAAAGTACCTCACCAAGAGGATCATGGGCTACAAACAGATGTCCTATGCAGCTCGACTAAAGAAACTCCAGCTCTACTCAGCTGCTTACCGCCTACTCAGAGGCGATCTATGCCTGACATACAAAGCCATGTCAAACCCAGAATTAATGGACATGCTCCACCTCAAAAAATCCAAGTCCCTTAGAGCTACACGCTCCAGGGACCTAAACCTCAGCACAAAAATAAATAGAACATGCTGGAGGGACAGATTCATTTCCCAGAGGCTCCCCTCACTCTGGAATAGAATCCCAATTCATGTTAGACATAGCCCCTCGCTGACCCTCTTCAAGCGAAATCTGGACGCGTGGATGGGAAATCACAAATTCACCTCTGGGATCTCTTCTGTGTCCCTGCTAGACAGAGGCACAGTAAACTAATCTTAAAAGGGTACCTTCTGTGACCTACTTTATAGAGGCACAGTAGGCTAATCTAATAGGGAGGCGGAAGCTAATACACTCTGGCTAGGCTTATAAATGCCCTAGGGCAGATAGCCTAGTATCTACCTATGAACCTATGAACCTATGAACCTATGAATCTATAGTATCTGTGTTCTAAAATATTGTTTTATTTTTGAAATAATTCTATCTTAGCATCAGTCTGAAATACTGAATGATCAGTGCCCCCTAATGGAAGAATGTCTTTAAATCAGCCACAAAGACTGCTGTATTTGTAAAAGGAAAGTTTAATATGCTGGCATTATAAGAAGGGAACATGACTGACTGGAAAAATGTTAATAATCATGTTAATAATCATAAGGTATAGAGTTCAGACATAATATAGATTTACAGTTACATTTAGGTAGCTGAAGTCACCTAGTATGATGACTGGCTTATTGTTTAGATTTAATGAAATGGCATTGGAATGAATAGTAGGACAAGGATTTCAATTTGCCAGTCAATCTACATTTCAATCCTCACCTATGGTAACTTGTACTTTAAAAGATGGGGGAGGACACCAAAGAGATATATAAGCACAACTCTTACTTCCTAAATATAGTGGAAATAATATGTATAATACAATCACATCCACCATTTATGCATATCCTATTATTATCATTATTATTTTTGAGAGGAGGTTGCATTAATATTTTAATATAATAAGAAGTTATTCTATCAGTCAAGAAACTGGAATTGTAAAGTTCTTTTTTTTTTGCCTTTTAGTTGTTATGTCATAGGTGTTTGGGGCTCATTTGCTCACAGTTGAATGCTTGTCTGCATATTTTAGTGTGGGATGCTTGTATACAGAAACTTTATTTGCTATATCTTTAGAGATGGTGATGTGTAGAAAGAACCCTCAAACTTGGATTTTCAGGTGGGTTGCCTCATGCAAAAAAATAAATAAATAAATAAATCAATAAATAACTCACTGCTAATCACGGATATGCATTTTTAAGTGATCAGTAGCAATAAAGAGTAAAGTTCTCTCTGAGCTAATAAAGAGCCACCCCCATGTCAGAGAGAGAGAGAGAGAGAGAGAGAGAGAGAGAGAGAGAGACAGCACAAGGCTACTTTGCATTAGCACTCCCCCAGAATACTGCGGTAGCATACATCTTCCTTAGTGAGACCCCTCTCAGCGTTATGACAACTTTAAGGCAAAACCCTACCAGGGGAGTGGTCTTTGAATTGTAAGGGCTTACTTCAGTGTGGAAACTTTCTGAGTTAAGTATTTCATGTCATGGTAAGCCTTACTGAATCCTTTCCACTGAGTATGCAAACTAATATCAGTACTGCAAACATGTTTAGTTATTCATTTCTGAATTTGTCATCTGTTTAAGGAATTACTGTACAAGTATTACTAGATACTTTTCTAATTTCTTTACTTTCAACATTCAGTTTTGATTGGTACAAAAACTTACATTTTAACATCAGTTTTTGAGTTGATTTTTCAATGTGCTAAAATCAGAATGTCCTTCATATGTCTTGCACACTTTTCTTTTATTATTGCCATTGTAGCATGAACCCATTTATACTTCCACCTTTCTTGCATGCCTTTTTCTTTGATAGGTACCCAGGCATTAGCATTATTTGTTAAAATTATTGTAAAAGATAAAAGTGTATTGTAGAAAGTAAAAACAGAGCATACTAAATGGAAGTTCTCTTAAGCCTCAGCCCATATTTAATATACAGGAAATAATCAGACTATTATGGGGGGAGTTCTTGCAAGCATTGTTTTGACCTCTGTGAGGACCAGTTATCTGCACTATTGGAGTGATCATGCCCATTTATTGCCCTGCAGGGGAAGAAGTGATTTTGACATATCTATCATCCAGGAAGATGACAAGGACTTCCTTACTACTTATGTTCTAACTCTACCTCCTGGCATTTCCTGTACAGATGCATCAGAAACAGGTCCTATCATATATTCCCTGGGGGGGGGCATGCTTGGTTCTGCACACACATAATAAGGGATACTGCATTAGTTCCGTCTGACTGAGTGAAGCTGACATCCTTGACCAATGTGTTGCCTGCTTTACACCTACCCTCCAGCAAGTGTCCTCCCTGGAGGGGGACTGGACTCCATCCCACCCTTCAGGATTGGAGGAAGTTAGTACTGACCAGTCACTCCTCCCTCATCAGCTCTTCCCTTTCTCTGATTGCAGTCAATCTATGGCCATCAGTATAACATTTATGGCTTTGTACATCTTAAACACCATAGGAGGATTATGATGGGCTGATTGGTTTATGCACAGTAAGCAGCTTTGTGAACTACTGGCACATGAATGTTTTTCCCACTGTAGCCCACAGCGACAAATTTAAAAGCAAGTACATCTTCTTGAATGACAGAAATATGTTTATTTACACATTACTCACTTTTGCAATGTTGAATACCGCTTTTCAACACACTGAACTATAAACATTTTCTATTTTAGCAGACTTCTGTACTCTGACCTTCAGGGAATAATTGGTTAGTAAATACATCCTGTACAAAGTTTACAAAAACTTAAATGACCTAGTAGCGATTTGGCATGCATTCACTTTAAAATGAGGGCATATTAACAATCAAGTGATACCTATTTACTTAAAAAGTACATAATGCAAATTCCAAAGTTATTTTCCCACAGCCTAAGCTTTCTTAATTTCCTTGTAAATGCTTCAGAGGACAATAATGAAAACATTTAGACAAGAATATTTTTTTTCCAAATCGTGGCATTCCTTGCTGTTTTTGATGTGGTTAGGAAGTAAAGATTTACTAATGCATAATCCATACCACAGTGAACTAACTTCTGAATGTTGATAATTTCTGTCTCGGAGACAATAATGGTGTAACTTTTGAATCCCTACCTTAATCGTTTGATTTTATATTTCAGGAGCTGGTACATAGTGTCAGATAGAATTAGTTATGATAAATTAATAATGATGGTTGTAGTCTAGCAAGGCTTTATCATAAATGGCATTTGCATGCAGCATTTTAATGAACTTGTTTGATTATGATTGTTATAAAACTTTAAATAATAAATACACAAGTGTCTTAGACAAGGACAAATGATGTCAAGGGCACAAAGGTGACAGCAAACATGATATGAGCAATTTCTGAAAAAAAGGCCTGAACAATAAACTTCTTTATGTGTAGAAGCAACGCTGTTGTAAAATCTATCCAGTATTTAAATAAAATCGAAAATGAGAGGTCAATTTTTATATTGACAAAATGCATGTTTTATAGTAACAGTGATTTTTGTTTATTTACAGTGTCACAGTATACCAGGACTTAATTTATATGGAATTCATTTGGTTATGCTGCTATTCACTTCCCACATCCACCCCATAGCTATCGCCATAAAAAAATAACATAAAATGAGCTAATAAAGATTTACAGGATGAGTCTTCTATGATAATATGCGTAAGTATCCAACCAAAGCACAAAATCTACTTGGCAAGACTAGAGGCTCAGCCACAAGATGATATAATGTGAATGGGTGAACTATCTCAAAAAGTGGCAGCTAATTTAGTATTGGGGTATAGAAACTCAAAGTCTCAAAAAGGAAAATTATTGCCATGTTGCCTTCTCAAATGTTGATTGTAAGTTTGTTGCCAAAATTCTGAATAATTATTTACTACAGCATTTGCAGAGTCTGGTACATCACAATCACTTCAAATTTAGTCCTGGAAAAAAATCTGTGATGATAGCCAAACATATTTTACAAGCAATTATTCTACATGTTAATATGAATGAAAGAAAGAAACGGCTTTTTGTGGAGTATATGTCTTTAAGACATTTGATAATACCAAGTGCCAGGTAATTATCTCTGGTTCTAGAGATTTCTTTATTGGGATTTTTTAAAATATAATAATTGCTCTCTTTGCTCTCTTCTCACCACCCCGTACTTTATGTATATCAATGGAACATTAGCACTTTCTAAATTTTGTTATCAGATTAGCTCTAATGTTTTCTTTACTGCAACATATTCTGGTATTCAGTTGAAACTGATTTGTCTTTCACACTTTTTCATGTAACATGTACTATCAGTGTTAAAACAAAAGTTGTGTGTTCTGTGTTGAATTTGCTAACATTAATGGCCACAAGATAACTCATTAAAACATTTAGGTTAGATATATACTACTAGTTTATGCAACTCAATTGAGCTATAGATAAATGAAATACATGTATATAAACAGTGGATACAGCTAACGAATGACATTTTCAAAGTTTTGTTTTTGTTAAACATAATTACATTTTAAAGGTTAAGCTAGCTTCCTGTTAGATCTTGTTTTTGTCATTAAAAAAAAACTCTATAATCCCCCAGCATATGAATGATATGGGTCTATATTAGAAGCATGATATTCCTTGAAAAAAGAAGGACTTAAGCTCTTAAATTCAGGACTGTATACCTTGATACACTATTGGAATTATTAGGTAAACTGGTTTACTACTTGCAGTCACCCTTAGGTAGTTTGGTATCTATTTATTTTATTTTATTGAATTATTTACCCTTTGTTAACCAGATTATTTCCACCAGACTAGTAGCATCATTCCAGAGAAGACTCAAGGTGGCATTTATATTACTATGGGAAATTTGGCCTGGACATCATGCAACTCTCTTTTTGATAAGTGCCATGGGATGTTTTGTATCCACTTGAGCTATCACCACCTCCGGAAGATGGACCCTTGGTTTAACATCTCACCCAAAGGGTGACACACGCAATAGTACAGCACCCCCATTATCCTGCACTGCAGTATCAGCAATAAAGCTAACTGGTGTAGGAATAAAACCCACAGCCTTCTTCAGCAAAGATAAGTGTGCAACCAGATGTGCCACTTACACTGCTTAACTAGTTTCACATATCTCCACATCTTTACCATATGGGATCTGTTACCCAAACAAATAATTCAGGATGTGTTAATGACAAATTTGAACACTGCTTTAAAAAAAATAATCTTTTAGTTTAGAAACAATTTTGGCTTTCTAACTTCTTGTCAAAGCAGGATACCTCAAATGACAGAATGTTATTACGATGCTGTCAAAATTTGTTAAAAGCTAGCAGATAAATAAACAACTAACAACCCCCAGATACAGTAACCACAAGATTATTTTTTCTGTACCAACAAAGTGACAAAATAGTTCTCACTGTGTCATCAACATGACAAATTTACACTGCCAAAATGTAGAAACTCAGTGCATAACTCTGAAACAGACAAAGTACTCCCACATGCCAGTGATCATAATATCGAACGGCTTTGAAAAAAAAAAGAAAAAGAACCTGCTCAGAACCTAACTGGCAACACTGTATCTAAACAACTTTGGAATGAAGTTCTGTTGTTCGATTTAGTTTGCTTTGACAAGAAGTTAGGAAGCCAACGATTCTATTAGCATTATGTTTGCCACGTGTTTTCAATAGAAGTTTGACTCCTCCTCCATAATGCAACATTTTTGTAAACACGTTAACAGTTGCTAAATAAAGCAATGCTGCTTCAAGCAACGGAGAGTTATTAAAGTTTAGTAACATATGTGGCAATACCAGCTAAATTGGCCTTTCTGTTTTGAACAGGTTTTTCCAGGTTCAGCCTTGCACTGAAACAAAAAGAGTTTTAGCTCAGGTTGTGTACTGAATCCATATTAATACTTGCTGACAAATTATATTAATAAATAGATGGAAGAATCAATAATTGTCAGCCCTATTTAGACAGAGTAATTTCTTCAATTTTGGAAATGTATAATATTTTGCCGTATATCACAATGTAATATATAATTAAGCAAAAACATTGAGCCTGTTGGGCACCTGATAAAACTGACTGGCAGACAAAGAATATTGGCATTGTTGTCATTAAGTGGACATGTATTTTCACATGTGGTGGGGCTGCCCAAGAATTCATCACTGGTGGTAAACCTCATTATTAGTGCAAAATATTTTAAAACATTTGATTTCATTTATATTCTTGCTTGATTTTAGGAATAATTTAGTGCTTTTAAGATATCTTAGAAGACATTGTTACTTTTAGCTTCAATAATCACTAAACACTTGGTTTTAAACTGCTGGTGTCAATTGCTTAATAATAGGTTCATAGGTTGGTACTAGGCTATCGGCCCTAAGGCCTATGCAAGCCTAGCCATAACAATTCCTCGGAAATTTATTCCCACAATATTTACTTCTCTGGGCCCCTGTTTAGGAGGGCGACTGACATGATCCCCAGGGTGAATTTCCTATCTCCCATCCAATCATCAAGGCTCCTTTTGAAGAGGGCCAATGAGGTGCTCTGCTTGACATGTATGGGCAGTCTATTCCAGAGTATGGGGAGCCTTTGGGTCAGCAACCTATCCCTCCAGCATGTTTTGTTCATTGTGATGATAAGGTTTAGATCCCTGGAGTGTGTGGCTCTGAGGGATTGGGATTTCTTTAAGTGTAGCATGTCCAACAGCTCAGGGTTTGACATGGCCTTGTATGTTAAGCAGAGATCGACTCTGAGTAGACGATATGCCACAGAGTATAGCTGGAGTTTTTTTAGACGGTCAGCATATGGCATCTGCTTTAGGCCTGTGATTCTTTTAGTGAGGTATTTCTGTGGCCTTTCCAGCTGTTGCAGATGTCTTGTGAGGTACATACCAAATGGGGAATTATACTCTATAATGGGTCTAATGAGGGATGAGTACAGTGGGACAATGACCTCCTTTTTTCTGGATCAAAAGCCCTTAGTGATGAGGTGTGCCATGTAGAAGGATTTCTTGACTGTTGTGGCGATGTGGTTATCGAAAGTGAGACCACTGTCCACTTGTGTCCCTAAGTCTCTCATCATACTTTTGATGTTTAGTGTTCTGCCACCTATGTGGTAGTTCATGGGTGCATGTTTTTTTCCAAAGGGGATGACTATACATTTCTAGGCATTAAGCTTGAGCCCATGGCTCTGGCACCAGGCATCTGTTTCTGTAAGGCCCTTTTGTAGGATATCCACATCATTTGGGGATTCAATAATGGCTCCCAGTTTGCAGTCATTTGCAAACTTTGTTAGTCAGAGTCCCTTAGTGTTGGCCTGTACTTCAGAGAAGTAGATGCCAAACAAGAGTGGTCCCAGGACTGAACGCTGAGGTACTCCACTTGTCACTTGTTTGGAGCTGAATTTGGAGTCGGCTACTTTTACAGTCTGGGTTCTGTCAGTAAGCCAGTTGGCAACCCATTGAGTGACGTAGGGATTTATGCCCAGCTTAGTAAGTTTATCTATGATTCCAGAGTGGGGGATGGTGTCGAAGGCCTTGGCGAGGTCCAGATAGACTGTGTGGACCTCCCTACCCTCGTCCACAGCTCTGGAGACCGATTTGAAGAAGTCAATCAGATTCAGGAGACAAGATCGGCTTTTCACAAACCCAAACTGGGTGGGGTCCAGTGTCTGGAGGTTGCCAATGTCTTTGTTTATAAGTTCCATGATAATGTGTTCCATGCCCTTGCAGATCAGACTTGTCAGACTAATGGGACGGTAGTTCCCGGGATTCAAGGTGGATCCTCCCTTGTGGAGCGGGATAACTGTAGCTGTGCGCCACTCAGTGGGCATGAAGCCTGAGGTGAAGCTATGATTAAACATGACACTTAGGTGGGGTGCCAGTTCATTTTGTAGTTCATGTAGTACACAGCCTGGGATGTCATCTGGTCCCATGGATGCTGTATTCTTAGCTTTGGAGAGTGCTGTTTCTATCTGTGTGGCTGTGATTATCGGAATCTGGCAATCTTTTGGTATTGAGATGGGCCCTTTAGGGCCCAATTTCCAGTACAGTATAGCAGTTCAATTATGATCAGTATTAGCAAAAAACTTCGGGCACTCATAAAATCGTCTAAGGCCAGCTTCAAGAGAAAAATTGCACAGGACACTAAGGATAATCACGAGGCTTTCTTTAGTTATGTTAGGAACCTGGGTGGGAATTCCCAGATATGTTCAGAATTAGTCCAAAATGACAAAAAATACACCGAACCCACAGACATTCCCAACATCCTAGCTGACAGGTTCAGAGCAAACTTCTCCCCCCCTCCCCACCAAAAGGGCAAATATCTATCCCAGCAGAGTGCTGCCCCCCTGACATCTCAGATACTCAGGTAAGAGCCGCCCTCTCCAAAGCAAAAAACACAGCATCAATGGGACCAGACGGTGTCCCGGGCTGCGTCCTACATGAACTCCAAGAAGAGCTAAACCCAAACATAAAGCTACTATTCAATCTCAGCCTTACTACAGGATATGTACCCAAAGAGTGGCGTACAGCAACAGTGGTCCCTCTCCACAAAGGTGGTGCCTCAATGGATCCTGGAAACTATCGCCCCATAAGCCTGAATAGCTTGGTCTGCAAAGCTATGGAAAGGATCATCATGGACCTCATAAATAAAGATATTGGGGACCTACAGGCACTGGATCCTACCCAGTTTGGCTTTGTTAAGGGCAGATCCTGCCTCTTAAACTTGGTCAATTTCTTTGAAACAGTCACCAAGGCCATTGACGATGGGAAGGTGGTCCACACAGCCTACCTGGACCTCGCAAAAGCCTTCGATACAATACCCCATTCGGGCATTATAGATAAGCTCACCAGC
Source organism: Protopterus annectens (assembly GCF_019279795.1). Lineage (NCBI taxonomy): Eukaryota > Metazoa > Chordata > Ceratodontiformes > Protopteridae > Protopterus > Protopterus annectens. Next base: position 886,243,250 of record NC_056745.1, read on the forward strand.
TTAAATATAAACCCCTATGTCACTAGATGGGTTGCAAACTGGCTCAAGGATAGAACCCACATGGTTAGAATTGCTGGAGCCATTTCAGACTCCAAACCAGTTACAAGTGGCATCCCACAAGGCTCAGTCCTGGGACCTCTCTTGTTCGGTATATATTTCTCGGAGGTACAGGGCAACGCGGAAGGACTGTGGCTGACCAAGTTTGCAGATGACTGCAAACTGGGTGCCATAATCGACTCTCCAGCTGACACAAGCATCCTCCAAAAGGGCCTCATAGAAACAGACAACTGGTGCCAGAGCCATGGCCGCAAGCTAAATGCCAAAAAGTGTATAGTCATCCCCTTTGGCAAAAACAAAGTGCCCACAAATTACCACATAGGTGGTAATCCATTAAGTACAGAAGAAGTAATTAGGGACCTGGGGACCCAAGTTGATAGCAATCTCTCATTTGACAACCACGTGGCCAAAGTGGTTAGAAAAACATTTTATATAGCCCACCTAATCATGAAGGGATTCACATCTAGATCAGGGGAAGTCATCATGCCTCTTTACTCATCCCTCATCAGGCCCATAATTGAGTACAATGCCCCATTTGGGATGTACCTTACCAGACACCTGCAGCAACTGGAAAGACCCCAAAAGTACCTCACCAAGAGGATCAAAGGGCTCAAACAGATGCCATATGCTGTCCGGTTAAAGAAACTCCAGCTCTACTCAGTGGCATACCACCTGCTCAGAGGCGATCTGTGCCTGACATATAAAGCCATGTCCAACCCGGAATTAATGGACATGCTGCACCTCAGAAAATCCAAATCTCATCGAGCTACGCTCGAGACTTGAACCTCAGCACTGAAATAAATAGGACATGCTGGAGGGACAGATTCATAACCCAGAGGCTCCCTTCACTCTGGAATAAAATCCCAGTTCAGGTTAGGCAGAGTCCCTCATTGACTCTCTTCAAGAGGAATCTTGATGAGTGGATGGGAGATCGTAGGTTTATCCCGGGTATCACTTCTGTGTCACTGTTAGACAGAGGCACAGTATACTAACTTCGAAAAAGGGCATAGCAAAATTAATTTAAAATGGGTGGCGAAAGCCAAACACACTCTGGCTAGGCTTATAAATGTGAACCTGAAATGTAGAGGTGCAATAGTGCTTCAAGAAAAACAATTGAACCAGATAAGAAGCACTACTGTTGCGAGTCCAAAATCTTCTTTATTGAGACACAAAAATTAAGTGCTTTCGTCAGTTTAACTTGACTTCATCTGAATTTAATTAAAACACATTAGGAGACCTTTTTTATACAAGTACCTTGTTTGTAATTGGCTAATTTTTCCTTTCATTAATTGAACAAACAAATTAAAACAATTGAAGTTAAGAGAGCCAAGCAGTTCATATAAAACAAACAAATAAATAAAATGTATGTTTTAAAACACTCTGTGCCAAGATTAACATGCTGTAATCAAAGAAAAAAGAATTGGTAATGACCAAAAAGATATACATTTTTTCTTTCTTTTTGAAAAACCACTTAAATACAATCTGCCCTTTCCTTTAAAACAGGGACCTGATTTAGATGTTCATTTAAACCAGGGGGGAAATTTGCTGCAAGCCTAAGTTGCCACATTATTTCCTTTTTGTACAATATATTTTGCCAATCTCCACCCCTGGCTTCTAAATTAACTAAGTCTAGAATGGCAAACTTGAAGCCTGTGTAGTTGTCACATGTATTACTGTGTTTATACAGGGTGTTTGTATCTTTTTTATTTTTTATGTCATACAGGTGTTCATATATTCTTGTCTTGAAGGACCTCTCTGTCTTCCCAATATAATAGGAACTGCAGGTGTTACACTACACTATATACACTAACTTATTGGAATAGCAGTTACCTCTCCTTGGGTAAACCACACTGTTATTCTGATTTTCCAAACAAATCCTCTTTTCCTGCAAAATATAAGAACAATAATTACATCTCCCACAGGGTCTAGTACCATTAGTTGTTTCACTGTGAACAGGATGTTTGGGTCAATTTTCCAAAATTATTTTAATATTAGACCCAGTTTAGGCGGTAAACACAGGCTTTTCCCCCACCACTTGGTATATATCATGATAAACTTTAAATATACTCCAATTTCTATATAAAACATTTTTTACTTGCTGATATAAAGGGCTTTATTGTACAATACAAGTCTGTTCAAAATTAAATTCACTTGATTATTCTAAATTCTTCCCAAAATGTGGGTTTTTACTTAAGCTCTTTCCTAATAGTGGGGTGTATTTTTTTCCCATTCTATATAGACTTCCTTGAGTGTCTGATCCACTAATCCCAAAGGGTAACCCCTTTCCAAAACATGTTTTTTAGAAATTCAAATTCAGGTAGAAGGTCCTCCAATAAGGAAGTCATTCTAGCTACACTGATGGCCTGTCCTTTAATGATGCTCCTCTTTTGGGATAGGGGATGATGACTGTTGAAATGTAAATAGTTATTACAAAAAGTATTTTGCGATATATTTTGGATATAAATTTATCTTTATCTTTGGTGATTAGTGTATCCAGATAACTAATTTCATGGGGGTCAAAATGAAAAGTGAATTTCAAGAATTCCGTTGTACTGTTAAGGTATTGGATGAAGAAAGGAATACTATCTGCTGTCCCTTTCCAAAAAATAAAAATATCATCCAAAAACCTGCAGTAATGGGATATACTGTCAGAAAATTCACTCCTAAACACATGTTATCTCTCCCATCCCAATAACACAATGTTTGCATAGGCTGGGGCGCATGCTGCTCCCATTGCTACACCCCTAACCTGTTGAAAATACTCACCCTCGAAAAAGATGTAATCATTTTCCAGGATAAGCCCCATTATTTCACAAATTAGTTTGACCTCATCACAGTCTATTTTCGACAAACTGTATAGTGTCTCTTCAAAATAAGCTAACCCTTCCTGTTTGGGAATACAGGTGAATAAATCTATTACATCAATAGTAACAAGATAGCCTTCTGCACTTCACAAATCAGTCTTGAGTTGACCAAGAAAAATCCCAAGAATCCTTTACTAAATGTGGACACGTGTCAACTACATGCTTGATTTTCCTGTTCACATATACTGATAAATTATGAGTTTTGGATCCAGCCACTGCTACAATAGGTCTAAAAGGTGGATGCTCTAGGCTCTTGTGTACTTTGGGTATACCAAATATACCAGGGATTTTTGGATGAGTGTTAGATAAGAAATCATAAACTGCCCGTGTAATTCTCTGATCCATCAAGTATTCATACAGGAAGCTGCCAATTCTCTGATATGCTATATGAATCTGATTTCTCGAACAGGGGGAATAGTTTGTACCATTAAACAAAATACCCTGCATAGTGTTGGTATAATCAATGCTGTTGAATAATACAATACCACCCCCTTTGTCAGGTGCCATAATCTGTATACTTTTGTCATTTCTTAAATTCTGCAACAGATTTCTCTCTGTATTGCTAAGGTTGTAAAAGATTCTTTTTTGTTTGCCCCAAATTTTGTAAATGTCATCCTTTACAACCTTATCAAACATGTTAATAAGTGGATGCAAAGGGGGATTGTAAGTACTTCTTTTTTTGTATATTTCCTTTTGTAAATGTGCATCAACCTTCACAGTCTTAACATGTATAAGTCTCAAGTTTAGTTTCCTCGTATAAAGTTGTAAATCCACTAAGGTGTCAGCAATATCTGGAATCTTAGTAGGTACAAATTTAAGACCTGTTGAAAAAAAGAGAAAAATGGTCTGGCAAAATTTCTTTATCCGTATAGTTGTAAATGTTGAAACCATTCAAAGTGTGTTGCATTGGATTAGTAAAAGAATTTTTATTTGAATTGTAACTAAAATGCATTACCACCTGGGTGCACCCCTGTATTTCTGTACCACCTTGTTGTAAGTAGGAAGGTTCACTTGTTTGTGACTTGCTATTCTTTTGGAACGTCGAGGTAAAGGAAAATCCTGGTACTCTAAACATTGATCTTCCTCCCCTTCAATAAAATGCTCTTCCTCATCTATTATTTCCAAATCAATGGGGCTTAAGACCTGTTCATCAACTGCACTATGAAAAAAAGAATCACCATTTCCTTTATCATGGACAATAAGTCTCTCAGTTGGATATACATTGCCACATTTATACTGTTTTACATCTCGAGCCAACTTTTTTGCTTTTTTGTTGAAAACACTATCACATTTTCTATCTACCCTGTTTAATATTTTGTTGTATAAACTCTGATATTGTTCAAACAATAAGTCAGTTAAAATCATCTGATTTAAAAATCCCAGTCCAGGTTAGGCAGAGTCCCTCATTGACTCTCTTTAAGAGGAGTCTTGATGAGTGGATGGGAGATTGTAGGTTTACCCCAGGTATCACTTCTGTGTCACTGTTAGACAGAGGCACAGTATATTAACCTCGAAAAAGGGCATAGCAAAAATAAATTTAAAATGGGTGGCGAAAGCCAACCACATTCCGGCTAGGCTTATAAATGCCCTAGGGCAGATAACCTAGCATGAACCTATGAACCTATGAACCTATGCTGAAGCTTTGATGTTTTCAGTGAAAATAAATGAATTAGTACAGTAAAAAATGGCAAGGGTTGATTTCTATAAGTTCCTATTATACTGAGGAAAACAGATGAAACATTTTTTAAAATAAGTATTTGACTAAGAACTAAGTGGTTATTAGTCAGGCTAAATTAGGCTTTAGCATTGTGCTATAAACAGTATCACACAACAGATTAGTGAGCAATTTAAAACTTCAGTAGGACATACAGTGTAAGCGTGCATAAGACACTGACAAAAAAATAATACTAAACATCACAGGAAGTGGAGGCAATTCAGATATGGTGACCAGTGCTATACTGTTTAGTGTCTTTATAAGCAAGACCGCAAAACATTCCTGAAGGCACATTTTGGCTTTTTATTGACAAAGCAAACTTGTACACTGGGGTTAATCACAAGAATGTGGTAAAAAGAATAATAAGAGATTATGAAAAATGGGAGATATTTTAGCATAACTGAAAAATAACTATAATTCACTATAAAAATGACAACACAGTAGGAGAATACAGTTTTAGAGGGAGAGCATAAGCAGCAAGAGATGAGGACAATGACCTGGGGTTGCTCTTTGCAGTAACACTACTAAAACCACTCTTGCCACTTCCTACCTTCTCCTATTTCATTTATATGGTGCACACATCCTAACCAACCATAAGGATGCAGTTAACAATAAGCTGGATGAATGCTGTAATAAAGTTGTATAAATATGACACCAATAAAGAATTTGACATCCACTTCTGCATTGCCTTTAAGGGCCATTTAGAATACATACAGTTTAACTCCACACACACATTATTCACAAAGCTGATGACTGCCCTGCTTTTAGTCATATTTTCATTCCTGCTACCCTAATAGACCACTTATCTAATGAACAACATCTTCTCAACATATATACCCCCCAAACCCACTGCCCAAAGTCTATACTCATAGTCAGTCACTAAAAAATGGAATTGAATCTCCTACAAATTATATCTGCCTCTAACCTCTCCAACTTCAAACACCTTCTAAATGACCACTTAAATACATCTTTGCTTTGCTCCTGCACTACTCCAGGCTGAACTAATCCGTTTATCCCTCCCTCCTGCCCCTGGCATACGTCTAATACCCCAGGCTGAACTAGTTCCTCTCTCCTTCCCTCCTGCCCCTGGCATACTTCTAATACCCTAGGCTGAACTAGTCCCTCTGCCTGTCCCTGCTGCCTCCGGCATACTTCTAATACCTCAGGCTGAACTAGTCCCTCTCTCTCTCCCTCCTGCCCCTGGCAAATTTCTAATATCCCAGGCTGAACTAGTCCCCATCTCCCCCTCCTGCCCCTGACATACTTCTAATTCATTCTCTTTCTGAACATAGTCAATCTAATTCTTAGATAAGGGCACATATAATTTTAGCTAGGCTAGAATACCTCTCAACCCCTTACAGCAAGAAATCTGGACAAAGTCTTTAATGAAAGTGGGACAAAAGCCCAAAAATAGGGAACATTTTTAAATGTTGCTTTTACAAACTTAGAAAGTTGATAGAATAACAGGCTTTACATTAGTATGAATTTTCTGAAGGGTATGAAGTCTGAAACACAAATGTCTGTCCTTACATTCTAACTTCAATCTTTAGTGATTTTCCACTAATTTGCTAGAAAATCATACTTTTATGAAAAGCGGACCAAAAATATGAGACAATAATCTGGACATGCTGCAAAAATCTGTACAGTTGAGAGCTAGCTATGTTTTCTAGTTATACCTGATACAAAGTATGTACACCGTGTGTATAATATCTTCTCTACGAACTGTAACTTGTGACGTCTTTAACTATTGACAGTAGTCTTTTTTCAGCATGTTATCTCTGTGCATAATATGTTTACACTCTGTATGTAAAAGTCCACACCGTTTGAACTGAAGTGGTGATTTTCTATTTAGTTAATTTGCTGTTCTTTTGTAGTAGGTTTTTTGAGAACTTTGTTAGTTAAATTTTAAATTAAACATTCTGGATAAATAAATATCAAATAAATAAATAAAGTAAATGTTTTGACAATAAGCAAGTGATGCACTAAATCAGCAAAGGAACATAATCAAACACTGTAGTACACAGGAAGAGGCACCAGAAGAAGACAAGAAGAAGTTGTTACTGTTCTATAGAAGGGTGGTACAACTCCATGTGTAATAGAAATGGGGAACAAGAATGTCTTAGTGGCATGGTCATGACTGAAGTATTTCAGAGGAAGGAAGCAAAAATTGGTGCATATTCTGTAAGAAAAAATGTTGTCTTTAAGAAAGAAGTCACAGGAAGGACAGGTAAAAAAGTTTAAGATCTGCATAGAAATCAGTAGCATGCAAGTAGGTATTATTTGTCAAGAGACATGGATTATGAGAACAAAAGAAAATAATCTGATACTGCACTGTTGGGGAACCAAGGAAGTATGAGTTCACAGAAAGGATGGTGTAGAGTTACAACAGTCTTTCCAAATACACAGTAAAGCCAAAAATAGGAATGGAATTTAAGAAAGCATGGGAAAATATAATAAAACATTTCTTATGAAGGATAAGGAAGACTGAAGTAAACAGATGGTCAATAAGAACTGCTGCTTATCCAATAACATTCCACACATCCACTTAAACAGCATGTTTATTAAACAACACATAACCTTTCCAAGTATAACTTAAAAAAATTCATTACTAACCTATCATCTGTTAACTGGAACATCCTAAACATCTTACCCTTAGATTATGCTGCAAATGAATTCAATACAGCTTTCCTGAATAACCTAAATAGCCTTGCCCCTCTAAAAGGAAGAGAATAAAAACAAATAATATGATTTGGCTATCCAAAAAGAGTGGAGTGCTAAAGAAGGATAGAGAAAAAGAGGAGGAAGAACAGTAAAAATATCCTGAAAACATCAGAATATTTCACAGTCATACTAAAAATCAAATTAATGAAGACAAAAAAACTATATGTACTATAACAACTTTCAGAATAATAGTAAACACAACTTAAACAATTCTGGACAGCCATTAAAGAAATCTTGCATTCTGGCCATAAATTCAACTCTAATGCCTCTTCCAATAACCACTCACTCCAAACCATGATACAGTTCAACTCTTATTTCATAGACAGTATAGCACCTCTAACCAAGGATTCCCCAATATCTAATCCTAACTCTGCCCTGCAGCCACATATCACCACATCCACTTTCACCTTTAAACTTGTGCCCACATCTTATATAAAACTACTCTTAAATAAACTCGAACCATGCTTTACTTCAGCTAGTGACCTTCCAGCGTGTACCTTAAAGTAGCAGCCGACAGCATTGCCTACCCTGTCTTAATCCTTATAAATAGGTCAGTCCAGGAATCCCACATTCCCTCCCTTGGAAGAAGTCACTAATTATCCCTCTATACAAAGGAGGAAATCCAACAGACATTACTAACTTTAGACCTTATAGCAATGTTATCCCCCCTCTCCAAATTGCTCGAAAAATGTATTCAAAAACAATTGCTAAACTGTCTCCTGCAGGAAGAATTCCTATCCTCCACACAACATGGCTTCAGTCCTTTCCATAATACTGACACTGCACTTCTAACCTATAAAGATATTGTCAATAATGCTAGAGATAATGACAAAATATTCTCCTTCTTATTTCTAGACTTGTCTAAAGCATTTGGCACAGTTTGTCACAGCAAACTTCTACTTCAAATGTCCTCCTTAGGTCTCTCTCAGCCCACTCTTCTATGGCTGAAAAGCTGCATATCCGATAGGTATCGGTCAGTAAAATAGAACTCTACCCTTTCTCCATACCTCCTAGTCACTGCCAGTCTACCACGATGCTCCATCCTTGGCCCTTTCTCATTAATATTCTTATCAACACCCCCAAACATATCCATACAACAGGCCTCCCTAATACAGTATGCAAATGACTCCACACTCATTTGCATATCTGACAAAAAATACTCAGGAAGCTTTAACAGCAATTGAAACATGGCTTTGGATCTCACAACTCATGCTCAACCCTCAACCCTAACAAAGAAAAGCTACTACTACTTTTCACCCAAATCTCTCTCTCTCATGAAAAAAACAAAATTTAAAGTCCTGTCTCTTGATAATACAGCCATTTAAGTCACTTTTTTATAGTAAATTATTAGGGATGACACATCTCCTCCCCACATATTTTTATGGTGCTCCCTTCCTTACTAACCTTCAGGCATCAAAGAAATCAAAACTTGAGCAATGCTATAACAAAGTTAAATTTGCAACTAATATCCCTTTTATAGCCCACCACTGTATAGCACTAAAAAGTCTAAATTGGTTAGAATTACCCCATCAACTAACATATCCAAGCTTCTTATGACCTATAAAACTATCCAGAATCCATTTGCTTGTCCAGCATTAAATGACATTCTACATAACTATATTCCTTGTTGGTGATTACAATCCAGTGACCAAAACCTCTTGTCTGTTTACAAACCTATCAAACCTGCTGGGCATTGTCTGTACTTGTACCACATTGCTAATACTTGGAACTCCTTACTTCTATCAATCACATCAATACCCTGCCTCCCATTCTTGAAAAAACATTCTTCAAGACTTGCTAGCCAAAAGCTGTTTTTTTTCTTGCTCAACGCCAGGATAAACTATACCCCTAAATGTGAACAAATGCATCTTCATACTTTACATCTTCTTACTCTCTCTTCTTCACTCTTTTTCTTATCGCTATCAATTTCTCTCCCTTGGCGTTCTCTCTAAATATATCATGAGCCTGCTTTTCTCTCACTTCATATTGCAATTCCTGTTTGTATTATACTAACCTGCCTTTATTTTCTCTATAAAACTGGCTAAAATTGCTCTAACTATTAAGTCACTGTATTATAACTTGTATCCATTCTTAACCAATGTTTTCATATTATGCCTAATTTAGTTCAATTCCTTAAACTTTATTTATTTTTTGTATTATTTATAAAGGCTGTAATATTATTGTTCTTAAAATGTGTTGTAATACTTTGGAGCTTTTCTCTTCAGGCCTCTGCTGAAAATGGGCTCCTACCCAGTGGGACTTCCCCAGTAATCAAATGTCAATCAATCAATAAATAAATAGAGTGACTAGCAGACTTAGTGAGCAGAAGATGTTGAATACGCATTCAGAAACTCAGAAACTTTTTTTTTTGTTGTTTTTATGAAATACATTTTTTACAGAAAATAAAAGGCTGATGACTGACTATCTGGATGGCTGGGGCTGGAAGATGAATAGTTTCTGAGAAACAGAAATATTTTTCTTGCAGACAATAGAAGTAAGAAGATTAGTGGTTGCTATGCCCACTGGGTACAACTCTCCCTCTAGAGATTGGCCCAGGAGCACATTATAGTTTTACTAGGAAAATAACAGTGGAAGGTATCAAACCCTGTACTCTCTGCACAAAGAGTAGTTCCTTGTTTTAGGAGTGAGTTGTTGCCAGTAAATCTAAAAATCTGAAGGTCCTGTTGGCCAATATCAGCCATTAGAGCCTATGAATATCTACCACTTTTTTGCTGGTATTGTTGACAGTTTCATATTACTTAGCCATGACATTTGCTTCTCCAACGTATGTACAGAGAATAGTCTTTAGTATAACTTTTTTGTGTTTAGTCATCAATATTACAAACATATTTGTATTCTTATTGTTTTTACCCTTTGCTACCCAGAAAAAATACACAATTTTTAAACTACACAAGACTGATTACACATAATTGGATAATGTGTCTCAAAACCTGCAAATTCTTTGTTCTTTCACTGCATGTGGATAGTGCTTGAAAAATGAATATCTTGGTTTACTGCAGAGCTGTAACATTTGCTGAGTTCACAAAGCATTACCAAAGAGATAAACTACAAATATTTGCAGTACCACAGACATAAGTGGTTTAATATTTCTATAGCACACAGAAAATCTGTAAATGCCTGTAATGCCACAAATGTAGGTGGTTTAATCTTAATAAATGTCATTCATGAAAAATGTTGTTTATATGTGCATATGTGTGTATATGATACTGTATGATTAAGGGAAATGCCAGATGTTTCTTCATGTTAAGTCATGCTCACTTAAAAAATTAAAAAAAAAAAACATGTTTACAGATGTGTTACATTACAGTTATATTTTGTGATAATTAGACTTACTTCTATGGGGTCATACTTCATATTTGTGGTCCATCACAAAACATTTTTTTTATAACAGGCACTGCTAGCATTGTCCTCTTATTTATTATTCCTTATACTTGTTTATTCATAGTTTCCAGTGCTATAAATTAGAGTGGATGCTTATGTGTTAATGTAATCATGTGAGAAATGTTTAGAGGCCTAATTTCCATTACATCCTTACTGAACTAATTAAACCTACAGGGACTTTTTATTGACAAATTTATTGAATGCCTTAATCCAGTTGCTCTGGGGCTTCTGTTTTCTGTCATTGTATTCTAGACAGCAGTCTACTAGGCAATTTTCATAATATTGAGAAGAGGCACATATGATATTTTAATAGAAAACAGACTGCATCCTTGTAACTAGATTAATGCTTAGAAGACATTTGTATTCCCCTAGTTCTTGTACATTCAGCATGTAAGCCAAAATTGAGCTTTAGTTTTATTTAAGTGAAAATACGACTGGAATTTTTAAACAAACGCATCATAATAGCTTCAAATTGGTCTCAGCATATGAGGTCTCTTACTTTAGCCAATTCCAGTTAATATGTCCCTTACCTAGTAAACAATGAATGGACTTTAGCAGGCTAGTTGGTGTACATGTATGGATATAATGGAGTGATTTAATTTAATGAATATCAGGACTCTTTCTCATTAAAGTAAGCAGTTGCATTCCCTTTGCATCATTCTGTTTAGCATTGTTGTGGGACTTCATTTCATCAAGTTTATACAATGGAACCCACTGAATGAGGCAGAATGTCCGTGTTTCCTGTCTGATATTATTGATTCACTCTGCCTAAATTGTACATTGTAGAGCCCTAAAGATGACAGTAGGATAGCCTGCACAAACATGTGACCTGTGAATAAGGCCAGCTAGATCACCATCATTTTGTTTTTTCTTTGTAAAAGGACAAGAAATGGATTTTGAGTCACTTAATGTTATATGAGATGCAGCACATGGTGCAATAATCCGTGCAAAACTGCTCACGTGTTGCAATTTGTTGAATTTCTTAGAACAAGAGAAAAAAGCAGGACCTTACTGTTATTTTTGATCCAGTGCAAAGAAGTACAACAGACTACTTGGTTGTTAATAAAAATAAAGATTCACATTGTTTGTTAACTAACTGTAATATTCACATTTCATATCCCCTACTACTCACTACTCAGTCTAACCTAGGAATCTCACACCCTACCTTAGATTGGTTCTCTAACTACCTTACAAATAGACAACAAGCAATACAATGGGACCAGTACTTCTCACCTTATCTCCTGTTATCAACAGGGGTTCCCCAAGGCCCTATTCTTGGGTCCCTCCTTTTTAGCATATTTGTTAATGACTTCCACTCTTCCCTGTCTCAAATCTCACTTATTAAATACGCAGATGATTCCACCATCATCTGCTCTGCCTACTCCACCAGTGAACTCCAAAAACTAACTCAAATTGCCTTCTCATCCACAGAAACATGGATGAACAACAATCACCTAGCCCTAAATGCTAACAAAACCAAACTCCTTCTATTTACCCCCTAAACGATCCACCCCCATAAACAGATCAGAGTTTGCTATTCAGTCTCAGAACAGCACTGTCATCAAAGTAGTGCCCCACACTAAACTCCTTGGAATTACTATTGATGAAAATCTTTCCTTTGACCTTCATATCCTAAATGACATCAGAAAGACCCAACAAAAGTTAGGTCTGCTTTACAGACATATAACTTACCTCAACCACTCAGCCAAAAAACCCTAGCATCCTTCTTTCTTTTGCCATCTCTACTATATGGTGCCCCCTGCTAACAGGAATTCAACTCTCTCTAAAAAACAAACTCAAATCTTGTTACAATAAAGTAGCAAAGTTTGCCAACAATGCTACACGTACCTCCCATCACTGTATATCCCTTCAAAAACTCAATTGGCTCGAACTACCTCACTTTCTAACTTACCTACAGCTCACCACTGCATACTATATCATAACTAAACCAGAAGATTGCCCATCCCTAGCCTCACTAATGTCCCCCTACAACCCCGCTAAATACTTCAGATCAGAAAATAAATGTCTTCTAAAGGTAGAATTACCCAAACTTACAGCTGGCCGTGCTCTTTATTCTGTTGCTAGAACCAAGGTGTGGAATTCCTTACCCACCACAATCAGAACCACTTCTAACCACACCATTTTCAAGAAGTCTCTGCAAGAATATCTCTCTAAACTATGGCTCTGTACATTCTCAAATAATTCTTCCAGCATTACATGAAACTAGAAACCTCTTCTAACAACTTAACACTTTGAAATATCTCTCTGTCTTCACTTAATTTAACTCTTTTCCATCTCAGTTTTATGTATCCTCAGCTACAAGATGAAATTTAAAGAAAAAAAAATCTAATTCTAATTGTATAGCAACATGCATATATTGTAGCTGGATGTAAATCATTGTTAGGTTTGTATTTTGTATAATGTTGCTTACTAGTAGTAACTTGAATCTGTTAACAGTTGTTAAGTAACTTTATTTCATTAATGTATATGTAATATGTGGAGCTTTTCTCTCCGAGCCTCCACTGAAAATGGACAATCCTAGGCACAGTGGACTATCCTGGAAAACAATTGAAAATAAATAATAAATAAACAAATAAATAAATTATGGCAGAACTCTATATAGAATATTGAGGACTTTACTAGTTTCATTACAAATAGGATTTGATCAGTGACCAGGGAACTTGTATTCATTTTTTAGATGTACAGATTACTACTGAAGTAAAAAGCAGTTTGTTAGTAATAAAATATCTTACTGAAAAAGGTAACGCACTTGACTTAAACAAAATAAAATGATCTTTAATATTAAATATCATTTTATTTTGTTTAATTCATAGGTGTTACCTCTTTCAGTAAGATATTTTGTTCTATTAGCACCAGCACCTTTGGAAGAGGTAATTAATCCTTCAACTGCGCAGCTGTTTTCCTAGTTTGTTAGTAATGTTCATTTTAAGAACACTGTTGCCAACAATTATGTTGACTTACCAGTCAACGCAGTGTATACATGAAGTGGAGTTTAGTCACGGCACAGTTCATTAAGCTTAGAATTATCAATGAAGATGACATTTTTCTTAAGAAAATGCATTATTTAGTAGATTTATTTGTGGATAGGGGTTAATCTTCCATTAAACTAAACATTTTAAAGGAAGAAATATGCAGAGACAGATGGGTACAGTTTTCATTTATTTTGTAAAAAATGAATATGCTGCTATGAAAGATGCTGCTGCACAAACTAATGTTTACAACAGTTTTCCGTTTTTTTATTTATAGAGATGTTTTTGCAGTTAAAAATATTATTTATGAAAACTGGAAATTTGTATTAAGAAATCATGATTTGACCCATGCACAAATCTTACATTTGAAGTCCAGCAGAGTAAGAATTCAAAAGGAATATTAGGGACTCTCTTATGTAAATGTTTAAGGAAAGCATTTACCTATAAATGTAATGGGTGCAAGAGTTGTAGTTTTATAGAGGAGTGTTCCACATTAAAGCTGGCACATTTAAAATAAAATTAGTTTGTAAAGGACTAGACACTTGTGAGACTTATGTGATAGTTTTCACCACTAGATGTTGTAGCTGCATGAGTTTTTATATTGGGAAAACTACAAGGAAACTCATTCAGCATATTCATCAACACATATTAGTGATAGAAAGGAATTTCACTAATGCATTAGCTAAAGATGCCAGTCTATATATAGACTTTAGGAAATGTGTAGTGTTTGTGGTAGATTGCGTTATAAATGAAAAGAGGTGGAAATTTGAATGATGAATTAGAAAATAAGGCATTAGGATGGCAAATATTGCTTAACACTGATAAAAGTCCAGAGCTGAATAATATGTTAAATGTAAAATGTGCTTTAAATACACAACTGTTTAATATTTAAGTGCTCCACAATTTTATATAATGTTTCGATATAATATTTTGTAAAAATAATGGCTTTCCTTTGTTATATTTGCATTTGTGTCAGTCACCTGTTTGGTCATGTGACTTTTTGTCTTGTATAAGATGCAATTGCTTCACAATCTGCAGGAATCATTAACAATCATATAGGTTTTGGATGAAGCCTACACAATGTTTATGTGTTTGCAAGATGAGCATCAGAGGTAATTGCATATGGATATTGCTCATCATGCTTACACAACAGTGTTGGTGGCCACAAAATTATGCTAAGCAGCATGACCATATAAACAGTAAACAAACAGGCTTGCCTGGGGACAAACCTGTTATGCATGCTGGAGAAGACAGCCATGAAGTTAAGGCAGGGCAATTACAATGCAGAGAAAGTGTGCTGAGGACAATTTGTTCACAACTGAAAAGAAGAGGGGAGGGTGTGTTGCAAGAGCAACTGCACTGTAAGTCATACCAGCATGATGAGTATGCTGAAGACTGTGTTCACACAAATCATAGCTCTAAATACAGAAATAAGGCACAGAGCAGGGTAAATGCTGAAAATGAACAAAGATAATGTCTGTAAATGTGCATGTGTGTCAGAGACAATTTTGTAACATAAAACTATGCAATAAATATGTCATAATAATTAATGGTGCTCCCACATCCTCAGCAAATATATAGAGCTAAAAATGGACCTACTACTATAGCATTTGTGAGTTACACAAAACAACATTTGACTAGCAGGGAGTCATTGCGATACAATAGTCATTAACTTGCAGAGTTGACAGGACAGTTAGCGAGGGTGGTACATACAGTAAGACATATTTGCATAGCCTGCAGTTCTTCAGTATAACATGTTGGAAAAGAAGAATAGCTCATAACTCCCCTCTTGGAAGAATGAAACTATGCCATCTTATCTGTATATGAACTCTGTACACCACAGAAATACTTACAGCACATGTTCAAGAACACCTTTGAAGAGAATTTTGCACTTCCGTATTCTAATGGTTATGGACCCCTTAGATAGGTGTGTGTGTGCCCATACAAATGTGGGAGCAGACTGCCTCATATGTAATACACTTGCCTAAGGCACTCCTCCCTGACACAGTTATTGGACCAGAAGATAATAACAGATGCAAACACCATACTATGATACAATTTATTCCACAGTTGTGTAGTGTCTGCATCTGTCATAGGAGATAGCAATGGATAGTGTCACAAACAATTGAAATTAATATATGAATTAAGAAAGGATCCCTGGTAATGAATGTCACATCAGCATGTCAGATCAATGGCAATTAATACACTATGCTCATGTCACACAAATGAGATCAGACCATTTTCAAGTGTCTTTGGTCAAGCAATCTTTCTCTGCATTTTTGCACATGTACCAAACAAAAATAAGGCACACTCTATGAGTACAACACACTAGTCAATGCATGTGCCACAGGAGCACTCTTACCATGACACTGGCAATACAAATATTATACTGCCATGAAATCAAAACATATGTTCATATGTGTTCATGCAACATATCAATAGGTAATCCTGAAGTGATGTAATGGGTGCTGTGTAAAGTTTGTATATTTACAATAAATGTTTCCCTATGCTAGAACTGAACATTAAGCTATACAACTCCAACAAACAATATGGCTGTAAATCACATGAACAACGGTGAAACTGTCAACACAGAGGTTGAATTCTACTTACGTGATATCATTATGCCAGATTTACATTATTTGCCCATAATTTCTTCACATCAAGTGTATGGGAGAGACCTCTGACACTCTATATGGACACATTAGAACTGACGGCAAAGTAACTCCTGCAGAACAATTAAGGATACAAATGCTTATATTCACACAAATCTGGTTTTGAAACTTGAATAAGTCTTGAGAAAATAAACACAGTACTTAGTACAATGAATGTGCCATGCTATGTGTACATCTATAATTGTGATATGTTTTGGTATGTGAAATCATTCCATCATGTTAATGCAAACATGAGTATGGGTCCCTATAATTACTTTGAAACAATCTTACTGTATGTCAGACAACATTGCCTGATATGAGGTATACCCAAACACCCCTTTGGTATACTGCTGTTGTCACAGTGATGGTAAAATGACAAAAACATCCAACATGGACATAATCCTCTATCAGAATACATGCCTTATTAAGACAAAAATATACACTACATCATCTCATGTCCTCAGTCTCGAGGAGGCATCTTATTACAACTGTTATGAAAGGGAAATCTAAGCAAATGATAGCATCAATCCTCAATACAGTGATTCATAATTAAAAGTAGAGTAAACTCTTGTAAGAGGAAACAATGTCTACACCTTAACATAGCACATGAGGATGACAACACTGTTAAGAGCATATACACTGAGTGTAAGAAGCAATGTAGGATTTGAAATATATACCTAACAGCACAAGCTACAGAAGATTTGCTGAAACACAAGTGCCACTCGAGATTTCTTTTACAGCTGTGACACTGCACATTTCAGTGGATGACATCATCACTGTGCATTACATCGATGTCTCCTCTAAAAAGTGGTTGCACAGCACAAGCACACTGTGTAGCTATATATCATATATGTTCTTGAAGCCTGTTCTGCACACTAAGAGTAACAAACACACACTCAGAGAAGACAATCATGTGTTCAATCTCCCTACTTATGTAGTCACACAATCTACATGTGTGTGACTACACGTGGATCAGACTTCACGTGAATCAGACTTCATCTTTGAAGGGATGACATCAGCTGTGTCTTGTAAAGGAGATGTGTGTGCTAAAATTACTTTCAGCTAGGTTTCTCATCATTGGCACTACAAATGCAAGTAAGACACAATCCTGAATGCATGTACATTCACTCACACAAGCTCCTATAAGTTCCTCATCATTGCTGTCTTTGAGCATGCTTCTGATGTAACCACACAGTTTACACACAAGTGTATTATATGCATGTACCACAGGAGACTTCATGTATGCAAGTTGTAAATCTTTGTACTAGTTTATGCACTAGCACTTTAAGGTTAATTGAAGGTAATTAACGTTTTTGTATATGAATGACTGCAAGTGGTGTAAGCAATTATCCCATGAAGGCAGTAGCCGATGTACCAGGAGCCACCAGTAAAGTTGTGGCAGTCAGTTTTGGCTCTGTGTGTTTCTTTTCACAATATTTATCATAACTTAGCACATATCCTACCTATATGTACAGGGCAGGATGTGTGGTGAAGTGGGGTCATTATGTTTCCTAATGGTAAGGACAGTAGCAAAATCATATAAGATGAATGTTTCTTCCATCAGAATAAAAAATATGCTGTTGTAGAATGTGATGAGACAGAAGACATGATGAGACATACAGAGATGGAAAGACACAGAGTTTGTATTATTGCTCATTTCTGAACATCTTTATGGGTGTTTGTATTAGGTATGTCCTCATTCAGAACATGTCCTACCCTGTAACATGAAATGATTGATATAGGGATAGAGAAAGTAGAGGAGCGACATTAACCAATATATCCACATACATGTGGTTGAAGAAGGTGTAGGAAACTGGAACATGATGGTGACATGAGGATGGTGTTTGGTTGCTAACAGATGTAGCACACACTTACACAAATAATATTAATTGTGAGAGAAATTACATTACTGTATAACATATGTCAAGCTTTGAAATGTTGGCACTAGAAACAGAAACTGTACAGACAGGTAGATTTTCACAGCACACCACAGAAAACTAATCACCTGTGGTGAGCTTTGATAATGTCATAGTCGTCGCTGTCTGCTGTGTCAGTTTTCTGTTTCAGTGATGAAAGTGGCATTGTCTTTGCAATACTCCAAAGCACCTTCTCCACATGGCTGATTTCGGCACTGGGGCTTCTTTTTCTATAATATTCTGCATCAGCCCTGTCAGCCACAAATATCCTGGACTCCTCAAAACCCCATCTCCGTGCTTTAAATTTAGCACAATTATCTCCCTCATTAGTTACGTCTACAGGAGTCAAGCAACAACTCTATGAATGAATTGGTGTCAAATTCATCTCTTGCATTTAACAGTCAGTGGGCAAAGATGCACAACCATGTCAACTACATTTGTGAGATGGAAAGCAGAGAATACCTCAAAAAAGCCTGCATATGTGTGATTTTCAGAAGCCCTGTGACTGTATTCCAGTGTAAAAGTCAGTATTTCATTGCACCTTAAATAAAATAGTCTCATTATCACATTTAAACAATTTCACTTACAATCAGTTGTGGTTCATGTGGAAATCATTAATGGCATATATTAGGTAAAAAAATATAGGAATGCAAGTATTAATGAGGCATTTTCAATCAACATAGTTATGCTATTCATTTTTATTTAGTTTAATCTTCCTAATCAAAATGCTGTGAGAAATGGCATTCTTCATGCTTTGCAAAAGAGTCTGTCAGCCAGATTCAAACCCTAGCTAATCTGTGCTTTCATATCTAAGGTCATTGCACTTCCATTTTGCCACAGAGACATGCAGGGAGTGGTAAGAAGTTCTCTACTCAGTACTGTCCAGTGTTTTGACAGCTGCACATTTCCACTAAGCCTGTTTATGCTCCTGAAATAAAATGTGTCACTTTTTTCTAAAGCTGGTGAGGTTGTTTGCATGCTACACAGCAACAAGCAACTGGAAAAGGGTCTCTTCTTATATATCGGCTATCACACTTTATAAAATACTTGTGACATTGTGTATTGCAGCTGTTGTCATTGGCAAGAATTGCAGATAATTTTTCCATAACAAAACACTACTGACAGCAGGTCACAAGGAGTACGAGTAACACATTCAGCATTTGTCACGTACATAGTTAAGGTTTCAAAGTTGTTTCCAGTTGACACCATTATCATAAATAACCATGCTGGGGCTTAGAACCTCAGACCAACTCTATTAATTCTAAAAATCAATGTATTTACAGTTTGTACTACATAGACAACTAGGTAAATAGTGTACTTCATTCACTCAGTACAATTTGCCAGGCCTGTTTGTCCTACTAAAGGCTACTGAAATTATATTTGTCATTTTTTCCCTTTGGCATTGAATGGTGTCCAAGTTTGCGTAGCAATGTGTAAATGGGAAAGGAAAAAAAATAATAATTTAAAATAAAAAAAGATCGACATGACTTATACTTGCCTTCATCAACAGTTATACTATAAACAGGAGACATGCTTCATTTTCACATCTGCTTCACACATTACAAGGAGTATATAGGCTATAAGTCCTCATCCTCTCAAGTAATATCAATACTTCGGAAAAAGGACATACAGACAATGACTGGAGGACAGGAGGACAGGTTTGGCACACTACATAGAATTGATCAGGACACAGTTTGTTCCATTAACAATTATTATTTACTTTCATGATTAAATATTATGCGACTTTATATAGTATATTTGACATACCCGACAACATTACTCATGTAAATCCTTTGCTGTTATATTTTACAACTTGTCATGTGATGCAATATCCCTAGCTACTCTTATTACTAATAATGACAACTGCAACACTTTTGCAACATCAACTGACATGAAGTACAAGTAAGATACGAAACGTTTATCATATTCTTTAGCATATGCATTTCATATACAACATATTATTGTTCCATAATTATTCTATATCCAGTTTAAACAAAAAATATCTGCAAACTGTATTCAAACCCTGCACCATTTGTCCTGCTCCTTTAAACACATTGCCTTTACAACTTGTGACAGTGATACTTGGGGAAGATATAGAATTTCTTAATTTACTGCTGTTTAGGTTACTTTATCAAAGCACACTTCTGCCACTCAAAAATGCACAAATGATGGCATTCCAAATTAAGTTTCTGAGTTTATACTTTGACCAATGGACTCTCATTCACTGCCATATAAAGCTACCAGTCCAAAGTGTGCTTTGCCAAAATGTGCATAAAGGATGAACACAATAAAAAATGAAGATTTAAATAGTAGTAGCTAGTTTGCAATAATAATAAAAATACACTGTTGTGAGATTTCATTTCTTTTTCTTTTTTACAGCTTGATAATATGCTCAGGAAATATGCATCGACTCTCCCAAACAACAGTTTCGTGCAATAACAACACACTCTCAGTTGTGTTTCTTATTCCAATTTGCCACCAACACAGGCTTGGAATAGGAAACAGAAAATGTACATTCCATAAAGATCAGACTTAGCAGACCATCAAATTGCAGATCCACCAGAAGAAAGATCAATATATTTTCCCTTGTCTATTTCTTGAACATGCCTAGATGAATGTAATATTGGCAACATACTTAGGCTAATAACAGCCCACAACATATTAATGTTAAGGTTGGCTATACAGCACCTCTTTCTTCATGTTATTTTCTGAACATCTTCCCCTTCTCTCAGTTTAAATAACAGAAATGCAGTGTTATGTGCATTTCTTTGCATCTTTGCTTCAGTATGTAATATAGCTGATTAACATTGCAGAACAATTTTTAAGCAGAGGATGGAGTGTGTGTTATTATTAACATTATATCAATTTCATTAAGGTTGCTCTCATCACTCCCTCAAGATGCTTCCACATTTTTTCTTGAGTCTATTCTCCATGACACACACTCTTCAGACAGAAGAGTCCCTTGAGTATTGTTTGTTGCTGTACTCAATGTAATCATTAACACTTGTAAGTCATTAGCAATGAAGAATTGCCGTTTTTCCTCCCTGCAGTCCTAGGGCATATGCATGCAATTGTGCAGCACCTTACATGATGTTTACTTCCCCTACACTAACTGACAATTTTGGTATTCAGAAATGCTAATGATTTAACACCTCATTTGCATCTTTACAGTGCTCAGAGGGATGAATCTACACTATATAAAGGTAATCATGTAAATAGGGAACTTGAAAGAGACAAGACTGTTTTGATATAGACAGATTGTTAATAGTATTTACTTGGTGAAGAATGTTCTACACATTACAGCATTTTGTCCTAGGATATGTTTGCCCTCTTCATAAACTGTTTACATGTTTGTCTTTGGAATGTATATCAATATGCCATAGAATATTTGTTATCAGTATGCATTTTTACATTCATTGTTGGCATAGATGATGTATGGCAGTTCTCGCTCTACTGTAAGTCTTTAATTATTTGTATGGTTACATCAAAGTGTTGTGTTATATTTTTGCTCTTGAAATGTCACCACTTAGTGCAAACAAATGTATTGTGTTTATTATCAGCTTCAAGAGGTTGTACATGTGTTGCTAACAGAAATGTTAGGCTTCTCATATATCTCAGGGCAACAGTGAAGAGACCAATGAAAATTGATTGGCATTTCTACTTTAATTTTTTTCCTAGTTATTGAGAATACTGCCACCCAGTAGTCAGTTACAAAACTACTGTCCTCATTTAAAAAATGTTAACATAATGGATGTAATGCCAATACATTACATTTTTTATGGGGGGACTCCCTTGACTTCTGTGTAGTCCTAAATGAGCATTGTGTGTTCAATTGTTAGTGTTGATTATGGATGCACTGATTTGATCTGTGAAGAATAATTTCTAAGTGCTACAAATGTGTTTTGTCTTTTTTCATTTCATGTTATGGCACCCAGACCATCCAGTGATGCAGAGAATTAGGTCATTTTTCAAGCCTTATACCTCTATGGAACCTTCCTGCTTGACAGAAGCAGAAGTGGTATATCTGCTAGAAAAAAATATATGGCAGGAGGTGGTCACTGAAATAAATGCAATGGGTTACTGTGCCAAAAACTATAATCAGATGTGGCACCATTCCACTGATATGATTGCAGTGACCCACAAGAGGGCAGCTGCAGTTGCACATGAATATATGGCTATGGGGGGAATGGTCTGGCTACTACAGCTTACACATTCACCCTTGCTTTACTGCAGGTACGACTAATGTCTTTTGGGGCCGTCTCTGTCTGATACTATCAGTACACAGTAATTACATGATGAATTAAAGGTTGTGAATGTTGGCTGGCATCAGTTTTACTATTTGTATGTGCTTAGGTTGTTATGTGTATTCATTAGGCAGTGAGTGTGTGCTATCCTTTGCCTCTTAGCCAGGGTGAGGGCATATTTTGCACCTCTACATCTGCTGGCTCCCACTGCAACAGGAGGTTGTCCTTTAGAATCCTCATCTGTATGTGCTGGAGGTGCTGGCCCTACCCGTGGTCCAGCTGTGTGGTTCTGGCCATTGCGGACCCTGTTGTAGCTATTTCTTCAAGTTGATGTTGTGCAACTTAGCACAGACTGCTCTGCACAGGTGCCTGGGTCATACTGCAAGGCATCCCCTGATGTGTCTAGACATCAGAACTGTGATTTTTAGCATTCTCAACACATGCTCTGTGATATTTCTAGTTTGAGTTTGGATATCATTGTACACTTACTCATTGAGGATGTGTGCATTTCTGATGCTGAGAGGTGTGAGTTATGATAACTGCCTGGGTTGCTAACACAAACATTGAGGATGATCCCTCAGTCACTAGAGACTGCCTTGAAGTTGATGGGTTGCTAGCACACACATTGAGGATGATCCCACAGCGATTACAGACATCCTTGAAGTTGATTGAGTGGAACCTCTTTATGTATGTCCTTCTGTGTTCACCAGGTGGGCTTTTATTTATATATGTGTGTGATCCCCAAAACTTCAGGGAAGTGTGATACAGCATAACATTTCTGCATTGTTCTTTTTCACTCCTTGTGGAGGAAATAGATGTACTTCCTTACATGTTCTACCATAGCATTAAGAAATGGGTTCAATATTCTGGAGCTGGGGTCTCTGGAATGTACCAGTAGCTTATATCTTTAATGTTACATGTACTTTTCTTTCAGCTGGTATAGGTTCTCCTTGATTTATCCTGGGTCTGAGGTGGAGTTAGCAGAGAGTGTAGAGTTCCTGGAATGTTCTCTATTCATGCTCTATTGCTCTAATATATTCATATCATGTAGCCCACAATATGTTAAATGAGGTCTAAACACTCTTCTTCTCCTAGGCCAAGGTCCATCAGCAGCAGCAGAAAAGACTTGAGCCTATTGCACATGCAAGTGTAAGAGCGCAACAGCAGCACCATCCCCTAACATTGCTTTTCTTTCTAAGTGTGATAGTGCCTGTATTTGGAGTTCATGGCAAAGGACTACAATAAGTGAACACAGTTGCTTTATAGTTTCCTGAATAGCTCTGCAATCTTGGATTGGTTAATTAGCATCTAATTTGGCTAGCTGTGCTTTAATTAGCATACACTGCTGCTTACCTTTGTTTTGCAGCCCTACATAAAGTGTAGAGCCATTTAATGAATAATAAATAGCGCACTGTCATGTAACTTTTCATGAATCTGACACACAGTGTCTTTATTCTGATAAAGTTCTTAGTATATTAAGAACAGAAGTAGCATGAAAACATTATTTTCTAATACCAATTCCATTAATAAGGCTAGCATTTCCACATTTTTACTGTCAAGATTTGTGTGCTTATCCCAGTACTGCTGCAATATCGCTATGCCAGCCTGGTTCGGAATGACTGTAAATAAGGATTGCACATCCAGTGTAACAACAAACATACCCATAACCCTAGAATCAATTTTATAAAAATCATATAATTCAGTTATAAACTGTTTAGAATCTTTCAGAATAATAGGATTCTGATCAACTAATGGTCTCAGCTTCTTCTCAAGATATATCAACAGGGTTTCTGTGCACCACCCCTTCCCCAGGACTATAGGTCTCATGGTGGGGGGGGGTTAAACGGTCTTTATGCACCTTCGGGATCCCTTGTATCATGGGTATAAGGGGCTCATCCACTAGACAATATTGGTATAAGTCATAGTTAAGAGCTCTAACTCCTAGACTCTCTTTTAAGATTCTTTGTATTCTTTCTACCCTTTTATGTATGTCATTATGAACAATCCTCTTATAAAAACATTCATCGTCCAACATATGCTTCATTTTAACAAAATAAAAATATTTGTCCATTATTACAGTGGGTCCTCCCTTATTGGCAGGATGGATACAGATTGTATCATCTTCCTGTAAATTATTTAATGACCTTCTTTCACTCTGATTCAAATTAAAAAAACTCTTATCATAAGGTCACTGCACATTATAGAATCTATCATACAGTGCTTCACAATACAGTTTTCATATACATTAAGCACTGGGTGATTTAATAGAGTGAACACACTAAGTTTATGTAAACTGCTACTAGATTCATTATTACCATATATCACCTTTAACATAACAACTCTCATAAAACATTTCAGATCTAATATATAGTCCATTACCTCAGCAGAGCGAGCAGGTATAAATGAGAGACCTTTTTCAAGTACCTTCTGCTCATCCAAGCTAAGTGCCCTTCTGGAGATATTCCATACTATGGATTGCCGTTGTTCAACCACATATTTTTCAAGGTCTGGTTGGTGCTGTTCATTTCCTGATCGAATTTCCTTTTCAGCTGTGTCTGGCTCCTCGACCTCTGCCTGTCGCCTGATCTGTTCACCACAATGGGTAAAGGGTACGCCAGAAGTTGTTTTGTTCCTTCTCTAGCAGGAGCTTGTTTTCCTTCATTCTGAACAAGGGAAGTAGCAACCTCTACTGATGACTGGACTAGAGGAATAGACACAGTCTTCATCCTTGCTCCTGGGTCTTCTCCACTCGTACTGGGTAAATTGCACAGATGAACCCTGCTTTTCTAACACTTGTACATGTTGAACTCTACTCAATTGGGTTGATGCTATTGGCAAAACGCTAAGTTCTTTGTGAGTGCTGCTAAACTCTGTCTGCTGTCTGTTGGTTACTCCCATACTGAGTGGTGTCACAGTTGCAGACTGCTGATTGGTTCTACTATTATCCTTTGGCCATGCAAATACATGGCCGTTTGAAAAATCTTTTCTGTCTCTCTCTCTCTCTCTCTCTCTCTCTCTAGCTTCCTAATTTTACCCTATAAAGATTTATTTTCTTGTAAAGCTAGAGAGTCCATAATATTATTGATTTTAATATCTATCAAAGCTTCTGAAAATGCTGCGTACAACTCATTTCGTACTGTTAACATTTTTTTCAGACAAAAAGCCTGCTCTTCCTGTCTGAAAAAGTCTATAAGCAGTTTCATATAATTAAAACTGAGTTCATTGTTCATTTTTTGCCATTCTGCTAACAAAGAGGAGTAGGTATTTCCATATGTAAGCATCCTAAGGATGCAAAGTACCCTCGTAATGATATTCAAAGCCAGGCAAGCTTCAAAATAAAAACATTACATTTGCAGCCTATTGAGCTTAAGCAGTCTTCAAGATAATGTACTTTCTCCCACAGGAGTGCAAAGTTTAAATCCTGTGAGCTTGTATCCTTCCTACTTACTGTAAGTTCATCCTGTAGTAAAGGATTACAAGCCCTGTGCATACTGTCATGCAGTCCATCTCTGGTAGGAATATCATAAACCATAGAATGGCTCCCAGGTACATAGTGCAAATCCACCTCAGACATACTTCCTTCTGCCATAGCTCCGGTCATTCTGGTAGCAAAAATTGAATAATAGACAAAAGAACAGGACCAAAATCTTTCAGATAAATGCCTGGTTCACTATAGTAAACAGTCCATACAAAACAAGTATAAATGGACTCAGGCAAAACAAATGGCAGCATTCCAATACACACACACACACACACACACACACACACACACACACACACACACACACACACACACACACACACACACACACACACACACACACACACACACACACACACACACACGCACACACGCGCACACACACACACACACACACACACACACACACACACACACACACACACACACACACACACACACACACACACACACACACACATATGTAGTGCAGTCTGACATCAGATCCACTCTCTGAACCTCGTACTGCAGCAAATCTGACCAAAGGCTGTCTAAATAGGGGTGAAGGGGCCCAAAATATGGGTCTCTTTCAATTATTGCCTTTATCCCTTCCTCCCCAGTGAAATTATTCTGCCTTCCAACAAAATAATAAGGCCTGCCAAGTCATTAACACAGGGCCCTGTAAACTACAATCAAAACAATGAACCATTACACCATCTGAGCCTTATAATATAGTGATGACATTCCAAACATATCAGTTAGTACAATCATTCAACAGTAGGAAAAGAAGTCTGCAGAATCAGTCAGGTACTCTATATATACATGTATATAGGTATGGAACTGCATATATGTGGACAAATATATACATAATACATATATATATATATATATATATATATATATATATATATATATATATATATATATATATATATATATAGAGAGAGAGAGAGAGAGAGACATACACATTTATATCCACATATATAAAGGTGAATAAATACATACATGCATACGTACATAAATATATGTATATGCATACATAAATATACAGAAATATATGACAGCTGCAAACACATGCAATCAGAAGCTCATGCTGCTGCAGACTAGAAGTGCAAATTGGAAAATGCACTCACTGGAAGTATCCCGTAAAATGGGGAAAAATGACATCTGTACTGTAGCAGTGACCTGGTTAAAGGCAGCCCCCTGCACTACCACCCTATAACTCATTTCACAACTTTTGGCTGCAAAGCCTGGACTGAAGCTCCAAAGGTGGTGGTATTTTCATATTCATTAAGGATGCACACACCTCCAGAGTGGTAGACCAACATTATGCATTACAGATCCTGCAGGTGTAGCTAACATTGGGTAAGACAGTAGTTCAGGTTGTAGCCTGCTATAGGTCCCCAAGCATGCCCCAAAACTCACACTCCCTGTCCCTTAACATGTTGCAGAATATTAGTATCCAACCTAACACTTTCATACTGGTTGACTTCAACTACCCCACCATTAACTAGGAAAGCTACTCATGTACCAATGCACATGCCCATCACTTCAACATGGTCCTTCCTAACATGGGCGACTGTTGCTCTACAGCAATAGTCAACTAACACAAATTAATCACCTTTGGAAATCCACAGCCCCCCCCCCCAGCACAGTTAACCACCATGAAAAGCCTTTCCAACACTAACTATGGCCTCATAAAAACAGAGGGGGCTATCCTCACAGCAGCCATGCAAATAGAGACTAGTTACATGACAGCTGAATCAAAAACAATACACTATGAACACGTACACAAATGTATGGATACCACCATACCCAATACAACCAGGACCCCCACATCCAACAAAAGGAAGCTGATATGGTGGTCCCCTGCCATAAAGAAACTGTACAACAGAAGGAGGGAACTGATATGGAATAAGGTGAAGTCCCAAGACTGGAAATAAACACTTATTAGCCTCAATTAAAAGTTGAGATCCCTCATCAAACACTACAAAGTTAGCTGTGAGAACAGAATTGAAGCACATAGTAAAGACAACCACAAGGCCTCATACAGTTATGTAAAGAATCTCCATGGCAATACTAAGATTTGTTCTGAGCTACTAGACAATGGTACCTCCCAGACTGAGCCAACAAATAATATCAATAGACTGGCTGACATATTGAGTGCAAACTTTACCCCTCCCCCCAAAGGACCAATCACAATACCAGTACACTGCCAGGCATCCAGTATTACTGCAGCACAGGTTAAAACACTGCTGTCCAAGGCCAAGAATACAGCTTGTATGGGACCTGACAATATCCCTGGCTGTGTTCCACATGAACTACAGAGTGATCTGCCACCTCACTTGTGTGCCCTGTTCAAGCACAGCCTCACCTCAGGCTTTGTCCCTACTGAATTGTGCACCGCTACAGTCACTCCTCTTGACAAACAAGGTGTGACTGCAGACCCTGGAAAATACTACCCCAACTGCCTGAAAAGTCTGTTATGCAAAGCTATGGAATGCTTCATCATGCACCTAATAAACAGGGATATGGGAATCTGCAGACTCAGGATCCCACACTGTTTATTTTTGTGAAGGGTAGATCATACCTGCTCAATCAACCTGATCAACTTCTTGGCATCAGTCACCTGAGCAGTGGATGAAGGCAAGGTGGCACATATAGCCTACCTTGATCTGGCCAAAGCCTTTGATAAAATTCCCCATGAAGGAATCATGCAAAAACTCACTAATCTAGGCATCAACCCCTATATTGCTAGGTGGGAACAGAGGTACAAACACAGGGGTAGACTGGACATACTGCTGTCATACATTAAAACAGTTGCAGATGTCACTAGGTTTGTTGTAACATCCTTTATGAGGAATATGACGTTGGTAATACCATTAGATGTGACTATTTACTCACTGCATTCCCCAGAATCCACAATTGATTTACCAAAGACACCAACTGTCTGGGGAACAGACAAAACATAACAGGCAGATATGTGGCCAGTCTGTGGACAGCGTGCCAGTGGAGAGGTATGTCAGAGACATATCACTGTGAGTCATGATGTCACACACTAAATGCATGTCCACACAAACCCTGTCAATCTAGCAATCCACCATGTGTATAACAGCACTGATGACATATAATCTATTCAGAAATCTGGGGCTATGTCCCCCATGTTGGTTGGCTATCTCCACGTGTCCTGTCCTGTGATGTATTGCCAACTACTGCATGTGAATCTGTAGGCCACTATCTCTGTAATGTCCCTCACACAGGCAAGGAAAAGGGGTAAGTCCCACATTAAGGAATGTCCCATATGTCAGAACTAGCAGCAGTGTTCAGGCCCCACAGCACAATAAAATGTGGGTATCCACATAATGGTATGGTTGTAGCAATACCTGACATCTGCACATCTGTACAGAGGGCAGATAGAAAGTAGATATCTAACAGGTTATGCATTAGGATGAATGTTTTGAAAGATAGATGTCTGAAACTGCAAGGTATGCAATTACTACATGACAGCAGTCCTCAATGACATGGCCAAAAATACATAGTAGTATACAGTTAATATCAACATATCAGATCAATATCCAGTAGGAGATACATATAAACATACAGCTCAAACACTAAGAACAAGATAGTCAGTACTCAGAGTCCAGCTTTGCATGCAGGTGTGTATGGTTCCAGTACTACAATCTGCAATCTACTCTTACTTGGAAAAGCACTGTTAAAAGTACTAATGTAATGATACAATATGTGCTAAACTATTTTTGTCAACCAGTGCACTGTAGCTGGTGTAACATGCAAGTGTGACTGCATATAATTTGGGATACTACCCATGTATGAGACAAATACAAAGAGAAAAGATTGTGGTACTAGCCATGTATACTCGGGTGTCCCATACAGTATGCTCACACCCCTTGATTTTGTAATGACAGCACATAGAAGCATGTTATGTGCAGGGAATTAAATACACTTATTAAATATGTCATTACCCTGCTATTTTATCAGACTGGAATGTGATCACTGGATACCAGGACTGAGATATGCTTAGCAGGTGTAAGCATTGCTTAAATGTAACTCCTAAGCAGATTTGCACACTGGTAAGCAAAGCCTACACAGTGTAAGTGCCTATTCATTTAATGGTACATTAGCACAGCTTACCGTCATGCAAACCCATGCAAACACACTTAAAGCTGCTCAAAACTGCCTTACTCACTCTGTATCCAACAGCTCTTGTTCTGCCTAGCAACAAACTAAACAGCCATGGTAGGTCTTGAACCCAGGACCCTGCACACCATAGCCAATACACTTTACCTGTAAGCCACCTCAGCTGCATGTTTTAGGATGTTTTCTCAAACTTTCTTTACAGCAAGTTTACACTAGGGAAGAGACACTGTGCAATTAGGTAGGATGGGTATCTATATATATATATATATATATATATATATATATATATATATATATATATATATATATGAATAATAACATACAGAGAGAGAGAGAGAGAAAGAGCTGTGTATATATATATATATATATATATATATATATATATATATATATATATATATATATATATATATATATATATATATATACACACACACACACACACACACACACACACATACATAAACATATACATGTACATATATACATTTGTATATATATTTTTATATATTATTTATATATATATATATATATATATATATATATATATATATATATATATATATATATATATATATATATATATATATATATATATATATATATATATACACACACACACACACACACACACATACACACACACACACACACACACACACACACACACACACACACACACATACACACAAGTCGTTTTTTGTGTTTAAATTACCTGTTTAACTGTTGTAAGCTACACACTCAAGTGTGATAGCCATTTCTGTGCATTATTTAGAGTGTTTTTTTGATTGCATCTGCTTTATTTTCTGAAAAAAAACAACCCCCCCCAAAAAAAAAATACTTGTTTTCCCACCTTTCTAAGCTAGCATGGTCCAGTTTTAGGTTAGTGTTGAAATCAGGGCTGTTACAAGTTTCTGTGTTTGCCCATACCTTACTTGAATAGAAGGAAGTTTCTCTGTTCACTGTGAGAGAGGGAGCTTTGAGCAGCCTATCTGTCCCTGGAGGAGTGGTTTCAGCCCAGAAATTAGTAGTTTATTGGCCATTTTTGGCTAATTTCTATCTCTTTCATTTCCCTGCTATAAAACCCACATTTGCGTGGTTTTCCACGCCGGGCAGCGCTGGTTAGCTTGGGTATAACTATTGTTGGCTCCACAAAGTCTACTTTTTAATTTTTTCTTTGAACTAGACAAACTTTCAACTTAAGCACTCAAACCATTCACTTCTCATCCCGGCACTTACTCAAAACTCATAGTAAGCACTAATAAACCTTAGCACTAGACCCCCCCCTATACTGTAGAGAAGGACAAGGCTCTCTTTTTGACCTTACCAGCCAATCAGTAAAACAGTTCACTGTACCAATCTAGACATGTCCAAAGGGCAGTTTCAGGTGTACTCTCCAGTCCAACTGGTGAATCTGGGCATTTTGAGGCAATGTTACAATTACCTCATGTACACAGGCAACCTTTTCCTCCTTCCACCAAACACTATTACATGAGAGAGATGCAATTATACAGCCAAACTGGAGGCTGAGCTCTCTCAAACCAAGACAGGACCAGGCAGTCAAGAGGAGAAGGGAATTACTTGCATCACATCACCAGTCTCACATAGACCTATGAAACCAGCACCAGCAAAAACACACATAAATACATGAAAACATACTTGGAGGCTCTAAATAAAAATCTGAAAAAGCAACAGAGACCTCCAAAGCAGACATCCAATCAACCTCCACCTCCAACACAAACCATGAAACACACATTTCACAAAACCTGTGTGCCACACAATCACAGCCCTTAAGGCAAAATAACATACCCAACACACTAGTAATAGGTGACTCTATAGTCAGGCACACTGACGTCCCACTCACTAGACTGAACAAGGAGAAGATTACTGTTAGCTGCCTTTCAGGTGCCAGGATCCGCCACATAACACAAGCACTCAGGTCACTCCAAAACAAGTACAAATATGACTCTGTCATTGTCCATGTTGGTGTGAATGACCTGAACTGTACCTCCCTGGACTACATGAAAAGAGATATGGAGGAGCTCTCTGATCACATAGTCTAGGCTGGTATGACCCTGACCCTGAGTAGCATCCAGCCCTTATCAAGAATGATACCACGGTATAGAGAAAAAAAATATCAATTTCAACTATTGGCTAAGCTTCTGGTGTCATTCATAGGGGATCCAGTGTCTGTCAGCCTGGGATGACATGCTCGACAAGCCACACTGCTTCGTTAGAGATGGTTTGCACCTGTCACCCTTAGGCTTTCGAATACTGGCCAAGGCTCTTGCCACTCCCATAGTGCCTTTTTTAGGCAAGGCTCAAAAGACAAATCCACCACCGTAAATAGCACAAGTAACAAAAAACTGAGGGTAATGCTACTCAATGCCAGAAGTCTAAACCTCAAAATGCACACACTCAAGGCATTCCTCAGTACGGAGAAAATCAATATATGTGCAGTAATAGAAACCTGGTTTAAGGCTCCAGAAAGCACCCCAGCACTACCAGACTACAACACATACCATACATTTTGGCCACAAAACCCGGATTGAAATACAAAAGGCAGGGGAGTATCCATATTCATCAAGGATACCTACACCTTCAGATTAGTGGAATAGCACGATGCTTCAGAGACCATCCACGTGAAGCTAACAATGGGCAAAACTGCTATTCAAATTATAGCTTGCTACAGATCACCCACCATGTCCCAGGACCCCCACTCCACATTCCTGGAAACAGTGGGAAACATAAAGGTCCTACCACACACCTTGATACTGTGTGATTTCAATTACTCAAACATTAACTGGGAGAACTACTCAAGTACAAACTCCCTTGCCCAACATTTCCTAGAATTTATAAACTCAAATGCCCTGGATCAACTGGTCAACACCCCCATCAGAGTTGACAACATATTGGACTTGGTCATCACCAACATGTGTGACCGGTGTTCCACACCAGAGGTCAACCCCTCACTGGTTAGATCTGACCATAAACTAATCACTCTGGATATCCACATTCTGCCACCACCCCTGGTCAAAGAAACTACAGTGAAAAACTTTTCAAAAGCAAATTTCACGTTACTTAAGACTGAGGTGGGAAGTTTCAAAGCCCCCATGCTAAAGGATAACACTGTCCAAGCTGCAAAATCCTTTACTAATGCACTCTATGGGCACCTACAAGAATGCATGGATCATGCTATCCCAAACAAAACCAAGACTCACTCCTCCAAGAAAAGGAAACCAGTCTGGTGGACCCCTGCCATAAAAAAGCTATACAATAGAAGGAGGAAACTAGTACAGAAAAGAGTAAAATCCCAAGAAGGGAAGACATCCCTGATCAGTAACAGCAAGAAACTACATTGCCTCATAAAATCATCCAAGGCTAGCTTCAAAAGAAAAATTGCCATGGACTCCAAAGATAACCACAAGGCATTCATTAGCTATGTCAAGAATCTAAGTGGCAATTCTCAGAACTGCTCGGCTGACACAAAATACACTGAACCGACCGATATAGCCAACATCCTGGCAGACAGGTTCAGTGCAAACTGGGCCCCCTCCCACCCCCAAAAGGGCCCATAACTATACCAGAAGAATGTAGTGCCCCTGAAATCACAGACACTCAGGTTAAAACAGCCCTCTCCAAAGCCAAAAACACAGCATCAATGGGACCAGACGGTGTTCCAGTCTGCATCCTACACAAGCTCAAAGATGAACTAACCCCTCATCTAAATACACTGTTTAAACTCAGCCTCTCCACAGGCTACATGACCACAGAGTGGCGCACAGCAATGGTTATTCCACTCCACAAAGGTGGAGCCACAACGGACCCCAGGAACTATCGCCCTATAAGCCTGACTTGCTTGGTCTGCAAAGCTATGGAGCACATCATCATGGATCTCATTAACAGAGACATTGGGAACCTCCAAACACTGGACCCTACCCATTTTGGATTTGTTAAGGGCAAAACATGCCTCCTAAACCTGGGGGACTTCTTTGAGACAGTTACCAAGACTATAGATGAGGGAAAGGTGGTCCACACAGCCTACCTAGACCTCACAAAGGCCTTCAACACCATTCCCCACTCAGGTATTATAGACAAGCTCACCAGCCTGAATATAAACCCCTACATCACAAGATGGGTTGCCAACTGGCTCACGCACAGAACCCATATGGTAAGAGTTGCGGGAGCTAGGTCTGACTCTAAACTGGTTACAAGTGGCATTCCCCAGGGCTCAGTCCTAATACCCCTCCTGTTTGGCATATACTTCTCAGAGGTACAGGCAAACACAGGAGGACTATGGCTGACCAAGTTCGCAGACAACTGCAAACTAGGTGCTACAATTGACTCTCTGGCTGACACAGACATCCTCCTAAAGGATCTCACTGAGACAGATACCTGGTATCAAAACCATGGCCTCAAGCTAAATGCCAAAAAGTGCATAGTCATCCCTTTGGAAAAAACAAAGTACCCACAAACTACCACATAGGTGGTATCCCCCTAACTATGGAACATGCAATAAGGGATCTGTGGAGCCAAGTAAATAGTAATCTCTCCTTTGATAATCACATTGCCAACGTAGTTAGAAAATCATTCTATGTGGCACACCTAATCACAAAAAGGTTTGCATCCAGATTGAAAGAGGTCATTGGGCCCCTCTATGCATCACTCATCAGACCCATTATTGAGTACAATGCCCCATTTGGGATGCACCTTACAAGACAGCTGCAACAACTGGAAAGACCACCTCACCAAGAGGATCACTGGCCTCAAGCAGATGACCTATGCAGCTTGACTGAAGAAACTCCAAGTGTACTCAGTTGCATACCGCCTACTCAGAGGTGATCTGTGCCTGACATACAAGGCCATGTCCAACCCAGAATTGATGGACAT
Organism: Protopterus annectens; assembly: GCF_019279795.1. NCBI lineage: Eukaryota > Metazoa > Chordata > Ceratodontiformes > Protopteridae > Protopterus > Protopterus annectens. The sequence goes on from NC_056745.1 coordinate 886,278,314, forward strand.
GCTCCACCTAAAGAAAACCATATCTCCTCGAACCATATGCTCCAGGGATCTAAACCTCACCACAACAATAAATAGGATGGATAGATTCCTGTCCCAGAGACTTCCCATGCTCTGGAACAAGATTCCAATCTACATTAGACAGAGCTCCTCGCTAACTCTCTTCAAGAGAAACCTTGATGAGTGGATGGGAAACAGAAAGTTTACCCCAGGGATCACTTCAATGGCTCTGCTGGACAGAGGCACAGGGAACTAATCTAAGGGGCGGTGAAAGCCAACCCATTCTGGCTAGGCTTATAAATGCCTTCAGGCAGATAGCCTAGTACCTACCTATGAACCTATATATACATATATGCATACAAACATACATACATATATACAGATATATATATATATATATATATATATATATATATATATATATATATATATATATATATATATATATATATATACATATACACATGTATAGATAGATATATAATATATATGCATACATGTCACAAAATGCCCATACAAACATATGCTGCTGATAGACCACCCACAACTGGGGCAGCATGCACAGCTGGATACAAAAGCATCCATGACACTCACATCTGCCCCCCACAGTCCAAATAAATAAGTGAAGAGTACACTGCTACAAAATCATGATAGGCCATACACAAAGGCCAGACATACAATAACCACTTAGCAAAACAAATAAAATTTCTGAACTTAGCAAAGAAAAATACAATCAGCCAGTAATTCACACATGTTTATTATACTCTGATGATCAAAGCCTTCAAGGAGTAAAACATTACCAGAAATACATGCCTTAATCACAAGAAGCAATTAGCACCTAATTACATAATTGAATATACAGCCTCCAATTACACTCCTCATGTAACCCCCTACAAGATAAAGTATCACAGTTAATAGTAAAACATTGAGAGTCTGTACATAACAATTGTTCTTTTATGAATGTTTCAGCAAACTGAGGAACAGACTTTTTCAAAAACAGCACCTTGGACCCACTACTGTCCCCATGGAGAGATTTATTCAACTGTACGGCTATAGAACTGTTATAATTCTTATTGGTAATATGTCTCACATGCTCTAACAGCCTAGTTTTAAATAATCTGTTACTGTCCCCCACATAAAATATGTTACAAGGGCATCTAAGAGCATTTTTTATACACCGTCCTCTTGAATGTACAGACTTCAATATGTTTCCAAGCCATTCTCCTCAGCAGGAATTACAGCACTAAATAATGATAGACCAGTATACCTAGCAACCTACTACTGTATGACTCTGGACAAAGCCTGACATAATCGGTGGACAGAAGCCCAAATACATGGCCATACATGAAATATTGTTGTTATACACTGCGAAAGTTGCTGGTGTTGCATGGTTTGTTGTAACATATCTTTTCTGAGGGATATAAAATCAGAAAAACAAATGGATGTTACCATCTACATAATGCAATCACCAGAGTATGCTACTGATTTGCCAAGGACAATATCTGTCTGGGGAACAGGTTAACCTGTGGCCATTATGTGGATGGCCCTACAGTTGAGAGCTATGCAGAGACAGAACTTTGTCAGACTGAAACCCATGCAGAAGTAGCGTGTGCAGACAAACCCTGTTAAACTAGCAGTATTCCAAACATATAACAGCAATACTCACATTCTGCCCCTAAGTCCTGAACCTTCTCCACCATTTAGTTGGCTTGTCTCCACATGTCTTGTTGTAAGAGGTAGTATGTCACACAACTCCATGATGTCTTCTTCACAAGTAAGTGAAAGAGCCAATGACCACATGGAGTACTCATTTATAATAGTGTGGTGCCATGAAATTGGCTATTGGAAGAACTACACAGCTGCTCTGCATGCATTTAGCAAGTGAGGAACCCCAATAGGTGCACAGGCCATCACCTGGTCACGAGCATCACTTACAAAAGCCATGCTGCCACATATTCAAACCAGCTCTATCCATGTAGTGCACAGAGAAAGAGAGAGAGAAAGAGAGAAATAACAAATGAAACATAAAATGGAAAAGAGTATTAAGAAAAAAGGTAAGTGGAACATGTAAGCAAGTAATTGAATGTAGTACTTGGTCTGTAATAATGGGAAATATGATTTGGAGAATATATGTCCCAACAAGACTTGCTGTACTAATGTCCTACTAAACAGCTGCTATGGCCATAGCAACTGGCCCTCTCTGCAGTGGGAGATATCACAGACATACCTCTCAACTGTAAAGACCTTCACAGAATGTCCACAGTTTACCATCATATATTCTTTTGTCTGTTCCTCCTGAAATCTATACTTTTTTGGAAAATAGCTGAGGATTGCTGTCATCAAGTAATGACAAACTCTTCAGTTTAAGACTCCACATCCTTAAGAATATTCACCGTAATGCAAAATTTATCATTCTATAAACTTCCTATGTTTGTAACGGGAATATTTAAAGTCTTTCCCTATTTATCCCCCCATCATTTTAGACTATTTTTAGATGTGATGCTCTGAGAGGTTGTGAGGTAGAATCACAGTTCAGGAGCCTGACTCACCCTGGGAAAGGACAGCTCATATATGACAACCACAGGGGTGTTTGTCAAACAGTTGTGACTGTGCCACCACTAGTCCAGTTAATGGGATATTTTCCATATCCATGTTACCCTTGATTATGAGTATGACACATGTTTGCATTGTAAAGCTGAGAGACCTATAGAGGGCATGTGCATAGTAAAGTACTGTTGCAGAAATGTGTGTTGAACTATATGTGATATATTGAATTAATAACATTAAACTGTACAGTGTTCTGCTGGACAATAAGCACATTTGTGACTGATATCTGTAGTCACATACACATATACTGTATGATATCAGCCAAACCATTGGCAGGTCTGTGAACAATGACACTGTAGCATAATACCCTACTTATGACTGTTGGACATCTTCCAGGTTATCACAGTGATGTCAAACCATACTGTACAATCAATGTAAGAATATATGGTGCAGCTATATTAATACAGTATCAATAATGATGTCCATTTTGACACTCATTTAAGTGTGCCATTGTCCAGACGTACTGCTGTAACAGGTTGAGAAGTATGATTGAGCAGCAAGACAGTAAATACAGTGTGCCATACTAAAATACAACAGAAATGTATACCAGGTATCCCCTGAGCACATGTATGTATGCATATGTTCAGCTGGAAGGTACAAAACTAATCACATGGGTTTCAAGCAGTCAGGTAAATAGATTGTGCATGTTGCACATGTATGTAATATCAGTGTCAGTGTATACAACAAACATATATGTATACAGCTACTGGTAGCTGCATTTCCCTGACACTGATATGGTTACTAGAGTAGGCATGATTATCAGGTATTAATCAGAGAAGTATCCACCTATGTTATGACCCTATGTCCATGCCTACCACTACCAGCTATATCAACACCTATATACAGTGGATATCGCATGTGTACACCCCCCTGTTGGAATGCCAGGTTTGTGTGCTATATGACAATCAGACCAGAGAAGATCATTTCATAATGTTTCTCATCTTGAATGTGACCTCTAACCTGTACAATTCCACTGAAATACAATCAAAGGTGTTTGTAGGAAGATGAGCAACTATTGCCAAGTGAAGATGTGCCATGATGTTTGAGTCCAGATCAAGACGGATGAATGCTGTAACCATCTCAAGAGGTGCATACACAACATATCAATTTAAGGGTGTGTACACTCATTCAGCTGGTTTATTGTTCTGAGTATTATTTCAATATATTTTCACAGGCCAGATTGTTATGTTTTCAATTGAATTGTACAGGCTATAGGTCATGCAACAGGTGGGAATTGTTATCAAAGGAGCTATTGTGGTGTCATGTTCGAATTGCACAAATACCAGGCAGTGTATTAGGGGTGTGTACCCTTTATATCCACTGTAGCTATATGGACACAGCAGTACCTGACCTGTATATCCAGCCTCCACCAAGATAGAGTAATCCCCTTTGGTGGACAGCAGCAATACACAAACCACATAATAGATTGCTACATTGGCTGTACAGGGACACATAGGTGCAGGCAACAACTTGGAAGAACTCCACTATAGCTAAGCAATCATGTAAGTTCACAGGTGACTTCCTGTAAGGCTGACTATGACTATAAATCAGACATATCTACACCACCAAGGACAATTGCAACTGTGTCCCCACATTATGTTGCAAGTCTCAGAGGAAACAACACAATTCACACTGTACTGGGGGTAAAGAACACCTCATACACAGATACCATGGATATAGGCAACCTGTATCACACAGGTTAGTTGAGGACAGTGCCATCCTGTACACTCCAGTTGTACAGGGGGATATGCACATCAACCACACTCCTACCCTCAGCAATGGTGATGTAGATATTTCCTACTGAAGGCAACAACATCATATCTCCATGGGGCATAATAACATCACTGTCTGTCTCCTACATAAACTCAGGCATGTGCTCACAGCTCCATCACACACCACAGTCAAACACAGACCCGCCACCATCCACACACCATCCATATGGAAGGTGCCCACTGTCAACCCTCTACACAGAAATGAATGGAGAATTGAGGATTATGCAATCAAGTGTCCAACACTGGGGGGAATAAGATAGCTCAGGGACAGGCGTGTAATACAAGCTGCTATATCCATGATAGCTTGGAGAGTTTTGGTGTAATGTGGATTATTTGCAGGTAATAACTACTGTTGATGTGCATTTTGACAACTGCATGAGATCCTGTGACCTTTTTCCTGTTTATATCCTTCAGGTAACATGCAGAGTGAGCGCCTAGCAGCATTCTCTGTTGAGGAAACTGACATCATCACCCAGTATGTGATTGGACATTATGCCATGTTCTCACTAGTTGGATTCAAGACGCTCTCCACAAGATGCTGGAATATTTTTCCTTTTATTTACTGATAGACTATCAGTAAAAAAAAAAAAAAAAAAATATTCCAGCATCTTGTGGAGAGCGTCTTGAATCCAACTAGTGAGTTTTTGGTTTCTTTTTCGTTCATCGGAGGTTTGTCTATTATGCCATGTTATTTGGACGGAGAGCAGAAGATGTGTGGGAGAGGACCACCCTGTGGAACAGTGTGGTCCACAGAATAAATGATGCCTGTGCAGCAGAACTTATGAGCATGTGCAGCATTGGGCCACCGACCTCATCCACCATGCTCATCAATGGGCTGCTGCTGTAGTGAGGGACCAGCTAGCCACAGGTGGGGCCCAGCCATCCAGCCCCCACTGACACTCACCGAGGAGCTCATCAACAAACTTGGGACACATGCCCAACTCACAGGTCATGACGCTGAGGGAAGCATTGTGGAGGTGGGTTGCACACACACACACACACACACACACACACACACACACACACACACACACACACACACACACACACACACACACACACACACACACACACACACTGGACAAGAAGCGTGCAGGTAAGGGCCCAGTGGGGATTAGTACACTAATGTAGCAGACATACATGTATCTGTATTGTATCTACATGCATGTGCCAGGTCCGATTGCAGTTGTGGATGGGGCTTTCTTATGCACAGAGATGCACATCTGTGGTGAGGACAGGATGTTGTGTATTATTGCGGCTAGTACTGTGGATGTGCAGACATGCTGCATCCATCCTATACCAAGGCCACATGAGTCTGCTGACAATAACTCCCTCTCATAACTACCTAGGACCCTCTGGTCTGTATATGGGACAGCAGCCTGAAGCTGGTGAGTATTACGTTTTTCTGCTGTTGCCTGACAGTACCCAAGGCATATGAAGTGCATGCAATTTAACATGCACACAATCATCAGTAATAACTATATTGCTTTATAGGTTCATAGGTTCATAGGTTGATACTAGGCTATCTGCCCTAGGGCATTTATAAGCCTAGCCAGAGTGTGTTTGGCTTTTGCCCCCCTTTTAGATTAGTTGACTGTGCCTCTGTATAGTAGGTCACAGAAGATAGCCCTTTTAAGGTTAGTTTACTGTGCCTCTGTCTAGTAGGGACACAGAAGAGATCCCAGGGGTAAACTTACGATCTCCCATCCACTCATCAAGATTTCTCATGAAGAGGGTCATTGAGGGGTTCTGCCTAACATGGACTGGGATTTTGTTCCAGAGTGAGGGGAGCCTCTGGGATATGAATCTGTCCCTCCAGCATGTCCTATTTATTTTTGTGCTGAGGTTTAAGTCCCTGGAGCATGTGGCTCTAAGGGATTTGGATTTCCTGAAGTGGAGCATGTCCATTAATTCTGGTTTGGACATGGCTTTATACGTCAGGCACAGATCGCCTCTGAATAGGCCGTAAGCAACTGAGTAGAGCTGGAGTTTCTTTACCTAACTGCATAGGGCATCTGTTTGAGACCCTTGATCTTCTTGGTGAGGTACTTTTGGGGTCTTCCCAGTTGCTGCAGGTGTTGGGTAAGGTACATCCCAAATGGGGCATTGTATTCAATTATGGGCCTAATGAGTGATGAGTAGAGAGGCATAATGACATCTCTTGATCTACCCTTTTGTGGTAAGATAGGCTATATAGATGGTCTTTCTAACCACTTTGGCAATGTGATTGTCAAAGGAGAGATTGCTATCTACTTGGGTCCCCAAATCCCTAATTACTTCTTCCGTACTTAATGGATTACCACCTATGTGGTAATTTTTGGGCACTTTGTTTTTCCCAAAGGGGATGACTATGCACTTTTTGGCATTTAGCTTTAAGCCATGGCTCTGGCACCAGTTATCCATCTCTGTGAGACCCTTTTGGAGGATGCTTGTGTCAGTCAGTGAGTCGATTATGGCACCCAGTTTGCAGTCATCTGCGAACTTGGCCAGCCATAGTCCTCTCGTGTTAGCCTGTACCTCAGAGAAATATATACCAAACAAGAGAGGTCCCAGGACTGAGCCTTGTGGGACGTCACTTGTAACTGGTTTAGAGTCTGACATGGCACCTGCAATTCTGACCATGTGGGTTCTATCCCTGAGCTAGTTTGCAACCCATCTTGTGACATAGGAGTTGATATTTAAGCTGGTGAGCTTATTTATGATGCCCGAGTGGGGTATTTTGTCAAAAGCTTTTGCAAGGTCCAGGTAGGCTGTGTGGACTACCTTCCCTTCATCTATGGCCTTGGTGACTGCTTCATAGAAGTTGACCAGGTTGAAGAGGCAAGATCTGCCCTTAACAAAGCCAAATTGGGTAGGATCCAGTGTTTGGAGGTTCCCAATGTCTTTGTTTATGAGTTCCATGATGATACACTCCAGAGCTTTGCAGACCAGGCTAGTCAGGCTTATAGAGCGATAGTTTCTGGGGTCCGTTGTGGCACCACCTTTGTGGAGTGGGACCACTGTTGCTGTACACCATTCCTTGTGTACATATCTTGTAGTAAGGCTGAGATTGAACAGTGACTTTATGTGAGGGTTCAGTTCTTCTTGGAGCTTGTGTAAGATGCAGCCCGGTACACCGTCCGGTCCCATTGATGCTGTGTTTTTTGCTTTGGATAGGGCAGCTCTCACCTCTGCCACTGCACATTACGAAGTTTATGGAGCTTGTTCTCCAGTTTCCTGGTTACAAGTGTGACTTCCATATTGTTCTTAAAAACTTGTGCCGTATTGCCGGCTTTGTTGAAATCCGAGGAAGTCAATTTGAGTAATGGGTTGACATCGATGTCAACAATACCATCCAGATTAAAAGATTTCTCTTTCCCAGGAATCGGCATATGTTCAATAGGCGTAACAGCCATGTCCTGGCGGAAATGTAGTCACAAAAACAGTAGCAAGAAAAACCAATACCGCCAGATAAAGCACTCTCATCAAATGTCCAATAAACTAAAGAGAAAACGATGAGTGCACCATGCGCTGCCAAGTAAATTCCAATAAGATCTCAAAAAAGGCTCCTAGTTGAACCAAAGTTCGCGTTTAGTGTTCAGAACAAACAAACATAACAACTGCAGTATAGTGAGCGCTTTCGCGTTGTACACCAACGCTTCATCAGACATGAATGCAGTTGGAAGAAACATGTACTTGATGCTATTTCCAAGGGTGACTGTCGCAGATCCAACGAGGGAGCTCCTTTGATCAATAGATTAAGTTGTCATCCACACCAACCCAAGATTAGGAATATGGACAATGTAAACAGGATTGTCATCCCTTATACCAATAGGAATAATTATATCTTGGATGTCCTTAACAAACACTGGGGCATCTTAATGATTGATGACAAGATTAGATCTTTGGTCGATGTAAGACCTAGAGTGGCCTATAGGAATATGCTCTCACTCAACAGGTTACTATGTTATGATAAGAGCAGTTCGAATGCACAATTGACTCATAAAACAGGCACATTTGCCTGTCACACTTGTAATCAGTGTAGATATATTTCTAACTCTGGCAGCTTTACACATCCGGTCACTAAAAAGACATACTTATTCAAACACTATGCCAACTGTAGATCTGTGAATTTAGTATATGTAGCCGAATGTCAATTATGCCAGATATTTTATGTGGGTATGACGACCAGGTCATTACGAGAGCGTATTAGAGAGCACATTTACGCCATTACGAAAGGCAATACTATGAATGCCCTAGCGAAACACATAGTGGAATTAGGCAGTACACACAGCTTTAAATTTCAAGTTCTGGAGTTAGTCACCAAAAACAGTAGGTTAGGTAATTTTAAAAAGAGGACTGAGGAGAGAGAGGGCAAATGGATAATGAAGTTACAAGCCCATAGATTTGGGCTCAATGACAGGTTTTCCATTAAGCCTTTTTTAACATCTAGACCCCTCAAACATTAATTTTAATTTTATTTTTATTTTATGTTTTAAATGTCCTTTGTTGTTTGGTCAAATGTTTTAATGAACACTGTGATGTCATGATGTTATCAGTATTTAGGGTGGAGTGCTTTTTACTGCATTCATGTCTGATGAAGCGTTGGTGTACAACGCGAAAGCGCTCACTATACTGCAGTTGTTATGTTTGTTTGTTCTGAACAATAAACACGAACTTTGGTTCAACTAGGAGCCTTTTTTGAGATCTTATTGGAATTTACTTGGCAGCGCATGGTGCACTCATCGTTTTCTCTTTAGTTTATTGGACATTTGATGAGAGTGCTTTATCTGGCGGTATTGGTTTTTCTTGCTACAAAGCCAACATAGTTAGAGATGGGCTCTGTGACCCATCCCCTGCCTGAGCAATTGGTCTCAGAGGTGGTTTTGTTTGCGACTTGTGAAGCTTAGGTATTCCATAAATAAGCGGTGTAGTGGGTGAAACAGTAGTAAGATAATCAGACAAATTAAAATGTATATGACCTTTGTGATACATCTCATACAAATATTTACCAACATTTTCAATAATATTTGTCCAATTGGATCTATTCATTTTCTTATAATCTTTGGTATTCAGCATCTCTTGCATGGTCAAAATATAATAATCAGTATCAAGTATAACAATTAACCTTAGTAGAACCTGCTGGAGAGAGAGAGATTTGTCTCCCACAGGTTACCACATCTTTGGAACAGACTCTCACTTCATGTGAAACAGAGCACCTCATTGGCCCTCTTCAAACACAATCTGGACAATTGGATGGGTAGCCATACATTCACCCAGGGGGTTCCACCTGTGTCCCTCTTGGACAGGGGCAATAGGTGCTGATCATTGAAATAAGGGTAGAACTTGACTAGGCTTGTAAGGGCCTTAGGGCCATTAGCCTAGTAACTTTGCATGATCCTATGATCCTATGAGACTGAGAGCACAATATTTCAAATTTAAAATGAAAATAGAAACATTGCTTAAATTAGAGGGATTTGTCGAACTTGAACTGTTACAAAGATCCTATCAGTTTTATTTATTTATGTTTATCTGTAGTTTTATACTCTGCTGTATTCACCAATAAAATGAAGCAACAGAGATATAGAAACAAATTAGATTTCTAGACATACAATGCTGTTGTTGTCTTTCGGCTTTTCCCGGTTAGGGGTCACCACAGCGGAACTCCGGTCTGCTAATGATTGGCAGCAGATTTTCACGAACGCTAAGGTGCCAGCTCGATGTTCAACCTTCAATGAAGGCACACCCATTTACGCATGTCTTTCGAATGCCCACCCAACCGCGGGGAGGACATGCAGACTCCACACAGAAGGCACTCCCCGCACTCCAGCCGAGAATCGAACTAGAAATACAATATTATCATTAAATGATGTGATACATAGTTCAACACCATTATATTTATATCTAAAATATGTGGTGGATTTAAAATGTAATGAAAACAAGTTTCAAGATATTGACTTAAAAGCTATAGTGAAAAGGGCTACCTTTGTCTATTCCCAGTAAGAGGTTTCATATAAGAATATTTGACATCAACAGATGTGCTGTAGCACCTCTGGGAAGACTAATAATGACATTATTCTAGGAGGCAGAAAAAATACTACTAAACATAGAATGATATAGGGAACATGAACATGAATGAAAGCTTTTGGAGCATCCACAGGAAATACAGCCTCTGGAATATAAATTTGGTTATTATAGTAAGCCAATAACCATAGAGTAATATTATTGTCCTATGTCTGTCTAATGGTTTTGCATGATGCCAGAATGCAAATCAGAAATTAAAACAAAACAAAAGGATTTAAATCTATTGGCCAATATTAATCACTATATTACAGTTTTAATGTCTATATTGATTAAAAAGTAGGTCTATAATTCTTAAGTAATAGTAAATTTGAACATGTTTGGAAATAAGAGTGGGAGGAAACTGGTGAACACATGCTTCAAACAGAACAGTTTTTAATATAATTGTACAAATTCAACAGAGTTAGACCTAACTTTGTTACAGATCTTTTAAAGAAACCTGTGCTAAACTCATAATGTCACAATGGTTTGGCATGTTTAAGTTTGTAAGTTGCATTACATACTACCCCTGGTGTTATTTCATAGTTAAGCACTTTCTTAACTTCACAACATAAAGAGAGCCGCCAGAGTTATTTCAAAAACTGGTTATTTTATTCTATCTGATTTCTCATATGAAAGAAAAGTTTTTGCAAGTATCAGTAAAAAGATTTAGGATTAAATTAGATTCAGAATCAATCTATTTGTTTCATTAATATAGTGGATAGAACTCTTTGGTTTGTCAAGTTTAAAATAATATTTGCTAGTTGATTGAGGGGTTCTAACCTCCAATCTCTATAGATAAGAAATACTTTTTTACTTGAAAATTGAAAATCAATACGTTTGGCTTGAAAATTTGTAATAGCCTCAAATGTGTGTTTGTCAAATTTACATTGAATTTTAGAGCTAAAAATATGAACTGACTTTGGCTATGCAATTCTTAAACATGGTATGCATTTGTATAAAGGTATGCTCTGCATTATGTTTAGTATGTTACTTGCCTTCACTATGAATCATAGATATGGTCTGGAAAAATCCCTGGCAATGCACTAAAGTATGGTACTGCCTTTGATCTAAGCACTTGTGTACATAGTATACAACTGTGATCCATCCTAGTTTAGGTTTCTTAAGGGAAAGTCATGCTACTCAGCTTGTAGGACTTCTTTGAGATGGTCATCAAAGCAATGGATGAGGGCAAAATGATACATACTGTCTATCCTGACCTGGTCAAAGCATTTGACACACTAATCCACTCTGGTACTGCAGACAAACAGCCAAAATTAGGTATAAACCCTTATGCCAATGACTGGATAGCCATCTGGCTCACAGATAGGCTCTAAGAAGTTAGGATTGGGGAGTCTACCACCACAAAGAGGCCAATCACTAGAAGAGTCTCTCAAGGCTCAGTGTTGAAGCAACTTCTTTTAAGCATCTACTTCTCTGAAGTTAAGGCCAACATCAAAGGCCTCTGGATATCCAAGTTTGCAGATGATTTCAAACTAGGCACACTCATAGAATCCTCCAATGACATAAATGTTCTCTGAGAAGGCCAAGCACAGACTAATAACTGATGCCAGAACCATGGTCTAAAACTCAATGCCAAGAAATGCATAATAGTATCCTTTGGGAAGATGGTTGCCCTTGGAAACTGCCACATAGATAATACACTGCTAAAAGTAGACCCAGGGATCAGGGATTTAGGAACACATGACAACTTCCCTAACCCAAGAGGCCCACATCTCTTATTATCCATATCCTGAATAGGAACATCCTTATAACAAAGACTGTCCTCCCAGATATATTTTGGAAACTATTTTTTAGATTTATACCAGGGTTCCTGTCCTTCCCTAACCCAAGAGGCCCTGTGGACATCTCTTATTATCCAGTATCCTGAATAGGAGTGAGACTGTCCTCCCAGATATATTTTGGAAACTATTTTACAGATTGTATACCAGGGTTCCTGTCCTTCCCTAACCCAAGAGGCCCTGTGGACATCTCTTATTATCCAGTATCCTGAATAGGAGTGAACATCCTTATAACAAAGACTGTCCTCCCAGATATATTTTGGAAACTATTTTTACAGATTGTATACCAGGGTTCCTGTCCTTCCCTAACCCAAGAGGCCCTGTGGACATCTCTTATTATCCAGTATCCTGAATAGGAGTGAACATCCTTATAACAAAGACTGTCCTCCCAGATATATTTTGGAAACTATTTTTACAGATTGTATACCAGGGTTCCTGTCCTTCCCTAACCCAAGAGGCCCTGTGGACATCTCTTATTATCCAGTATCCTGAATAGGAGTGAACATCCTTATAACAAAGACTGTCCTCCCAGATATATTTTGGAAACTATTTTTACAGATTGTATACCAGGGTTCCTGTCCTTCCCTAATCCAAGAGGCCCTGTGGACATCTCTTATTATCCAGTATCCTGAATAGGAGTGAACATCCTTATAACAAAGACTGTCCTCCCAGATATATTTTGGAAACTATTTTTACAGATTGTATACCAGGGTTCCTGTCCTTCCCTAACCCAAGAGGCCCTGTGGACATCTCTTATTATCCAGTATCCTGAATAGGAGTGAACATCCTTATAACAAAGACTGTCCTCCCAGATATATTTTGGAAACTATTTTTACAGATTGTATACCAGGGTTCCTGTCCTTCCCTAACCCAAGAGGCCCTGTGGACATCTCTTATTATCCAGTATCCTGAATAGGAGTGAACATCCTTATAACAAAGACTGTCCTCCCAGATATATTTTGGAAACTATTTTTACAGATTGTATACCAGGGTTCCTGTCCTTCCCTAACCCAAGAGGCCCTGTGGACATCTCTTATTATCCAGTATCCTGAATAGGAGTGAACATCCTTATAACAAAGACTGTCCTCCCAGATATATTTTGGAAACTATTTTACAGATTGTATACCAGGGTTCCTGTCCTTCCCTAACCCAAGAGGCCCTGTGGACATCTCTTATTATCCAGTATCCTGAATAGGAGTGAACATCCTTATAACAAAGACTGTCCTCCCAGATATATTTTGGAAACTATTTTTACAGATTGTATACCAGGGTTCCTGTCCTTCCCTAACCCAAGAGGCCCTGTGGACATCTCTTATTATCCAGTATCCTGAATAGGAGTGAACATCCTTATAACAAAGACTGTCCTCCCAGATATATTTTTGAAACTATTTTTACAGATTGTATACCAGGGTTCCTGTCCTTCCCTAACCCAAGAGGCCCTGTGGACATCTCTTATTATCCAGTATCCTGAATAGGAGTGAACATCCTTATAACAAAGACTGTCCTCCCAGATATATTTTGGAAAGTATGTCCTATCATTGTATTGATTAACTTTACTCACCAGGACATATTTTTACCCCTGCTAGGTAAACCAGCAGCCCCCCCCCTCTAGTATTGGCCTTTTATCCTCTCTCCTTCCCTCCTCTGTTTGCCTTTGTCCTTATTAATCCTCCCTCGCTACCCTGTCTCTTGCTTGTTATCCTTGGTAAACCCCCTGTGTTCTCTGTCTGATATTCTTTCCTTTCCTGGCCACTAGGTGGCGCCCTTGTTACTACAAATCCTACATTCATATTTATTAGTATATCCTACTGCACTTCCTATCGATCCAACCTGACATTTTTCTCTAGAACATCTCCTCTATCTTACCCATTACTATTTCACTTACCCCCCACCTATCATAATAAGTCTCCTCAACCTGTTGAACTCACCCTTACCTTTACACCTGTTTCTCTTCCTCTTGCCTGATTGTTTTCTGCAACTGGTCGTCTTGTTCTTCCCCGCTCCGTTCGCTACGCTCACTCCGCTCCCCTCCCTACCCCCAATTCCCACCCACCCCCAGGGGTCCTACCTTTATACTTACTTAGGCACACCCCCAATTAGCCAACAACCTATAACTTTTCTCATATACATCTACCAATTAACTCCTCACTCCTACAACCACACCCTTTCTCCAAACTGCCTCACCCTATCCTTACAAACCGTGCAGTCCTATAATTACTAGCCTCATACTCTATAAAAACATGCCTTTAACCCTTAAATCACTCTTTCCTCTTTTTCTCCTTAACATCCTGCTTTACTACTACACCCTTACCTCCTATGAAAATCTCAGGCTTAACCAAACTCCTTCATCAGCCAAACGTACTACAACTACACTTCCTCTACCCAACCAATCACATATTAATATACTATCTACCTGTCCCTACCTCCCCCCTCTCTACCACAAAGCCCACCACTACAAATTCACAACCTCCAAATGGCTTATTCTAATACCACTCAAATACACAAAGGTCCTTCAACCACCACATACTCTTTTACTTATACATGGGGACATCCACCCCAACCCTGGCCCCAATACCCTCCACAATCAGAACCCTTCAAACCAAACTGCCAACTATTCTAACCCACCCTTTTCCTCTGACTCCCTCTCTATTGCTCACCTTAATATTCGTAGCATTAACAACAAAGTCACTCAACTCCATGCCTTAATTGATTTCTACGCCTTTGATATCCTCTGTCTCACTGAAACCTGGCTTAAAGCCAGTACCAAAGACAATGAATTCACTCCCCCAGGCTATAGTACCTTAAGACAAGACCGTCCAAATAAAAAAGGTGGAGGAGTGGCCCTCCTGTACAAATCCCAACTTCAGGTAGCTTTAATTGACTCCTTCCCCCCCATACCAGGAAATGCTGAAATACTTTGCACCAAACTCCAAGTTAACAAATCCAAGGCTATAAACATAATATGTTCCTACATCCCCCCAGGCAAGAACATCAATACCCTAGAAAATATCCTAAGCTGGATTTCCTGCACCTTTCCCCAGGAAACCATAATCTTAGGTGATTTTAATATTGACTGGAGCTCCTGCATATCCCCCAAACCCACCATACACCTTAATCTCTTTAACTTTCACCAAACCATCAACTCCCCTACTAGAATACATAAATCCACCCACAAACAAACCATTCTAGACTGGATACTGACCAACAACAATCCCTCTCCTATAAAACAGGAATACTCCTGACAATATCAGCGATCACCTCCTTACCTTTATCACCAAACAAAAATGCAACAATCCCAAGCAAACTATTTATCGTACCAAATATAACAAAACAGAATTCAATCTAACATCCTTTCAAAATGAACTCAAAGAATATAACTGGTCAACTCTAAAATACCTCCCAATAGATGAAGCAGTAACCCATTTCAACAATACCTTCCTACAAATTCTAAACCAGCATTCCCCATCCCGATTAGTCAGAGTCAGCTCCAAAGCAGCTCCATGGCTCTCTGTTACAACTAAACAAACTATGAGAGCTAGAAATAAATCATGGTCTAAATGGAGGTCCACAAAACACCCTATTGACCATCAAAATTTCAAACATCTAAGAAACAAAACAAAGAAACTTATCATTCTGGATAAAAAAAACTACAACTTTCAATATCAACAAAACCAAAACCAAAACCCAAAAACATTCTGGTCAGGAATAAATAAACTACTCCACCCAGGCAACACCAAAACACCTACCCCAGCTAGCTTAGCACAAACCCAACCTAACATCATAGCCAACACTTTTAACAACTTCTTCTCTCAAACAGTCATCTCACTTGCAAGCACCATGACTCCCCCCCCATCCCTCCAAATTACCACCACTCTAAACAGTACCCACACGCTAAAGCTTGAGACCGTCTCAACAACCTATATACGGAAACTACTTTCTAAACTAAAACCCTGCACCCCTTCTGCTGACAAACTTCCAGCTGAATATCTTCAGCTAGCTGCAACCGAAATAGCCTACCCAGTTTCCATCTTAATAAACAGAACCATAACAGAATCCAAAATCCCATCCTGCTGGAAAATCTCCCATATTATTCCACTCCATAAAGGAGGGAACTCTAACGAACTATCCGATTTTAGACCTATTGCCCTTCTATCTCCTCTATCCAAAATAATGGAATGCTGCATTCACCATCAACTTCTACATTATCTCTTAAATAACAACTTGCTTGTAGACTCTCAACATGGTTTTAGACCGTACCACAGTACTACTACTGCCCTTCTCTCCTTCTCTGACACTATAAATAAAAACCGAAATAACAACCTGTTCTCATCTGCACTATTCTTGGACCTCTCAAAAGCATTCGATATGGTCAACCATCAACTTCTCCTCGATACCTTAAAATCCCTATCTCTGGATTCACAAGCATTACAGTGGTTCAACTCATACTTGACTAATAGAAAACAAGCAGTCCTTTGGGACAGCCATTTATCCACTCAACTCCCAATTACTATTGAGTCCCACAAGGATCCATCCTAGGTCCCCTACTTTTCTCTATTTTCATTAATAATCTGCCCAATTCCTCCCAACATCCACATGTATACAATATGCAGATGATTCCACTCTCATCTGCTCTGCTTCTTCCCCAGCAGAACTCCACTCTGCTACCCAAGTAGTCTTCACTGCAGCAGAAAAATGGTTTAAACATATCTGTCTCCTCCTAAATCCCAAAAAAACCAAACTACTACTCTTTACCCCAACCTGTAAATCCACCCCAATCTCTTTTTCAATAACATCCTGTAATGGCACTGTCATCAAACCTGACAGCTGCACTAAACTGCTAGGCGTCACCATAGACAACCAGCTAAATTTTGACTATCACATTGATTTAACTATCAAGACAGTCAATAAAAAGATTGGTGCCCTATACAGGCTAAAGCCCTATCTCACTGCTACTTCCCGAGTAGCCATCGCCCAAACTCACCTTATCTCTACATTAATTTACGCCTCTCCCTCCTTTATCAACTTATCTAAAGCTAATCTTCAGAAACTGAATACTGCCTACCACAGTATAGCCAGATTTGCCACTGGCTCTCCATTCCAAACTCACCACTGTCTTAACTTAAAGAAACTAAACTGGCTTGAACTCCCAAACCTAATACTCCTACAACAACTGATCATCACTTTTAAAATTCTTCATTACCCCTCCAATATACCCATACTAAATAAACTCATCACACCTTATAAAAATCTCACGACACTTAGATCAGCCAACAAGCTTCTAGTTACTACTTTGAAATCTCATAACAAAGCAGGTGATTCCCTATTTGCAAACACTATCGGTTCTTACTGGAATAAACTTCCCACAGAACTGACCTCCCTAACCTCATGTCACCTTTTCAAAAAACAGATAAAAACTCACCTACTAATTCACTGGCTATGTCCCTGCTCCAATCCTGACTGAGCTCAGCACTCTTTATTACTCTCTCCAGTCTGCTACTTGTGTATTTCTTTCCACTCCCATTCTAACTTAGACTGACTTCATCAGCCCCCTTTACTGGACCTTCACTCTTTTATCTCTCAATTTTCTGCTTACCTCCCTTCTAGCCATCTTCTTTCCTCTCTTTCTACCTTTAGCTGACCTCCTATAATCCTGCTACCTTGGCATTTCATCACTATCCTGTTTCCACCCTCTCCTTTTCCAACTGGACACTCCCACCCTTTACCAAACTCATAATAATTTTTCCAATCAAATTATATTCTATCCCCACTTTCTGTCTACCTTATTTTACCTTTTTCCTCATCTTTAACTACTTAATTACCTGTTAAACTGCCAAACCTGCTCTTTTAACACTTGATACCAACAGATTTCTTGCTTCTGCAAATTTCCTAATCTGATATCATGACTACTGACTAACGATAATATTTTTTAACTTGACTATTGATGTCTCTTAACTTAACTTTGTATTTTAGATGCTGGAGCTTATCTCCTTAGCCGCTTAACTGAACTCTGTTTGTTACCTACTCAGATGAGTCCAGGTAAACTGTATATTGTCTCAGTACATTTTGTTAGTATTAATTTAGAAATGTTTTTGTAAATGTATTGTCTTATTCTGATAGTGGTGCTTTTCTCCTCGGGCCTCTGCTGAAAATGGACATGTATCCAGCCAGATTAGCCCGGTTAACAAATGTAAAATAAATAAAAATAAAATAACTTGGCCTTTGACCATCATGTGCCTATGATGTTAAGCAAATCATTCTATAATATGCACCTTCTTATCTAGAGTATGGCATCTAGGTCAAAGGATGTCATTGTTCCATTGTACTTGGTCTTTACCAAACAAATCATTGAGTAAAATGTCCCCTTTAATATGTACTTCACCAGGCATAGGCAATAAATGAAGCATCCACAGAGGTTCCTCACAAAAAGAATACATGGCCTACACAACATGTCTTATGTGGACCTCCTCAAAGCCCTATCCCTGTACTCAGTCTCTTACAGATTGCTGCGAGGTGATCAATGCCTAGCCTACAAAGCATCCTATTATCCTGCTCTGGTGGACCTTTTGCACATCTGCAAAACAAATGGAATCAGAATTACCCAATCTAGGGACCTAAACCTTGTCTACAATAGGTATGTTTCTCATGGACTACAGCTTCTATGGAACGGGCTTCCTATCTTTAAGAAGCAGAGTTCTTCTTTAACTCAATTCAAGCGCGGCTTGAACCACTGGATGGGGAACTGGAAATTTATTCTAGGTCTTGCTTCTATGTCTCTAATATACAGTGTCAGCCTATAAATGATTGACAACCATACCCAGGCTTATATATACTCTCTTAATATAACCCTAGGGTATTGAAACTTGTCAGATACATTTGGCAAGCATGACTAGGCTTAAATAGGTCCGCTGGGGCTGTGAGACTAGAACCTGTTAACTTATGCACTCTGTTGCACCTGACAGACTCAGTGTGTGGCATGAAAGTACAGCAAGGAACAGCTACTATGTATGGTACAATATGTCTGACACACTTTATTCAGTAACTGGCCCCTCCTGTCCTGTCCTGTGTGGAGTCATCATATCACACAGCAATTCATAAATGTTTTCATCATTAGGCATGATGGCAGGATTAGTGACCATGCCATAATTTTACAACTAGGGCCTCTAGTGCTGTGAGAGTTCCCATTGTGGGAGTGGCTACATCACTGTGTGGAAGGGGCAAGAATCTTTGTGGTTACAGTACCAGGTCCGCCTGCACCACAGGACACTCCGTATCTGTAGAATTTTTTTTTCCTGCACAATATGTTTTTTTTTTAATTATGTACTGATATTGCTGCTCAGCTCTATATAGTCAGCAGCATGTTAGTTGGGATGGGAGATCGGTGTAATCAGATGCACTTATAGTTCTGAACAAATAAAACATCTGCATGCAAACACTGATTTTAAAGACCTTGCTCAGAGTCTAACCAAAACTAATTCAACCATAATACAATGTCAAGAGTATGCTTATTCAGCTAAGATCCTACCTGAAAGGTAGTTATTGAAAATGGACAAATAAGTAAGACATTTCAATTACTACAGTTTGTTTCTGATAAGTATGCATAACACACCATTACTCTCAAATTGCGTAACTCAACCCCCCATGTTAACAAGATAGCCTGTCTTGACATGTGCACTCCACAGAAGCTCAGCATATCATTTGACATAAAAGAAACTTTGATGTTCAAATAAATTCAAAGGACAATATTCCATGATTAAAAGAGTGTAAGTCTTGCTTTGACCATGCAAGGCAGAATCACCACTACCATATAGATCCACAACTCCATAAAAGACTCAGCAGACTTCAACAGGAATACTTTAATAAGGATTGCATCTAAGCAAAAGAATGCTGTCTTTGGAACCTTCCAGTATGTTCCAGTAAACAGCTTATGAACAAAAAATAAATAAAAAAAGAGAATAAGAAGCCGAATCAGTTTCATCATTCAGTCTACCCTCTGCTGGAAACAATGAGCATGAAGTGTACATCACCAGTATTCTGACAGCTCAGTCAAGTTAGCATGCCAGATTTCAGACAAAACCATTGGACTGACCTTTAGGCAGCAGAAACATTGCAATTCTAAGACAGGTAGGTGGTTCATATTGGTAATGACGCTGGCAGTAAAACATTAGCAGTAGTTAGAATAGTCTGCTTCCATTACTATAATGGGCATAAAACAGACATTGAAGGTATTCAGAAAATAATGTGACAAGCTGGATCATTAACACTGTGGTTCATCCAGCTCAAAGGACTTTTATTAAATTACTGCTCACTGTGAGCATTTGGGAAGACATATGACATAAGGTATGGATGGCATAAAGTCTCACACGGGCAGTCAAAATTTCAGAGATATTACAGAAGTATGATCCCTTTATAAGAGTTTCCTTTACAACTGAGTATGAGTGAATGTTGATAGTTCATAGGAAACTTGATTCCCCTTTATTTATTTATTTATTTATTTATTTATTTTACATTTGTTGACCGGGATAGTTTGAATACATTTTTGTACTGCAGGTTTTATTCTCTTCTTTTCTCTCTTAGGTTCATAGTCCAATGCAGTCCATTTTAAGCCTACCCAATTTCCCCTTTTTTTTTCTCAAAATAAGCTGTCCAATTTGGTTATAGATCAGCCTTACCCATCCAATGGTCAATAATTATATATTATCCCTAATGAGAATAACTGGGATCATACTATAGATAATTGGAGGGGACCCATGCTTGGGATAAAGCATTTAGCAGTTGCTTCTGTCCATTAGTAGTACAGGGAGCAGTCCTGAGGTAAATTTCTGATTCCCATCCATAGATCTAATTTGCTCTTTAATATAGCAGGGATGGACTTTGTTTTATGTGGATGGGGAATCTGTTCCTGAACAGTGGTATTCTCTATGAGATAGACCTCTCCTCAAAACTGTTCTATTGATATTGCAGAAGCAGTTTAGATCTCTGATGCCATATGATTTGCTGATGTGCAGTAAATCCACCAGTAATGGATTGCTGGATATCTTGTACGCCAGGCACAAGCCACCTCTTAATAATAATCTGTAGGATACAGAAATATAGTGACAGGGCTTTGAGTCGGTCCATGTAGGACATGTAGTTTAGGCCTTGTATCCTTTTAATAGGGTATCCTTGTGGGCATTCCAGTTGTTGCATATATCTGGGCTGATACATACCAAAAGGGGCATTATATGTATAATGAATGGCCTAATGACAGCTGATTAAAGGGGGCAATGACATAACTATAGAGAGAATCCCTTTGTTTATAAGCTGTGCAATATAGAAGGATTTTCTTACAACAATGGACACATGTTGGCTGAAAATTAGGTCACTGTCCACATAAGTTCCCAAATCCCAAACAACTGGGTCAACTCTTCTGGGAATATTGTCAATGCGATAATTCCCTGGGGTAGATGAGCTCCCAAAGTATACAATAATGCATTTTTGATGCTTAGTTTCAGTCCATAATTTGAACACCATTTATTTGGGACAAACCTTGCAGGATAGTTAAGTCATTCAGGGATTCAGTGACTGCTCCTAGCTTGCAGTCATCTACAAACATAGTCAGTTAGACCCCTTTGGTATTGACCTTTAATTCAGAAAAGTAGCTGTCAAACAGGAGAGGCTCAAGCACAGAACCCTGAGGGACCATTGGTAACTGGTCTCTTTGTGGAAGTAACTTCTCATGCTTTTATTATTTGCAGCCTATCTGTGAGCCAGCTGGCAATCCAGTGGGTAACATAAGAGTTTATTCACAGTTTATTTAGCTTTTCTACTATGCCTGAGTAGGGAATTACACCAAAATCTTTGGCCAGGCCAAGGTATGCAGTGTACCATTTTTTACTTCATCCATTAATTTTGTGACTTTTTCAAAAAAAATCTACAAAGTTGAGTAAGCATAACCAGCCCTTGACAAATTCAAAATGAGACAGAACCAGTGTTTGGAGGTTCCCTGTGTCATGACTGATTAGTTCCATGACAACTCTTTCCATTTTTGCCCTGGGCACCCTGGTCACCTATTTCTTTTTCTTTGAATAATTTAGATTTTTTCAGTGGAGGTGACAGATATGGCAAGATGAGTTATATCTGTTAATACAGTATTACATTCTGTTTCAATGGTAGTATTGATAAGTGCTTTAGAATATTGAAACTATATTTTAGTTTTAGTCTCAAAAAGTATGCAGGAGCAGTGCAGGGAAGCAGTCAGTTGCTCAGCAGCAACGTTGAAAAGCTGCCTCATTTCAATGTTTGTTAATTACTTAGTAGAATGTTGCCACTATCCACTTCAGCTATTGGTCATATGCAAGGTCAGCATGAACAGATGTACTTATCCATATCTGACAAACTGGAATTCATTCTGCCTGCTGTACCTAAAATTAAAATACGGATTATTTTTGTTGCATAACTGACAAACCAGATTTACTTCTGGCAGCTGTGTTTAAATTGCATATATCTTACTGGTTTTAAAATGTTATAAAACACTGAAAAACATAAATCCCAGAACAATGTAAGACTTTAAAATGTACATGCCTGAACAACAATGTTTACTTTCAATCCAATGGGCTGTGTATTAATAAACAATGCACTTAGCACATATTGCTATCATACTGTATTACGTTCATCCTGTTCATGTAGTGTTACTCTCACCCCTATCTTCTTACCTTGCACTATAGCAACTAATAGAAAACACACACATTTGTTACCCTGCATGTCACAGATGTATGAATTTATTTGTTTGATTACTTGTTTGTTTATTTGTGTATGTATCCTAGAGGCCTGTGAAATATTTGTAGGATAGAACAAAAGTGGTGTACAGACTGGAGGAAATTTGACAGGACACCCAAAAGTTTTTCTATTTATATTTCTTAGAGAGTGACCTGGTGAGATACTTTAAGTGTATGTGTATGGGGGGGGGGGTGTAGGAAAAATATGAAGACTTAAAAGAAACAGAAGGTGTGGTGATTACTCTGTAGGACAACAGATTACCAAAAAAGATGTATCAGCAACTGGCTGGAGCATCATTCTCACAACTGTGAAGTAAGAAATTGTTTTGGTTGGCGTTTATGGGCAGAGTGCAAGAAAGGAAGTGCCATTAAAGATTGTGAGTAGTGAGAACCAACTTCACATTAAGATAAAGCCCTGCTGTGACTCAGGTGACTTGTGTTCATCTTGGGTTTCTGTTGTACTGGCATGACTGAGGAGTGGAATGACAACTTGCTGACATGTCTTTGAGGGGGGGGGGACATGCTAAGAACACATTCTGCATGGTAGAATCTCAGGTGGAGTCCAAGGATTGTATGGGTGCCTCTCCTTCTACAAAAGGGGCAAGGGAAATTGATCACATGATGTGAAGGCATAACTGTGAATCATGACTAATGTTTATTGCATGAAACCACTTGAATGCCAATAAGAAAACACAGGGAAGGTGGAGCCTTAAACAGAAAATCCTGATACTTCTTAGGGGTAATGGCCCTCCTGCTCCCTTTAAAGAAACACAAAACGTCGAGAAAAGCACCTTTATGAAGTAGCAAAGCTTTCGGGTTACTACCCTTCTTCAATACTAATACAACAATTCAATAAAACAATCAATCCTTAATATCCATTCATACTCTTTAATTAATAATAATTTATTGGAAATTAAAGAGTATGAATGGATATTAAGGTTAGCCGCTGACCGTCCTCCAGGTCTGAACTCTGCAGTCACTTTAAAACCGGTTCTTGTCAAGTTACAATGAAGTAGGTTATGATGTTAGGTATATATTTATATACTTATATATAAATTACGAAGGCTTTGGTTTTATTTTTACATTTAGGATATGTTTACTTTATTTAACATTTTATGTATGCATTTTTTATATATGTATTTTGTGTGTAGGTCGCATGATTTTTTTGGGCTGCATGTCATGTGATTAATTTGACTCCTATTTAAACTTGATTGTTTTATTGAATTGTTGTATTAGTATTGAAGAAGGGTAGTAACCCGAAAGCTTTGCTACTTCATAAAGGTGTTTTTCTTGACGTTTTGTGTTTCTTTATTGGATAATATTCTGCAGCGTTTTGGATTTTTCTACTTACTCCTTTCCCTTGTGAATGAATGAACTGTAGGTCACTCACTCAGGAGGAAAGGACAGTTTATACAGCCATTAAAGGGATTAAGCTCAATAGTAAGAGGAGAGAATGAGAGCAATTTCAATTATCCCTTCATTAACTGGAATACCTATATTGCAAGGGTAGGGTATACCCAAAGATTCCTATGTATATGCTAGCTTCCTTATACAAATAGCTAACTAAAACACTGGGGGTCAAAATCTTCTTGACTAATACTCATTGACATTATAGTTTCATCTTTGATCAAATCTAATTGCAAATCAGCAATCTTCTCATTTAGGGCATATAAACTCTCCACAATGAACTCTGAATTCAAGGACTTTAAAAATACAAACCTATTAAAACTATATGATGAGGTCTGAGAAATTAAACTGCAAGATGTCCTTTACCCATTTAAACTCAGATGCCACTTTTACTAATGAATGATATTCCTATCTAACATATAGCATAATATAATTGGTCAGGATTGGAAACACTTATAATGGGGAACATAAAAACAAACCACCTTGGTGGAGTACCAGCATTAAAAAGCTCTATAATAAAAGAAAAACATAAGGCCTATAATCTAAATCTACCCACATTATGGACTCTTGTCAAAAAGGCCAATAAAATCACCATAAGGAAGATAAAAATAGAAACAAATTAAAATTAACACCCAAAGCCAAGAATAATCATAAATCCATCTTTAACTACATCAGACAATTAACAAATGATAATCAGCAATGCCCTGAATTAACCAGAGGCATAGTTGGCTCAAACAGCACCCTGTGCTTGTCCCAAAACTAGTGCTCCACTCTTTTGCTCAAACTGAACAGCAAAACAGTTATCTCGGATAAACTACTCACAGCTGTCTTTAAGCACATGACCGACTCCAAGCAATAGCTCACTCCACAGCTATTCAATGGAAGAGGAAAAAAAAACTCCACCAACTAGATACACCTTTCCCTGCACCTGACCTTCAGTACAACAGATAAACAAAATACAAGAATTGTTGCATTTTAAAATGTAACAAGCTGATTGCTATATTTGGAGCAACTGGCTTGCTACAGCTTACCCCAGAAGTTGGCAAGCTGGTTTCTGTGCCGGCATTCAAAAATGCTGGTACAGAAAGAAGAAAAAAGCAGGGGTGGCACTTCAGGCTTGCACCCTCTAACACAATACTCCTGGGGCACATGTCCCCTTTATCCCACTCTTGTTACGCTACTAGAGTTAACTCATAGTTTCATTACCCATTCTCACTATAAATGTATTGCTAATTAACTCACAGATGAATAGGTTCATAGGTTCATAGGTTCATAGGTTCATACTAGGCTATCTGCCCGAGGGCATTTACAAGCCTAGCTCATAGTTTTGTGGCTTACGCCACCCCTTTAGTATGGGGAACTATACCCATTATTTTGCTGTGCCTCTGTTGAGCAGTGACACTGAGGTAATCCCTGGGGTATATCTGCGATCTCCCATCCATTGGTCAAGATTTCTCTTGAACAAGGCCAGCGAGGTGCTCTGCCTCACATATACCGGGATTTTATTCCACAGCATAGGAGTCTTTGGGTGATGAATCTATCCCTCCAGCGTCCTATTAATAGCCGTGTCGAGGTTTAAGTCTCCGCCTTGTGGCTCTGACGGATCTAGATTTTTGAGGTGAAGCATATTCATCAAATCTGGGTTTGACATGGCCTTGTATGTTAGGCAAAGGTCACCTCTGAGCAAGCGGTAAGCGACTGAATAGAGCTGGAGTTCTTTCAGTCGGGCAGCATAGGACAGATGTTTGAGACCCTTTATCCTTTTGGTGAGGAACTTTTGTGGCCTCTCCAGCTGCTGCAAGTGTCGGGTCAGATACATTCCGAATGGGGCATTGTACTCAATCATTGGTCTGATGAGTGATGAGTATAGGAGACTATGACCTCCCTTGATCTAGATGAGAATCCCTTCATGATAAGGTGGGCAATGTAGAAGGTCTTCCTAACTACTTTAGCTACATGGGTGTCGAATGACAGACTACTATCAACCTGGGTCCCCAGGTCCCTGATAACTTCTTCTATGCTCAGTGGATTGCCACCTATTTGGTAGCTAGGGGTAACCTTGTTTTTCCCGAAGGGTATGACTATGCATTTTTGGCATTTAACTTTAGGCCATGGCTCTGGCACCAGTTATCCATTTCTGTGAGACCCTTCTGAAGGATATCTGTGTCAGATGTGTTTTCTACTATGGCCCAGTTTGCAGTCATCTGCAAACTTTGTCAGCCATAACCCTCCTGTGTTTGCTTGTACTTCCGAAAAGTAGATGCCAAACAAGAGTGGGCCCAGGACTGAGCCCTGTGGTACACCACTTGTGACAGGCTTTGAGTCTGACATGGCACCAGCAACTCTGACCCTGTGGGTTCTGTCACTCAGCCAGTTTGCAACCCATCTTGTGATGTATGGGTTAACATTTAAGCTGATGAGTTTTTCAATGATACCCGAGTGGGGTATTGTATCAAGGCCTTCGCCAGATCGAGGTAGGCTGTATGGACTGCCTTTCCTCATCAATGGCTTTGGTGACTGTTTCAAAAAGTCAACCAAGTTTAGAAGGCATGATCTGCCTTTGACAAAGCCAAACTGGGATGGATCCAAAGTCTGCAAATTCCCTATGTCTTTATTTATGAGGTCCATTATGATCCTCTCCATGGCTTTGCAGATAAGGCTTGTCAAGCTAATGGGCCGGTAATTTCCATGGTCGGTGGAGGCACCGCCTTTGTGAAGTGGGACCACAGTTGCAGTGCGCCACTCCCTGGGTACGTATCCAGAGGTAAGACTATGATTAAACAGCTGTCCTAGCTGTGGGTTTAATTCCTCATTGAGTTCGTGGAGCACACAGCCGGGGACACCATCAGGTCCCATGGATGCTGTGTTTTTTTGCTTTGGAGAGAGCAGTTCTCACTTGTGCGTTGGAGATGTTTGGGGGGCTGCAATCGTTTGGTATAGATATCTCTCCTTTTGGGGGGGAGGGGGGGAGAAGTTTGCACTGAATCTGTCAGCCAGTATGTAGGCAATGTCTGTAGGATCAGTAATCTTCACATCATTTTGAACTAGTTCTGAGCATATCTGGGAGGTTCCTCCCAGGTTTCTAACATAGCTAAAGAAGGCCTTATGATTGTCTTTTGAGTCTTTAGCTATTTTTCTCTCAAAATTTGCTTTGGATGATTTTATGAGAGCTCTTAGTTTTTTACTTATAGTGATCAAGGGTGTCTTACCTTTTAAGGATTTTGCTCTATCTTGTAGTAGCTTCCTCCTTTTGTTGTAGAGTTTGTTTATGGCTGGGGTCCACCAGACTGGACGCTTGCCTTTGGTACAAAGAGTCTTTGTTTTGCTTGGGATTGCCTTATCCATGCAGTCCTGCAGGTGCTGGTAGAAGGCATTTGTAAGTGATTCAGCGGCTTGAGTACTGTTTTCCACGCTCGGGGCCTTAAAGGAGACCACACTAGTCTTTAGAAGTGTGAAGTCGGCTTTGAGAAGTTCTTTACTGTGGTCTTTTTATTTCAGGTGGGGTGGGATGAGGACCTCCAGCGAGATTAGTTTGTGATCTGATCTCACCAGTGAGGGGTATACTTCGGTGTTGAACATTGTGCTCCCATGTTCGTGATGATGAGATCAAGTATGTTTTCTCCTCTTGTGGGGATGGTGACTAGTTGTTCCATGGCATTTGAGTTTATGTAATTCCAGGAACTTTTGGGCTAGGGTGTTTGGGCTTGAGTAGTGTTCCCAGTCTATATTAGGGTAATTGAAGTCACCTAGTATGATGGTGTTTGGTGATACATTTATCCCTCTAGTGTTTTCAGGAAGGCCATGTGAGGTTCCTGAGTTTGTGAGGGTGGCCTGTAACATGCTACAATTTGCAGAGCAGTCTTGCCTATGGTTAATTGCACCTGGATGGTCTCCGATGCATCGTGCGTTGCCACCAGTCTTGAGGTGTGGGTGTCTTTGATGAATATGGATACCCTCCTTTCTTGGTATTGTCCGGATTTTGGGGCGGAACGCATGATAAGAGGTAAAACCTGATAGTGCTGGGGTGCTCTCAGGAGCCTTGAACCAGGTTTCTGTCACTGCACAGACATCGATGTTCTCCATACTGAGAAGGGCCTCGAGTGTGTGCATTTTGAGATTTAGACTTCTGGCATTGAGCAGCATTACCCTTAGTTTTTTCCTTTTTGTGTTCTAGGGTGGTAGGTTTAGAATTTGAGCCTTGCCTAAAAAGGCACTATGGGGTGGCAAGAGCCTTTGCCAATATCCGAATCCCAGGGTGACAGGTGCAAGCCGCCCTTGCGGCAGCGTGGCTTGTCCAGCATGTCATCCCAGGCAGACAGACATTGGATCCCCTTTGAATGACACCAGAGTTTAAGCCAATTGTTAAAGCTGATCATCTTATCTCTGTATTGTGGCATCATTCTTGGTGAAGGTAGGATACTGCTCAAGGTCAGGGTCATACCTGCCTGGGCTACATAATCAGAGAGCTCCTCAATGTCTCTTTTCATGTAGTCCAAGGAGGTACGCTTCAGGTCGTTTACACCAGCGTGGACAATGACTGAGTCGTATTTGTACCTGCTGTTGAGAGACCTGAGTGCTTGCGTTATGTGGCGGATTCTAGCACCCGACAGGCAGCTTACTGTGACCTTCTCCTTACTCAGTCTGGTGAGCGGGACGTCAGTGTGTCTGACTATGGAGTCACCAATGACTAGTGTGTCTGGCATTGTGTTTGGCCTTAAGGGCTGTGACTGTTTGACACTCTGACTGTGAGGTCTATGTGTTGCAGGTGTTGTGTTCTGAGGTGGTGGTTGTTTGGGTGTCTGCTTTGGTGGCCTCTGCTGTTTTGGTAGATTTTTGATCAGAGCCACCGAGTATGTCTTTGTGTGTTTATGTGTATGATTTGAGGTTGTGATGGTACTATGTGAGACTGGGTCTATAGTGTGTGTGGTAACCTTCTCCTCCTGACTGGTCTTGCCAGTCCTATGTTGAGAGAGCTCAGCCTCCAGTTTGGCCGTATAGTTGCATCTCTCGCATGTATTTGTGTTTTGTGGGAGGAGGAGAGGGTTGTCTGTGTACATGAGGCAATTGTAACATTGCCTCAATATTCCCAGGTTCACCAGCTGAGCAGGAGAGGACACTAGCAACTGATCCCTCGACATGCTAGAAGGACTAGACAAAAACTTTAAAAGAGATTCCGGGGGATGTGGGTGACCGAGAAATGGGGCTTTGCCTTTTTGGGGTGCTATCTATAAGAGTGCCGTATCAAGGTAATAAGTACTGTAGGAGCAAGTGCTAGGTTTAACAGATAGAGAAAAGTCTACTTGGAGTCAAGTAGAGATGATCTTTTAGGTATTAGAGAAAGTGCTAGTAACAGGGATGCTTAAAGGTAAGATTGAAAAGAATGCACTCTGCAGTGTGCACTAGAGAAGTTAGATATGAAAGTAGGTAACTTGAGTTTTACCTGTTTAAAAAGTTAAGGTTTAGTGGAGAGTTACTATTTTTAAAACAGCAAGATGGACTGAAAGGGGTGGTTACTTTTGTATTTTGGTACTATGAAATACTGTAGGATGGCCAATAAATTTAAATAACTGAAGGGGTGGGATTTCAAAAGTGATGGTTTTGTGATTACTCACATAAGCCAGTGAAAGTAGAGAGAAATGAGATATATGGTCAGATTAACATAAGAGGCGGGCAACTAGAAAGACAGTGGTATTTAAAAAGACAACTTAAATAGGTGGGAGGGAGGGAAAAATTCTGCTTGACTCAGAACAGAGAGAGCTGTGGTCTCTTTTGAAGTTTTAATATGCTGTTTAAAACAGAATGCAAGCAAAACACAAGATAAAGAAAACAAACTACAGTATTCAAAATATAGAAAGGCAATACAGAAATACACAAAATAACAGCAAACTAACCTTTCCTTCACAGCAAAGTGTAGCAGAGTCTGGATGAGCCTTTCTGGTAAAGCTCTGAAATGTTTTAGTTTACTCCTTAAATAGAAATTTTAGTTCCTAGCTCCACCCCCTCTGTTAACAAGTGATTAACCTTAAGTGACCTCTTCTGTCTTATGAATGAGTCCTTAATTAATCAGTTCTTATTTCTGCCTGACTCAGAACAGAGAGAGCTGTGGTCTCTTTTGAAGTTTTAATATCCTGTTTAAAACAGAATGCAAGCAAAACACAAGATAAAGAAAACAAACTACAGTATTCAAAATATAGAAAGTGTCAACTTTACAAAATAAATAGCCATTATAGTTCGTCAAAGAAAGGTTAGAGATATAGAAAATAGCTCTGTTTGCCTGGACTGCTGAGAATATATAATGAAACAAGAATTAAGGGAAAAGGAAGATAGCAGTAGGGGGCCAAGCTGAAACTGTGAAAGAAATAGGAAGAAACTAAGACGCAAAGACTTCAAGAAAGAAAGAAGATGGATACATGGAGACACTGTATAACATTAGATTAAGAAATACAGACAAGAAAAGTAAGTTTTTCAAAAGGACGAAAGCAGGAGGCATGATAGAAGAAAAGCTAAGGGGAAGAATACCCAAGGAAACTGGGAAGTCTAATATTGTATACAAGGCTGATATTACTAGGACAAGATAGTGAATGTAATATAGAAACATCACTGGTAAGAAGGAACAGGCTTCATATGGGGAGAGAATTACTGGAAAGAAATGAAGAAGTACAGTAGCCAACTTTTATCAATGGGAATTTTATCCCACAGTGTGTATTGCTTGTTCCTTAGATTATTAATGTTAACTCTGCTACGTATATCATCTGTGCATATGCAGGTGTGCTGTGTGCTCATGCACCTGTGAGCATTTGAGTGTATGTTTGCTTCTTGTGAATTTATATGCAGACATTAATCCCTACAAATTTTGAATATTCAGTTGTGAATCTGACAGTTTCCAAAGCAGAAGTTACAGAAATATGAAGCTTTAACTGGAAAATCATTTATGTGTATTTCTACTATTTTGTATAGTGATCACTTCAAATATGAATCTTTGACTATATCTGGTATCATTTAAAATAAAGATAATTCTATGGTGATAGAAAACTTCTACAGTGTTTCCTTAGTATTAAAATAAATTAAGCGTGATTGATGTGCAAGTTAAGACAGAATACTTGACGTATTTACAGCAAAGCTGGGATGCCATCGAGTATGTATAAACAGGGTACTCTGTACATGTGCTGTTTAAGGTTCTAGCACTGCAATAGAACGTGCCTGCTTAGCAATACTGTTTTCAACAAATGCAAGAATTTGGTAGAAGAAATCATACTTTAAAGGAACAAAGTGATGCACATACTAAGAATCTACAAACAGAACATAAATTTAGAAAGGCAACACTGGACTCATGTATAGCAAAATTAGGGATGTACAGTAAGTAACATGTCAAGAAAAATGGTAAAATATGCACATTGTCACATTTTGAAAAGTAACAAGTAGATCTAACTGCAAAAACTGGTAGTCCTTAACTATTTTTTTTATTTTATGTATTTTTTTTTATATTTGCTAAGAGGGTAAGTACATTTTCTGAAGACCACTTACAGGAGTGAGTTTTATATATATATATATATATATATATATATATAAATATACATATATATATATATATATATATATATATATATATATATATATATATATATGGTTCCACTTGAAACCATCGAATGTTCAGAACATCGAAGTTCTAATCATCGAGACCAGAACACTGATGTTCAAAACATCGAAGGTTCAAAGTGGAAGTGCCAGGTAAGTAAAAATGGTAATTTTGGGGTGTATATGCAGGGCAGCAAGGTGCCCTGCATGTTGTGTGTGTGTGTGCCATCTGAGTGTTGGCATTGCAGGTAGGGTACAGGAAATCTCCTGTTTAGCGCTACCGCATGTAGCGATAAACGGGAGATTTCCCTTACCCCACTGCAGTGCGATCTTGGAGTTGGAATATTAAAGTAGGGGGGTGTGGGGGGCACAACCCCCCACATGGGGGGCACGAGGGGGCGAAGTCTCCCTGCATAAAATAGTTTTTGAATGTTTATTTCTTTTTCTGTGGTTCACTTTGAACCTTCGATGTTCTGAACATCGATGTTCTGGTCTCGATGATTAGAACTTCGATGTTCTGAACATTCGATGGTTTCAAGTGGAACCATACATACATATATATATATATATATATATATATATATATATATATATATATATATATATATATATATATAGATATATATATATATATATATACACACACACACACACACACACACACACACACACACACACACACACACAAACACATGTAAAGTAAAAGGAGAAGATGAAGTGAAATAAACTTTATGTAGCAGCCTATAAAGCAGAATGACAAGTGATGACAAGTGATGAAAGTAGGTCATACTTCTTACTATACAGAATGAAACATAGGTATTTCAAAAGACTTAAAGTAGATGAATACTGTAGATATGTAAAACAGACATTGAAATACTGCAGAAGTATCCTATGGAGATAAAGCTTGTGAAACTGAGGTCAGTAATTGTTATCATGGGTTCATAGGTTCATAGTGGTTTACTAGGCTAACGACCACAAGGACCTTTATAAGCCTAGCCATGAATGCTGAATCTCTGACAAGTTCTGGTACCTCTGATAAGTGTAAGCAGGAGCTTGGGAGATGAAACGTTTACAAGCAGGGGCCGGGGAGATGAACCATTTACAGGTTGCCTGTGTCCATTAGAGATATAGGTGCCAAACCAGGGATGACTTTCCAATTCCCCTTCCAATTGTCCAAGTTGATTGTCATTGTTTGGCTTTCCACACTGAATTTTCAGACATTGTAGATAATGTATTTATTGTCTTGTTTCCACTTAATTGCCTTTTCCTTTCTAGTGTTGTTGTTGTGTCTGTCGGCTTTTCCCGGTTAGGGGTTGCCACAGCGGAACTCCGGTCTGCTAATGATTGGCAGTAGATTTTTAGGTGCCGAGTTGCCAGCCCTGATGCACAACCTTCAACGAAGATACGCCCATTCACGCATGTCTCCACACAGAAGATGCCCTAGCTGAGAATCGAACAGAACAATGTCTTACTATGAGGCGACAACGCTACCGCAGCACCACCACCACAGATCCTTTTCCTTTCTAGTGTAGTCTTCTATTTTAAATGATTGCCTATTGCTCAGTGCGATGATTGATTTATCCATGCACTGCTTTGCTGTTATGTCAGTAGATTAACCCACCTAACTGGTAAACAGTACATAAATAAATAAATTAATCCATGAAGATCTTTCAGCTATTAGCTGTGTGTAAGGCAGTCTAGCAAGTAGGTTTGCATCAAGGTTCTTGAGGGTACAGATGGAGTATTTACAGAGTAGGAATTGTTTAAGAGGAGGGTAGTAATTATCATTAAGTACTTTGAAGGTCAATGAATTGAGGAGGTAGGAAGCTCCTCACTCAGCTTCAAAATATGCATATTTCCTGTTTTTTCTTATCCTCTGCTTTCTGTACATAGTCTTCTCCATAGTTTTACCATGCTCTCAATTGTCAACTGCATCTCTTATGGCACTGTTCATATTGATTTATTGTACTGCATACTATGTTATGTTAGATATTGTGTACAGTATGTTATGTTAGGTATTGTGCATTGTGAACATTAAGTATTTACTGTGCTATGCCTTCATTATGCTGTTGTTCATCTTATTGTGGCTTTTTTCAAATTTTGTTATTGTTCATTTTATTGTGGAGCTTTTCTCCTCAGGCCTCCACTGAAAATGGGCTCATTTTTGGCCCAGTGAACCTTTCCAGTAAACAAATGTAAGTAAATAAATAAATAAATAAATATAATTATTTATATATATATATATATATATATATATATATATATATATATATATATATACATATAAATATATATATATATATATGTGTGTGTGTGTGTGTGTGTGTGTACAAACAAACACACACACACACACACACACACACACACACGCATACAAACACACACACACACACACACACACACATATATATATATATATATACATACAAACACACACACACACACACACACACACACACATACACACACGCACACACACACACACACACATATATATATATATATATATATATATATATATATATATATATATATATACATATAGTCTACACCTCCCTACACCTCCCCCTATCTATTCAGGTACTGCTAACAAACTGAAATAGCTAAATGCGGACCTATATGTTTTAAGATGGATTACAGACTGGCTAAAAGGTAGATTCAGCATTATTAAAGTAGCAAGAGTTACCTTGAAAAGCAAATAAAGTAACTAGTAGTTAACTTAGTTATCAGTACTGTTTGAGATATGCTTCTGTGGATCTCTTAAAAACTACCCGGATGTATGACTAATGAAATCTGCCGATGACTGAAGTTGGATTTAATTATAAAATCACCCCTTGACATGGTAGTTGTGCAAAAATAACTAAACTTTACAAATTAATGCATTACTGAAAAAGGGCTAAAACTAGAAACAAAAAGTATAGCATTGTTGCTTTTGGAAAAACACTTTCTACCCCACCCTATAAAACAGCTAGCTCCCACTCCAAAATGATACAGCAATCAGAAGTCATGGCACCTTAGTTAATAACTTCCTCTCTTTTGACCACCATGTATTATAAGCAGTTGTAAAATCCTTCCATTTAACACAGCTGATAACTAAATATATCTCATCCAGGTAAAATAAGGCTATTATCCCTCTATACTCAGCTTTATTTATACCAGTTATCGAGTACAATGCCCCTTTGGTGTTTACATGTCCTGACACCAAGCCTAACTGGAACTGCCTCAATGACTCATGACCATAAATCTTTCTGGTCTAAAAACCGTTGGATTACAAGACTGAACACCCTATCTTTGTATTCTTTCTAATATAGGATCTTATGTGCTGATCTCTGTCTTGCATTATGCTTTCTTAAGGACCCACCCCTGCTGAACTTCTTGCATCTCCATAAGATCAACAGCCCTGCAAGCTCTAGACCTAAATACTGAAGCTTCACTAACATATAAGCAAACCACAATGGAGGGATAGCTTCAGTACTCAATGTTTACCTGTACTCTAGAATAAACTCCCCTTACATTTTAAGAACAGGGATATCTTAACATCTTTCAGAGCCAACCTGATGACTGGATGGACACCAAGAAATTTATTCTTGGCATGCATTACTAAGGTGGTGTGGGGGTGGGGGCAAAAACTTCCAAAATCTCAAAAAATCTGTGAGTTAGCTAACTTATAAAGGCACAGTTTTAATGACAGGTTTGTTTGCTCTTTTTCTAGTAGCTATTGGACTTTGGGGGAATAATCATTTACTTTACTTAGCAATTATAAAATATGGTGAAGTATTAACCACATGGGACTGTCGATATATGATTTGAAATGGTATCGTTCTCATATGAGCAATTTTGTGGACTGAAAGAAGTGTAGAATTTAGTAAAGTATTAACTGTATGGAATGATAAGATTACAAGGAAAACTTTGAGGTTATGTAACAAACTTGTAAGGTTTATGTTTTCTTTTCAACATGATGACTGTGTGCACTGTAAAGACATTTGGTCAGGATGCAAGAGAAAATACAGAATTTAATGTAAAAATAGATGTAAGAAAAACATTGATTTCAAACCTGAGGTGGTATACAATCTTGTCCCTCAACTGTCTGAAATTTGTTGGAAAACACTGAATTTAAAATCAAAATAACAGGGTGTCATGAAATTCTGAGTTGTCCCCTTAAATTATATTTTGGTGCAGTTAGCCCCTCGTCAGGCATCGGTGACATCACTGAAATGATTATGTCACTGGATCCTTTGACTGCTACTGCTACTACATCAATGACTGGCTGAATGCAAGGGAAGTAACCAGCAAGCACAAGGATATTTTTCTGTGAAGATTACAAACTTGATACAAGTAGGGAAAAAGCAGTGAAACAGCAGAATTATTGTGTTGGTTTAGATCTCACCATGGCAGCATCTATGCACCGTTCAGCACAGCATAGGTGGAGAGAAGTTGAACACTTTTTTTATTTTAAATTAATATAATATCATGACATACATCATGGGAAAATGTAAAGAAGAATGGAAAATGAAGACATTAAGCTAGACGTAAGTGGCAGGGCTAACTGCTCAATGGTGTAACATATGGCTCTTGGTGATTTGGTCGTGTTGACTAATGTCACAAAAATGGGCATAGATATTTACCGGTGATAAGTGGATTGAGGACCCAGCCTACATCTACCTATGCCAGGGACCCATATAATGGTGAGAGGGGTGTATGTGCCCCTGTTGGCCAGTGTGTGGCCGCTATATAGTCCAGCAGGCCTAGGTCAATAAACTATTGATGGTCAGTGTCCATTTTCCCAGCTTGGGTTACCAGTGTTTGGCCTGTTCAGTGAAAGCTGGATGTTAAACCAATCAGACTACCAAGCATAAACTAAGAATTGCTGCACCAGGAGACAAGATGGAAGGGCAGTGAAGCAAAGTCACTTGGACTGGGATCCAGAGTCTACTCCTCAGGAGGAGGACAGGCTAGAAATGGTGTGAGAAGTGTGGTGAGGGAAAGTCTTCAGATGATAGTGAGGGATGTCACCAGAATTAGTGACAGACCCAAGGCAATCAGACTCTAGTGTAATGATAGAGTAGTAGCAAAGCATCCCCAGTGAAAAAGTCAGCCCACAGAATAAACCACTGTTTGCCAAAATTAGCTCCAAGCAGTTATCTGAGAAGGCTTTGAGGTCAAAAGAGACCAGGGTGAAGACCTGGAAGTTGACTGGAGAGAAAGCGTGACAGTTCAAGGAATTACTCAGGGCTCTAACACCTCAAGATGAAAAGGGAATAGATAGAGTTGAAGAAGAATGACAGCACTTCAAAACAGCATGGGTAAGGGCAATAGAACAGATATGTGGTCAACTCAGGTGTGGAAATAAGTTACGTAAGGAAAGCTGGTGGTGGAATCCAGAAGTCCAGGAAGTCATCAAAAGAAAGAAGGAATGTAGGAAAAAGAGAGAAAGAAAAGGGCAGGAAGAAATACTGGTTGGTTAAAAAAAGGCTAAGTCAGGAGTTGCAATAGCCAAGAACAAGGCATCAGAGACATTTTACCACCCTCTGGAAAGTGACTCTGTGGATGGCACAACAAAACTGTATCAGGTTGCAAGGCAAAGACAGAAAGATAAAGAAGATAGTCAGACAACAGTCATAAGGGGTGCCAACAACAACCTGCTCAATAGTCCACAGGACATCAAGGGCAGATGGAAGGAGTACTTCCAGCAGCTTCTGAATGAAGATAACCCCGCAGAAGCTGTACTACCTCAGACACAGCCTACAGTGAGAGAAGAGGAGGAGCCCACCGTAGAAGTAAGAGCAGCACTAGGGAACATGAAGACAGGGAAAGCAGCAATCTCAAATGAGGTCACAGCACATATGATTAAAATGTTGGGTGAGATAGGGGAGAAATGGCTCCTGAGTATGGAGAGAAAGACATATCCCAGGAGACTGGAGAATAAGCATACTAGTACCAGTGTTCAAGAACAAACAGAACATTCACAATTGTGGGCAGTATAAAGGTATTAAACTGCTATCATACTGCATGAAAGTTCTGGACAGGGAGATTGATAAGCGAATACGCAGAGAGTAGTAGAAAGTGAGATGGGAAATGAGCAGTTCAGATTCAGATCAGGATGCAGCACAACCAACCCAATGTTTACAGTGAGACAGATACTTGAGAAGAAACTAGAAATGAAGAAAGAGTCCAACTGGGCATTCCTTGACTTGGAGAAGGCATATGACAAGGTCCCAAGAGCGTTTATTTGGGCAGTCTTAGGGTGGTTTGAAGTCCCAGAAACATTGGTAGAATTAGTGCAAGCTATGTACAAGGACCCAATGACTCAAGTAAGAACAGTGTTTGGTCTTACAGATGGGTTTCCAATGGGAGTGGGTGTGCATCAGGGTTCAGCTCTGAATCTATTACTGTTCATACAAATGATGGACTAAATTAGCCAACAGGTCGGAGGGGAAAGATCAACAAAGTTGCTGTATGCAGATTATGTGGCATTACAGGCAGACACTAAGCAAGAACTTCAGCAAAGGGTTGGGGAATAGAATGCAAAACTGAAGGCACATGGGATAAAACTGAGTACAGATAAGACAGTTACAGTGGCAGCAAATGGGGGAAATGAGAAGAAGATAAGAACTGAGATAGAATGGAAAATAGTGGGGCAGATAAATAGCTTCAAGAATGTGGGAGGAGGTTGCGGAGAAGGGAAGTCTGACTGAGGAGATGAAAGCTAGAAGTAGCAAGGCTGCAACCAATTAGCAAAGAGTGTCAGGGATAGTGCTCTGATGGACCTTCTGCATATCAGCAAAACAAACAGCACCAGAGTTACCCATTCTAAAGACTTAAACCTTGGCTGTGATATAAATAGGACCTGCTGGAGAGACAGGTATGTATCCTGGAGACTACTCCATCTCTGGAACAAGCTCCTCATCCTTCTGAATCAGAGTTCCTCCCTAACCCAACTCAAATATAACTTGGACAGTTGGATGAGGAACAGGAAATGTATCGCTGGTTTGGCACCCATGTCTCTAACTGACACAGGCAGCTTGTAAATTGTTCCTCTCCCAGGCCCCAGCTTGTAAATGTTTCATCTCCCAAGCCACTGTTTACACTTATCAAGAGGTACCAGAACTTGTCAGAGATTTGGGATGCATGGCTAGGCTTAAAAAGGCCCTTGTGGTCGTTAGCCTAGTAAACACCTATGAACTTTAGAACTTATAATGGGAGCTATACAAGGAAGCAATTTATGGAAAATAAATATTCTTTATTTGCCTTATCCTGAAATGTAAAGGATACTTGTGTATCAGAGCTCTGCAGATTGTGTTGCTGGCAACAAAAACAGGATAATAAAACTGCTAGCAAGGAATGCAGGATAAAGTGGGAGGTATTGTGTGCTGCCATCAAGTCTGGACAGCAGCACACTTTGTTTTTAACTTGATTACTTTATTTCTGTTGCATTTTTGATGAATATTCTGATCTTTTTTAATGTCTTGTGAGGAGCACTTGGTGGAAGATTAGTTTCTGATGTTAAATATTTTAAGGATTTGTCCAAGGACATATACATTGAATGAAGGATTGGATGTCCAGACTTGCAGAGTTTAGCTTAGTCTTGAAGGGTATAATGTGCATAGGATTTCTGTGCATCATTGTAAGAACAAGACAGATTTGAGATGTAATAGATTTATATCAGTTGTGCCTTATCTGCTTCATTTGACTGTGTCAGAGCTATGATGGATGCTTGGAAAATTTGGAATTATAAAAGCGATAACAGGCCCCCTTGTCCCCTGATTGTTACCCTAATGAGTGAACAAGAGTATGTCTTGCTCCAACTAGGTACCTGATGCAGAATGATGAAGAGGGTAGATTGTTATTATGATTGTAAGTAGTCGGTAGAAGGGGTTAAGATGCACAAAGTTTGTCATTTATGCTAGCCGCGCCTTACTTGACTGAACAGGATGGCCATGTGACATGTTTAAGAAAGTGCTGATAAATTAAATGTTAATATGCCCCTTTATTCCCCCACTGGGTAGGCTGATGGGTGAATGTGTTGATGCCAGGTCTATATCAGAAGATTGGAGTTTCAAAACTTCAAATCTGATATGGTCGACATCATATGATCGAAGTCTTGAAACTTCAAATCTTTTAACGGAGATCTCTGTAAGGGAAGATTTCCCTTTTCTGCACTGTAGTGCAAGCTTGTAGTTGGTATATTTAAGTAGCAGGGGTGTGGGGGGGTGTAGGGGGGCTTTCCCTCCTACTTAGAGCATTTAAATGGTTTGTTTTTGTAGGTTGTTGTATTTTATTACATTTTCGATGTTTTAAGACTTCGATTATATGGTGTCAACCATATCAGATTCGAAGTCTTGAAACTTTGATAATGTAATATAGACCCTTTATGCCTTGGTCAAAGCAGGGGCATAGTACAGACTAGTCAAGTGTGCAGATATAACATTTGAAGATAGTTATATCAAGAATATCCACGACAATACCCACTGAGTTACTGCACAATGGTACCTCCTATACTGAGCCAACAGATATTGCCAACATACTGGCTGACAGATTTGGTGTCAACTTTACCCCTCCCCCCCAAAGGACAAATCACAATACCAGTGGAATGCCAGGCATCCAGCATTACTGCTGCACAGGTTAAATCTGCATTGTCCAAGGCCAAGAATACAGCTTCCATGGGACCCAACAATATCCCTGGATGTGTTCTACATGAATGACAAAGTGAACGGGCACCACATCTGTGCGCCCTGTTCAATCATAGCCTCACCTCAGGCTTTGTTCCTACCAAATGGTGCATTGCTACAGTCATTCCTCTCCATAAAGGGGGAGTGACTACAGACCCTGGGAATTATCACCGCATTAGCCTGATGAGTCTGATATGTGATGCTATCGAGCGCATCATCATGGACCTAATTAACAAGGATATAGGGAATCTCCAAACTCTAGATCCCACCCAATTTGGTTTTGTGAAAGGTAGATCATGCCTGCTCAACCTGGTTGACTTCTTTGAGTCAGTCACCAGAGCTGTGGATGAGGGCAAGGCAGGCTTTGATACCATTCCCCACTCAGGAATTATTGATAAACACCAAACTAGGCATCAACCCCTATATCACTAGGTGGGTTGCAAATTGGCTCCCAAATAGAACCCACAGTGTGAAAGTAGCGGACTCCAAGTCAGACTGCTGACCAGTCACGAGTGGAGTTCTACAGGGATCAGTCCTGGGTCCTCTCCTGTTTGGCATCTACTTCTCAAAAGTCCAGGCCAACACAGGTGGACTCTGGCTGACCAAGTTCACATATGACTGCAAGCTTGGAGCTATTATTAACTCCCCAAGTGATGTAGACATCCTACAGAAAGTCCTCACTGAGACAAATGACTGATGTCGAAACCATGGCCTTAACCTTAATGTCAAAAAATGCATTGTCATCACCTTTGGGAAAAATTCAGTTCCCACTAATTACCACATCGATGGGAGCCCACTGAACACTGAAGGGGTTATAAGAGATCTGGGGACACAGGTTGACAACAACCTCTCCTTCGATCACCACATTGCCACTGTGGTCAGAAAGTCCTTCTATGTGGAAGATCTCATTACCAAGGGTTTTGTATACTGTAAGAAAGAGGTCATCATCTCTCTCTACTCTTCCCTCATTAGGCCAATCATCCAGTATAATGCCCCATTTGGCATGTACCTCACTAGACGCATGCAACAGCTGGAAAAGGCACAGAAGTTCCTCACAAAGAGGATCCTAGGCCTTAAACACATGTCCTGCATGGACAGACTCAAAAATCTCCACAGCTATTCTGTCTCACATTGTCTACTGAGAAGTGATTTCTGCTAGACTTACAAAGCCATGTCTGACCCAGCTCTGTTAGAAATGCTACATCTAAAAAAAATCCAATCCCACAGGGATCCCAATCCTGGGACAGGTTCATAATCCCAGAGACTGCCTATGCTCTGGAATAGACTTTCCATACATGTTACGCAGAGTACCTCACTGGCCCTCTTCAAGAGAAATCTTGATGAGTGGATGGGAAATACTAAGTTCACCCTGGGATCACTCCAATGGCTCTACTTGATAGAGGCACTGGGAACTATTGTTGGGTGGCACAATGCCAGGGCACTTCTATAGGCTAGGCTTGTAAAGGTTCCAGGGCCATTAGCCTGGTACACACCTATGAACCTATGAAGAAAGTGTCTAGGCTGTTATGAGTTATATGACCTGGATGGTATGTATTGAAGAGACAGTACTCCAAGGGATGAGTAATAAAAGTTTAGAGTTAAACTCATCATTAATCATCATCATTATCCTCAACCCACTTTTTCCCATTTTCTTCACAGGGTCAGGGCCACACTCCTGCCTTCTTTGACACACATGCCTGACTGTTGCAGATCTTATCTCAAACTATCCATCCACTTCTTTGCTAGACATCTTCAATTCCTCTTTGCTTCTACTTGTCTGTCAAAAATTTTCCTCACCAGATTGTCTTCTGCTTTTCTCACATGTGCCAAAACCACTGTAATCTGTTCTGTTTGATCTTTTCTGCAATTGGAGCTGCTTTGGATTCTGCTTTTATGTTCTCATTTCTTCATCTGTCCCACAGTATCCATCCTGCCACATGTCGCAGGCAATTCATTTCCATCACCTCTAGCTTTCTCATCTGCTCTGCCTTTACTGCCCAGATTTCTGTTTCATACAGTAGTATTGGTCTCACTACTGTTTTGTATACCTTATTTTTCAGCTCCTTTGGCATTCTTCCAGTACTTTATGCCAGTTGGCTGCAGCCCCTCTGATTTTAGCTTTGACCTCTTCATTCAGACTTCCCTTCTCCTCAATCACCCCTCCTAGATACTTGAAGGTGCTAACCTGTTGCACTATCTTCCCTTTTATTTCAATTTTCAGCTTCTTCTGATTTTCCCAATTTGCTGCCATTACCTCTGTCTTATCTGTACTTAGTTTCATCCCATGTGCTTTCAGTTTTGCATTCCATTCCCTTATCCTTTGCTGAAATTCTTGCTCAGAGTCTGCCTGTAATGCCACATCATCTGCATACAGCAGCTTTGAGGATTAGATTGCTCTATATTGTTTTCCTGTTCTTTTTTATTTCAAAAATGATCCAGGCTGAAAATCAAAGGGACCTTTTTCCGCTCATGAGATGAATTACTTCTGACTTTTCTATGTAATTAAAACTCCTCTGTTCCTTTATTTTTGTCTGGAGCATAGTGTTCTTTGGCAAAACGTGAGATGGGGAGACCCTGGGTACTTTTCTACCCACTCAGCTCCATCCAATACATTAATAACTATAGGGATCTCATATCCAGACACAGGTATAATGCACTCTATCACATCTCTAACTATGTATGAAACTAGTTGTGCACATGAGT
Source organism: Protopterus annectens (assembly GCF_019279795.1). Taxonomy (NCBI): domain Eukaryota; kingdom Metazoa; phylum Chordata; order Ceratodontiformes; family Protopteridae; genus Protopterus; species Protopterus annectens. Next base: position 886,321,639 of record NC_056745.1, read on the forward strand.
TGAATAATAATTCTTTATGGCCTCTAAAGAAGGCATCTGTGGATTACATACATGTTATTTCCTGGAATATTGAGGAGAGCTAAAACCCTATCAGGTGAGCTGGGATTTTACAAAAGTTGAAAACTGAAAAGGTACATATTGCTTCTTTACAAGAGACTAAATTTAAGATACAAGAAGCTAGGAAATTTAAATCATAACACTAACCTTTGGTATTTATAGACCACATGCTTGCACAAGGCAGGGAAGAGTTAGTCTGCTTTTCCATAAATCCCTGACAGTTCAATCATCATCAACATCACCCCTCTTTTTCCCATTTTCTACATGGGGTTGGTGTGTTATGATAATTGTCACCATCTCTCTCAACTAAATGCCACACTCCTGCCTTCTTCGACACTCATACCTAACTGTCGCAGGTCTTCTCTCACACAATCCATCCACCTCTTTGTTGGATGCCTTTGCTTCTTCTTACCTTCTTCCTTTCTGTCCCAAATCTTCTTCACTACATTGTCTTCTACTTTTCTCATATGTGCCCAAACCACTGTAATCTTTTCTCTTTGATCTTTTCTGCAACTGGTGCTACTTTGGCTTCTGCTCTGATGTCCTCATTTCTTCATCTGTCTGACAGTGTGCATCCTACCACCCATCTCAGGCACTTAATTTCCATCACCTCTAGCTTCCTCATCTGCTCTGCATTTACTGCCCAGGTTTCTGTACCATACAGTAGTACTGGTTGCACCACTGTTTTGTACACCTTACTTTTTAGCTTCATTGGCATTCTTATATCATACTCTATACCTGACTATCTATGCCAGATGGCTGCATCCCCTCTGATTCTAGCAAAGGTTAGATTTAAAGGTTAGATTTAAACTAACAACTCAATAATAAAGAAATGAGTGGGATTTGGATACCGGTTTAAGTAGTATGGCATAAATAAGCCATAAGTAAGATGTAGGTAGAGGTAGCAGATGCATTACGGATACAAGTGATCTGGGGAATATGGTGAGGTTTGGTAGACATTTCAGCACTAATGGGCATAGTTGTCTGTAAGATGATTGAGGGTTTTGGGAGAGAGGCTAGGGAGAACTGTACCCATGAATAAATGTACTTATTGATCAATAATAAGACAACAAGAAAATGAAAAGTATTAGAGATGATGATGCTTCATGGAAGAAATGGAGATGAGTAGGTAAGTAAATGCATATATGATGTGTTGTGAGCTTTTATGGGTTTATGGGATTTAAGTGGAAAGATATATCCATCTTTAATTCCAGATAAATTGTGAGAGAGAATAAAGGAAAGTTATATGATTGTTTAATGACATGCTCTCCTGTGTCTTAGGAAGAATTCAGACAGATGCCCAGCAAGCACAGAGTCATGCAACTAAGAAGATAAAGGAAAAGTATTGTGGTATCAAGACAGAAACATGTAAATATCAAAGCTATAGTAACATATATATGAAACTGAATGGAAGTATGTCTTATTATGATGTATCAATGCAGTAAATATATTAGTTCTTGAAAAACAGCAAGGAGAGTTTGTCAAAAAAAGAAAACAGATGTATGCCAATGTCATAATAATAATATATTTAATACAGAAATATTGCTGAGCAATCAATTGACCAACTCCAGCAAGATATGTATCTGCTTCACTTTACAAGTCTATGTCAGCCATTGAGTTGCAGAAAAGACTCTCAGACACTTTTCTTGCAGCATGCCAAGATAACTAATAGTTAACTTAAAATCATAAGACAAATATGAGAAATGTTCAAATAGTATTCTCACTTTTCTGTTTTTTAGAGTTATACACAGTGTGAACTATCTGTACAACCTCTGTCATTGCTGATAGTTTATTTGGGTCAAGAACAATAAAAGCAGTTAAACATCCTGTTTATCAATAGTAGAAATTCATGAAACATCAGACCTGAGTAAGGATGTAAAGTGCTGCAGCAGAAACTGTTTCTTTCCAGTGAGACATTTTAAGCTTTTTGCCCCCTAGAAATTCTTACCTGGTCAAGGAGTATATAATGTTCTCAATTTTCTGCCAACAAGCATTTACCTTTTTGAGTGAGCCGTAATCATTCAGTTTGTGATTGTTGCAGGTCCAGGCTGAAGCCGAGACTCCCATAGCCCAGTCATGAAATTCCCTTTGAAGTCTTACTTGACTGTCTTGGTTGTCAGATTGAAAGAAAAAGGTCAAGGTATGAACTGTGAAGCTGAAATGTTACCAAGCAGACATTGGTTGAATCCTAAAATGAATGGTCCATAATTATGCAACATATGATCACCTTAGTTCTTGCAAAACTTCATACATTTAGGGAAGAGTACAAACAACCAAGACATTATAAATGTCACCCTGTAAAAAATGGAAGCTCCTATGTAAGTCACATAAGCCACAGCTGCAGAAATATGACATCAAGATGATTTAAAATACACACCATGTCATCTAAACAACGTAAAAGGCAAAGGTATGACAATGAGTTAGAGTAAGCAGGAAACCACAGCCATAACTGCAAAATCATTATTTATGATGCTGCTGGTAGAATTGAGATGAAGATTTCTGACTATTTTTTGACAACCACATACTTAACTCTGAACATAACTTTTCCTCAATGATTTGTACTTGGACCTTTATGATTCAAGATGTTCATTAATAACTTGCACACTGCATGAAGACCCTCTGCCATCATTCAGTACTCAGATGATTCTACACTAATTTCCTCTGCCTCTTCCTTAAACGAGCTTCAGTCACTCCCTCAAGTTTCATACTATTAGATTGCACATTGGCTGCAACAATCTATCCTAATGCTCAATGCAAAAAAGACTAATATTACAGTCTTCTTGCTCCAAACCTCATCTCCTTATCCATAAAAGTTTGCTGTGCTTTCACCAAAGAATATAATACTAGACATGGTTCATAATTTATTGGTAAGTACTAAGCTACCTGCCCCTTTGGGCCATTTTAAGCATAGCCAATTTCCCTTTCAAAGGTGGGAATCAAACCCTATATCTGTGAGGTAAACATGGAAATAGATGCACATAGTCTCAAATACCAATACACTAAGTATCAGTCATCTCAAATGTCAGGTTACTAGCTGTCAGCCTTATCGATAATCTTTATTTTGACTAATATATCAGTAACATGTTGAAAAAGCACAAAACTACCGGCCCTCTAAACAAGCCAAATATTACCTGACTGAACATGCTAGAAAATCAGCTGCCACTGCCTACCTACTTTCCAGTCTACTTCATATAGCTCTATTATTCCTCAGCCTGCACTCCACTCAACTACATAGACTGGAACAATGCTACTACAAAATAGAAAACTTTACTATTGCCCTCTTCAATAGGCACACCATCACATTGCAGTCAAAAATTGAATTGGATGGAGTTTCTGAATTACCTCAAACCTTCCCAATTAAAATGTATCCACTTTATTCTATAGCAGCACTCAAAATCTCCAGACTTTGCATCATTATTCAAATGGTACTCTTCCACCATAGAGCTATAAACCCAAGACAAATTCCCTGCCAATCAACACAAGTGTCTTAACAAACATGGAGATGCACTCTGCTTCCATAATATGGCCAAACTCTGGAACCTGACTCCTTTTCCTGTCAGGGAAATTGAGAACTCTTCTACTTTTAAAAAGCTCCTGCACACTCAGTTTCTCAAAATCTGGCTAAACCACTGTTCTACCACACCTGGCTAGTCATTTTTACTGCAGTCTCTTTTACCTGCATTTCAATAGGTTCATAGGTGTGCACTAGGCTGATGACCACTAAGGCCTTTGTAGCCTAGCCATGCTTCCTACCTGTCTAACAAGTTCTTGTACCCTTGATCAGTATAAGCAGGGCTTGGGATATGAAACATTTACAAGCAAGGACCTGGAAGATGAACCATTTACAGGCTGCCTGTGTCCATTAGAGACATAGATGCCAAACCAGGGATAAATTTCCTGTTCCCCATCTAATTTCACAAGTTATACATGAATGGAGAGCCTGTTTCAGAGAAGGAGTAGCCTCTGGGATACATACCTGACATTCCAGCAGGTCCTGTTTATATACAGGCAATGTCTTTAGAGTAGACAATTCTGGTCCTATTTTTTTTTGTAGATATGCAGGAGGTCCATCATGGTGGGGTCTGACGATGCCTTGAATGCTTGGCATAGATCTCCCCTCAACAGCCTATAGAAGAAAGAATGCAGGAATAGGGCTTTGATGCGATCTGCATAGGACATTCTACTTCCACTGTATATGTTTTAGTAAGGAAGCTCTGTGGATATTCCAATTGGTGGATGTTCCTAGTAAGGTACATACTAAAGGGGGCATTGTACTCAATGATAAGTCTGATGAATGCCGAGTATAGTAGAACAATGATCTTCTTGGGCCTGGATGCCATGCTTTTGTTTATAAGTTCCACAGTGTAAATTTACTACAAGGCTCTCTTTAAGTACAGCCTAGAAGTCCTTTTGCATACATTGTGTGTACTGTGAATATCATGCTCAGTCTGTTCAAAGTATTACTATCAGTGTGTGTTTTAAAATGGTTTCTGAAAAGTGTTTGGTTGTACATTGTTTTGATTCTTTTCTTCCCTGGTCTCTATAGAAATAGTGTTTTGCATAGCCTAGTTTGACTTTCTTGATAAACAAATGCAAATAACTAAATGTTGATAGACTGTTTAATGTTAAACATCTGAGAACACATCATTTTGTGCTTACCCACTGGTCCCTAGATACCCTGAATACAACTATTCTGGCTGATGGCCTCAAGTTCTTGTGACATTTAAAAAAATCATTTGTCAGTGAAGACTGTTGATTTGCACTGAAGATGAGCTGTAATAATGGTTAAAGATGTATGTCAAGAAAGAGAAAGAATAAGGCATCAGTCACATAGAAATTAAGTTAATAATTCTTCTGCAAGTCAAAATATTATCTTTACATAAGGTTTATGAGGTGTGAGCACTGTATTTTTCCTAGGTTTATCCAAATTCTCACATTCCTGTCTATGTATGGCATTGATTGCTCTATTTTGCAAAACTATGTATGTTTTGAACAGTTCATTGAGTTCTAGATAGAAACTTTATTGCTACACCATTAGCATGTTCTTACTAGAATAGTATTAGAAACCCAAAAGACTTGGAGAAATGAAATAAGAGAAATTGCTGCATTTAGGCTAAACAACATGGGTATACTACAGGCACCCAAGTCTCAGGTACTTAAGTACCACTATTTGACAGTCAGGGACTCAGGTGGCTTGTAGTGTGGACTCTTCTAAATATTTGGGCAATATAGCAGCAGCCATGGGGAAAGAGGGGAGCTAGCTCAAATATAGTGGCTAAGTTCAGACAAAAGTTAATGTGGCAGCCATGGGAAGGAAGTGAGAGGAGGTGGGGTTGCAGGTTAAGGTTTTAGGTAGTAATTAAGAAGGGGAATTAGGTTTAAGGAATGGGAGGGGAGTTTAGGGTTAAGAAGTGATGAGGGATTTTAGGTTTGGAGAGTAGGAAGGGAGTTTTGGTTTAGAGAGTGGGAGGGGAATTTCAGGGTTAGGGGGTGATGAGGATTTTAGATTTAGGAGGCAGGAAGGGAATTTTGGTTTATGGAGCAGGAATGGAGTTTAGAGCTTAGAAGTGATCTGAAATCTTAAGTTTAGGAATGGGGGAGTAAAATTTTAGGTTTAAAGACCCATTAGGGATTTTAGGGTTAGAGAAACACTTCCCTACACAATTTCGAGGAGAAATTCCCCATGTGTCAACAGCATGCAGAAAAAAGAAGTCAAATGGCAAAATGCTAAATGCTTTTCTCCATAGAAAATGATTGCTGGCACAATTTCTAATTGTGTCCTGCAATGATTCACTTTCTATTGAGATTTCTTCCTTCTTCAAGTAAGTGCAACTGTGGAGTTGGTATATGTAAGTTTGGGGGTGCGGGGGACTTGCCTCCCACACCGAGAGTGCAATGTGGGCTTTTCACCCATTTCGTTTTCAGGGTTTTTCATTCTGTTAAAGCGTCAGCTTTCAGGAAGTCAGAGTTTCATTGAGGAAGCCTTAGGAAAGGGAATGCTATGGCTAGGGGTAATGACCCAGTAGACGTTTTAAGGTTAGTTTTAGGTTTCTGGTAAGGTTGTGCATTTCAGTAAGGCTGGGTGGTGGGAGGGCTAGGAAATTCAGTAGGATTGTGATAGTGGGAGCTAGTGTACTTGCCAATTAGAGCATGCGACAGTAGACAAATATGTTATGAGCTACTAGCATGCGAGCACTTGTAGTTGGCCCATTTCAAATGACTGGAATGTGGTTGGTTTGCCATTTAATGGATTTGCTCTGGAGGCATTGCCTTGTGTTAGTATTACATTTACTTTTGCAGATATTATCATATGACCTAACTCAGCTACTCTGTCTCTTTTCTAGTCATTCCCAGGATATCTTCAATGTCAGTGTAGTACAGTAATGTCTCCAAATACAGTCTACAGCAAAAGCAGGCATTACCCAATGATGTATAAAATAAGCTTAAGATCACATATGGAAAAGATAATAAAGCTGTATATGCACACATCACAGACTGTTTTTAAAATGTTGGCCATTCTCATAGCAAATTACTGTTCATTTGTCAGTTCTGTAAAACATTGTATTCGCATGCTAGTTCAACTGCATTCTACAACATCTTATACATATTTAAAATAGTAGCGTGGCTAACTTTTTGTTAGCATTGTTGCAGCTACATTTTTCATTGAAATGTAATCAATTTACATATTGGCACCAAATAATTCATCAGAAAAGAAAGCAAGGTATGTCAGGAATTTAAAATTTCTGGAAAGCAACATGGATACTGGTAGATTAATATAGCAATAACCCATGCCTGGGTGTGGGTAATGCTGGATTTACCCACGGTTGGTGCGGTTTGGTCACAAGGGCAAAGCTCAAGTGGCCAAACAAAGACAACCGTGAGTAAATCCAGCATTATCCACACCCAGGCGTGGGTTATTGCTATTATACAATGACATTACTTAAGAAAAAAATAATTACTTTTCTTAAATAATGGCATTGTATAATGCCTCCTTGCTGCCCTTCCACAGCTGTCTGGTATTCTGTGGCAGTTCTGATGTACTGCGCATGTGTATGCTGGCACAGTACATCAGAGCTGTGGGCAAAAGCAATGGAGAAAGCAAGATCTCCGTTGATTTTTACAAACTGTCTCGCTATGTTAAAGGAGTTTAACATAGCAAGACAGCTTTAAAAAAAGCAACGGAGAATCTCTGTTGCTTTTTTTAAAGCTGTCTAGCTATGTTAAACCCATTTAACATAGTGAAACAGTTTTGAAAAAAGCAACGGAGAAAGCAAGATCTCTGTTGCTTTTTACAAAGTGTCTCGCTGTGTTAAAGGAGTTTAACATAGAGAGACAGCTTTAAAAAAAGCAACGGAGAATCTCCGTTGCTTTATTTAAAGCTGTCTCGCTATGTTAAACTCGTTTAACATAGCGAAACAGTGTGTAAAATCAACGGAGATCTTGTGTTCTCCATTGCTTTAAAAAAAGAGTTATACTAATGGAAAAAGTCTGGGCGACCGGACCTTTTTCCCATTACTATAACTCTGATTTACAACATGCACGCTGACCAATCAGCGTGCATGTTTTAGAATACTAATGGGGGGTCGTTGCATAATTGGATTTTTAAAATAAATTAACTAGTTTCTCCATGTTTCTCCATGGAGTGATTGCATTTGGTATGCTATTTACAACTAAGTTGAATAAATGAAAATATGGTACCTTTTGTTTGTAACAATTTAGAAATCATGTAAAATAAATGTGCATATTATTCTTAATGCAGGAACAAAGGCAGAGATCTTATCAGTACTGTATCAGGTAAGAAATCTTGAGTTTTTCTGGGCCTATTTTAAACCAGACATACAGACATAATTTTGCTGTCTAAGGTTCTTACTGTGTTTGAATAATACAACATGCCTCCAAATATTGTATAGTGCAAGCTAAGAAAGAAACTTTTACTTAGATTTTCAGAAACTCAGTAGTTATATGCCACACTCTAGTAAATGTATTTGTTTGGCAGTGCTCAGATATGAAAATACAGTATCAAACATATTTAAAAAGCAGAAAAGAGTACAGATGCAGACTCAACTATGGAACTTATGAGATGGCCTGCCCTTTACAGCATCTTATTATTTCAGACAGAAAATATGACTAATTTTATGTATTTATTTATTTTTAATGTATTTTTGGAAAAGTTGGTAATTTGACAGGGTGCATTTGTTATTTGCAATATACTAACAAAAGGTACCCTGGTTTATAGAAAATGAAATAAAGCTGAAGTTCTGTGTTAAAACATTTTGAAAGTGATCTGATTTTTGAAGGTATCTTTTAATTACTTTGCTTGCTTTTACAATGTTTATCATTTTTTTTCTTTTCTTTTTTTTTAACTTCCTCACTATCATCTATCACAAGCTCCTCTCCTCATTCATTGGGTCAAGTAGACTCAATTTAGCCTCTTTCAGGCTCATCCTGAGCCACATCTGGGATCAACAAGGAGAGTAAAGATACTGGTACATCCTACTTCTGTTGGCAAATGTTTCCTAACACCAATGCCCCACAGTAGCCTTGCAATCTCCATTATGGCAGCCATCTGGGGGTGCAGCCAAGATTCCACACATACAAATAATAGTTGCCAAGGTTTTAATGCTGCTATTGCAGCAAACCTAAGCTGCCTAATTCCCCCAGGATAGATGCCATTGGCCACTCACTCCCATCCTCCCTCTCCAAGTCCCTCAACTGTTCATGCCACTAGTCAAACCTGAATCATTTGGGGCACAGTCAAGGCTTTATTCCTCTGTGCTATCTGGCTGGGTCAGTATTTATCTCATCTTAAAGAAAGAAAAAAAAATTAAATCTTAAAATAAATTTACCATTAGAAGTTGTGTGTTATACTATTCAGGTAACAGCAGTATAACTAGAATAAATGTATATACTATCTTACCTTTTTTCTGGATGAATTTGTAAGAACAACACTGACATTTGTGCAGACACTGAAATCTGGTTCAAAGCTGTGGAGTGGACCCCAGCCTTACCAGGTAACTCATCCTACCATACTTTCAGACACCAAATGGAGGGCTGCAAAGCCAAAGGATATGGAGTTTCAATATTTATCAAAGACATACACACCTCCAGGCTGGTCAAATGGTATGACGCACAAAGACACTTTAAATGCAGTTACCAAAACACCTATTCAAATCATAGCTAGCTACAGACCCTCAACCATGACTCAGGACGTCCACTCCACCTATCTGGACTTACTTGAATCCATCAAGATTCAACCCTCTATCCTGATCCTGGGTGACTTTAACTACCCAAGCATAGAGTGAAGACCTATTCTACCCAAACATGAATGCACAGCAATTCCTCGACTTCGTCAATGTCAATGCATTGGATCAGTTGGTTGACACCCCTACGAGAAGTGAAAATATCCTGGACATGGTCCTAACCAACATGAGTAGCCACTGCAGCCCCCTACAGTGTCATCCTCCTTGGTAAGATCCGACTGCAAAGCAATTACTTTTGAAGTCACCATCTCCCCTGACCCCCCCCCAAATCAGGTTCAAACAAAAAAACTTTTCCAAAGCTAACTACAATCTCCTCAGAGAAGGTATAAGCAACTTCACAGCCACCGTCCCTTTAGTTGGAACTAGCACTAATGTCCAAGCCTACACCAGAAAACTATATGAGCACCTAGATAGCTTTATGGACTCAGCAATACCTGACAGGACCAAATCATCTTCCTCAAGGAAGAGTAAACCTGTCTGGTGGACAGCAGCAATAAGCTCTATAATAAAAGAAACAAATTGCTGTCCAGGACCAAGAAGGAACAGGTGCCAAATCGGAAGCAATCTCTGCTTTGTCTGAACAAGCAAATAAGGTCACTGGTGAAATCCTCTGAGGCTAACTTCAAGTCCAGATCGGCCACATCCACTAAGAACAACTGCAAGGCCTTCTTCACATATGTCCACAATCTCAAAGGTAACACCCAAATCTGGTCTGAACTGGTGGTCAATAACACCACATACACAAATGCCATATATATAGCCAAACTGCTGGCAGACAGGTTCAGTGAAAACTTCACTCCACCTGTCCCCCCCATCAATAAACCAGAACATCCACAGAACATGCCCCCCTCTCTTCATCACCAGTGAGCAGGTCTTTAATGCCCTCTCAAAGGCAAAAAATACAGTCTCCATGGGACCCGATAACATCCCTGGCTGTATCCTACATGAACTCAGGCATGAGCTCTCAGCTGCATTAGGCACTCTATTCAACCAAAGCCTGAGCAATGGCTTCATCCTAGCTGAATGGAAGACAGCCACTGTCATCCCTCTACACAAAGGTGGAGTGTTCACTGACCCAGGCAATTATAGGCCCATCAGCCTAACTAGACTGATCTGCAAGGCCATGGAATGCATTATCATGGACCTTATAAACAAGGACATTGGCATCCTCCAAACACTTGACCCCACACAGCTTGTTTTTTGTCAAAGGGAGATCATACCTGCTAAACTTGGTCGACTCCATTTCAAAACAGTCACCAAAGGCATGGACGAGGGGAAGATGGTGTACACTCCCTACCTTGACCTAGCCAAAGCCTTCAACACTATTCCCCACTCGGGCATAATAGATAAACTCTCCCAGCTAGGCATCAACCCATATGTTACCAGATGGGTAGCTTACTGGCTCACTGATAGAACCCACTCAGTCAAAATAGGGGAAGCAACTTCTAGTAGTAGACCCGTAATGAACGGTGTACCCCAAGGATCGGTCTTGATGCCTCTACTGTTCGGGATATACGTTTATGAGGTGTGAGCCAAAACCAGTGGCCTGTGGCTGACCAAGTCTGCAGATGACTGGAAGCTGGGCGCTGTCTTAAATTCCAGTAGTGATATGAACAGCCTCCAAGAGGGCCTTACCTAAACTAATGACTGGTGCCAGAAGCATGGCCTCAAACTGAATGCCAAGAAATGCATCATTATCCTCTTTGGGAAAAATGGCATCCTCACTAATTATCACATTAATAACAATGTACTAAGCACACACTCAGTCGTGAGGGACTTGGACACCCAGGTTGATAGCAACCTGACTTTTGACCACCATGTTGCCTCCATTGCATGGAAGGCTTTCTACATGGGCCACCTCATAAATAAGGGTGTTTCATCCAGGAACAAAGAGGTCATAACATCCCTGTACTCCTCCCTTATCAGACCCATTATTGAGCACAATAGCCCTTTCGGCATGTACCTTGCCAAACACATACAGCAGCTGGAGAGACCACATAGGTTCCCTTACCAGAAAAATCCAGGGAATCGAACACCTATCCTACACAGATAGGCTAAAAGCCCTGCCCCTCCACTCTGTCTCATACAGACTGCCCAGAGGTGACCTGTGTCTGGCATACAAGGCCATTTCAGACCCAGCCTTGATGGAATTGCTACATATCCATAAGTCAAACTCCACATGTGCAACCAGCATGCAAGGCCTTAACCTGGTCTGTGACATTACTAGAACTTTTTGGCAGAGAGATTTGTGTCCCAAAAACTCCCCCATTTGTGGACTAGACTCCCTTTCCATGTCAAGCAGAGTATCTCTCTAGCCCTCTTTAAGAGGAACCTAGATGACCGGGTTGGAAACAGAAAATACACCTCTGGGATCTTACCTGTGTCCCTGCTGGACAAGAGAAACAGGTGCTGACTTTGAGGGAACATAGATCACATTCTTGGCTAGGCTTATAAGGGTCTCTGGGCCAATAGCCTAGTATCATCCTAGTAACCTAGGAACCTACAAGGTCTTGTTTGAAATAATGTTTATTTATATCATATCTCGCAGATTTTTGCAGGTTTAGAAAGAGATAACCTAACTCTGCCACCAGGAAAAGTTCAAACAAATATAATAGAGAATGATGCTGTTATACTCTGCCCTTATTAATAAATTGAGAAATCCAACAGGCTAATTTGAAATACTTTTTAATATACTTGATGCAGACCTTTTGAATTTCACTATGCTGTAGCTTGCGCTTACTGTTCAAAATGTGGCCAACTCTGTTGCTCAGGGAGACAAATACTTGATTATGGAACAGGTGACCTGAGTTTGATTGGTGACTCAGGTGTCTGTAAGACCTGACTGGAGGAAGGGAATAAGTGGCCACTGCAGGCTTGCATTTCTTGGGGGAAGGAAGGCATTTATGGATTACCACATTGGTATCACCTATTGGGAACACCAAGCATTACAACCAGTGGAGTCTCAGCCTACCAAGCCTGCTATATATAAAGGTATTCACACTCTAAGCCAAGGAGAATGATGCATGCAGTGGCATACTTCCCCTTAGAAGGCATCAACAGTGGAGCTTGGAATACCTGTTATGGAGGGGGGTGTTCTTGGTGGATAGGGTTGGCCACCCTGCAGGACAAGCAAGCTAGTTCACTTCCTATCACCTATCTCTTACCAGAGAATGAAGGCATAGACTAGGTCTTTCCATATTTAAGGGAGGACACTCATTGTCCGTGAGCTAGAGAACTATCTAATGTCTCAGCTCCCATAGCCTTGTATCATTCTCCAATGCAGGATTTGCAGTTCTTTCTTGGTAACCTAACCCCACTCCTAGTAGCTAACATGCACATCCATATCACTGCAGGGGCCCACAGTACTTCACAGCTGCACCTACATTCCTCCATGCATATGCAGTAGAGGTTACCTTCATTGGTTTATCAGTGTCAAGAGTACATCCACAAGCTATATGTGTATTGGGTGCCAACACATGCATGGCATCGATAATACAGTCATCAGACCACCTTCTTCCTTAGGAATGGAGAGCTGACGACTGCCACTCACTCACAGCTTCCTCCACCCAGCTGCATATATGTTGTTGCTGAATCACATTACTTATGTACTGAATAGCACTTTTTATATGAAAAAAAATCAAAATTTCCTATGCAGAGTCTACCCCCAAGTATGATGTCATATCTTGAGGGCAGAGCAGATAATTAGGATCAGAAATGCATTGCAGACTGCCAGATGCTTGCCATCAGAGTACTCTGTGACTTTTGCAAATCTACAGACACTGATTACAAAGGCAGATAAATGTACTTTAACCAAAAATAAAACTCACCAAGCCAATTTTTGCTCTCTCTCAAACTAGGTTGCTAATAACGTGTTAAGAATCAACTTGCAAAAATCTGTGATTTATTTAGAAACACCATAAATATTAGCTTCAGCACAAAACTTAATAATACATGACCCAGCAATGTCATCACTACATTTTCCAGTACAGCAAAGGTATGTAGACATTATCTGGTAGAAAATCTTTCATATCATTTGCATACTGCATATCAAACTGAAAGGATCTTAACTCAGCTCATATTCCTTACAGAAATGCATGCCTATTAAGATCTAATGCAGCAGCCATAGATGCAGTGCTTACATTTGAATGCACGCTCTTCATAATTACCTTGCTCTCACTATAAAGCACTGCAGACAACAAACTTTGCAGATTTATTAACTTAGCAAACATCAACAGATATCACTGTTTAACTCTAGATATAAGAAATAGGCTGCAAGTAAAAGCCATAGTTACTTTTTTAATTTTACACTCTTAATGCGAGGTGCTGTCCTGTCTAGGAAAAAAAAACAGTAAAGTCTCTATGTTCCCTAGTGAAAAACATTCATAGTCTGAAAAGATTATAGAACTAACAACATACAGAAATATAGGAAGCAAAACAGATCCTAAAGATGAATATAAGAATATAAATACAGATGCTTTATTGATTCAGGTTATGCAACCTATCTTCATTTTTGTGATGGAAAGTCATTGGTTTAAAAAGAAACCTCTGCACTGGATATTGTGTTTCTGTTCAATATGTTATGTAAATAGCGTCCTTGTATTTCATACCTAGATCATATCACTGAGTTCTTCCAGTGATAAAGGAAATGCTGTTTAGTGGCTATAACTAAGTTGTCATGGTCTTTTGTCATTTTTAGAAACAAATTTGTGCTTTTGCATTTAGCCTAAATATAGTTTCAGCAGTCAAATGTACAGTTTGGATACCAATTGCATTCTAATTTTGGGGGGCTATTAAGGATTGTGTTTAAATTACATTTTAATAGCTTGGTATTTGAAAGGAAAACCGATCCTTAGTTCTTTCAGTCATTGTAATTGATGACTAATCATAACAATGAATTCTAGAGAGAACAAGCAACATAGGGAAGGGGACAGGAATAAGTGCATTTCAGAAAGTTTCTTATCAACAAAACAAGGAACTTAACAATAATATAACTTGGTATTATGGCAGATTTATAGTATTTCTGGTAAGAAATTGCAGGCTTTTTTATTTGCTCACAAAATCAGTAGTAGACTACTTCTCTGATATACTATCTCCACTGGATATTGTTGTAGACTGCCCAGAACTGGTGAAAAAAAAGTCAAAGATCGTCTTTGACAGAGCCCATTCAATTAAAAGTTTTATCAGAGAGTAAAAGGATGTCATTATTCAGTTTCCGTTTAAATCTAATTTAGAAAAGACATTTTGTCGAATTATTATGCACAACAGGCACTAGAATATATATTTTGCCGTGCCAAAGTGCCATTGGGACTGGGAGCAATCACTGGGTCCCCCAATGATGTCAAAAAATTACAGGAAGGGCTATTACAAACAAATGACTGGTGCCAACGCCATGGTCTAAAACTAAATGCAAAAAAGTGCATTATTATTCCCTTTGGCAAAATGGAATTCCTTGCAAATTACAATATTGACAGCACCCCCCTGAATTCCAACCCAGTGATGTGAGACTTGGGAACACAAGTTGAGTGCATTCTGAACTTTGACCACCAAGTTTCCACAGTGGTAAGGAAAGCCTTCTACACAGCACACCTCATAAGCAAGGGTATAGCATCCAAGTCAAGGGATGTTATAACTCCACTGTAATCGACCCTCATCAGACCACTAATAGAGTATAATGAACTTTTTTGCATGTACCTCACCAGACACTTGCAGCAGCTGGAGAGACCTCAGACATTTCTCACTAAGAAAATACAAGGACTGCAAACCATGACCTATACAGACATGCTGAAAGCCCTGTCACTTTACTCTGTATCTTATAGGCTGCTGAGAGGTGACTTCTGCCTGGCCTATAGGGAATCTCCAACCCTGCCCTAATGAAAATGTTGCACATCTGCAAGTCAAATGGCTCAAGAATGACTTGCTCTAGGGGTCTCACCCTAGTTTGTGACATTAACAGATCATGCTGGAGAGTCAGATATGTCTCCCAGAGACTGCTGCTTCACTGGAATATATTAGATTCCCTATTTATGTAAAACAGAGCTCCTCACTGACCGTATTGAAACACAGCCTAGATAATTGGATGGAAAACTGAAAATTCGCCCTGGGGTGGCATCCATGTCCCTCATGGACAGGGGTAGCCGGTGTTGATCATCGACCCACTTTGTTCATAAATTTGTTCTGCAAACTACTAAAAAAGAACAAATGGGGATACTTGTGATTAACATGGCTAGGCTTGTAAAGGCTCTAGGGCTGCTAGCCTAGTAACCTCCAATGGAAAATTGGTCTGAGGTGATTATCTTGGCTAAACATTGCCACATGGCTGTCATAGACTTGCCAATACAAACTGAGGAGCTGTACTATTCTTATGTCCTCATATGCAGCAGTTTATTAAAGTTTACACAATTGTTTTCTGTAAGAACAGCACTAAAGGATATGAAGTCAGGGAAAGCAGCAGGCTCAGATGAGGAAATAGGGGAGAAATGGCTCCTGCGGGTACTCAAAGCAATATATGAAAAAAGATTATCGCAGGTGACTGAAGAATATGCATTTGTGTGCTAGTGTACAATACAAAAGTGGAAATCCACAACTGTGGGCAGTGGAGAGGTATCAAACTCCTGTTACAATGCTTGAAAGTGATGGTGAGGGTGATTGATAAATAAATACACAAGGTAATAGAAAATATGTTGGGAGATGAGCCATACAGATTCAGATCATTGAGACAGATAGTTGAGAAGAAGCAATGAATGAGAAAACACTCTAACTGGGCATTCCTACACTTGGAGAAAGCTTGTGACAATGTTCCAAGAAAGCGGATTCAGGTAGTCTTACAATTGTATGAAGTCCCAGAAACATTGGTAGCACTATTGTAGGCTATGTACAAGGATCTAATGACACAAAAACAAATAGTGTTTGGTCTCACAGAGGGCTGCCTAGAGGGAGTAGGTGTGCATCAGCATTCAGCTCTGAGCCCACTGCTGTTCAAACTGGTAATAGACTACAGTAGCAAACAGGTAGCAGTGGACAGATAAACAAAACAGCTGTATGCAAATAATGTGAAAGTACAAGCAGACTGAGTAAGAACTTCAACACAGGATAGGGGAATGGAATGCAAACCTGAAGGCACATGGGATGAAAATGGAAGAAACTAGAAGACACTGAAAACTGAGATAGAAGGAAAATAATGGAACAGGTTGATAGCTTCAAGTATTTTAGTGAACAGCCGAGGAGAAGGGATGTCTGAATGAGGAGGCCAAAGCAAGAATCAGTTGGAACACAGAATACTGTCATAGAGTGTCAGGGGCTGAGAGTAACAGAATAATGCCACAGAAGTCAAAAAGGAAGGTATGAGTTGTTCTTCTGTATGTACTGAAAACTGGGCAATGAAGGCATGACAATTGAAGAAACTAGAGTTGATAGAGATAAAGTACCTGAGATGGGTGGTAGGATATATACTCTGGAGGAGAAGAAGAAATTATGAAATTAGAGCAGAAGGAAAAATAGCTCTAAGTGCAGGGAAGTAGAAAACAATTTGCTGAGGAAGATTTTGGTGAGACAAAAAGAAATAAAGAGGAAATAAGGATGTCCTGCAAAGAGATGGGTATATTGCAAGAGAGAAAACCTGTGACAGTCAAGAATCACTATCAAAAAGCTAAGAGAGGAACACTGTATTGAGAAAGGTAGTGACAGTTGACATGAAACCCTGACCCCATGTAGAAAATAAGGAAAAGGGAATTTATGATGCTTAAGTTTTACCCATCAGATTGCTATTGTTGGAAAACATGTTTAAGGCATGAAACATCACACACACACACACACACACACACACACACACACACACACACACACACACACAGCCCCTTCCCAATAGTATTTTATATTTATATCATTATAATGAATGGTATAGCCACTGTAGTAATATGTTCTCAGGTTCATGGGTTCTTGTGATGACCCCTGTCTGGGCCAGTAATCATGGAGCTTGAATCCTCACCACTGACACTGGATAGGGATGTGCACTTGGAATACAAATGGATACATTCAGTATTTCCAGATGCAAACATCTATACATGAAGCACAATTTCCCTTAAGATCACACAGGAACACACTCAGTCCAGGGTCTGGATCTCTCTATCTGTCTCCCTTCAGATCCCCAATAAAACTCCCCACTGGTACAGCTTTAGGGTCAGGTCCTCAGCCAGAGTATCCAAGCCAAGCCCTCCAGCACCCTCTCTGTGAACCCAATGCTTTGTGTCCCTGCTCCAAGTAGCTGACACACGCACACTGTGAGAGTTGATTTTTCACAAGTACACGCACACGCACACGCACACGCACATGCACACACACACACACACACACACACACACACACACACACACACACACACACACACACACACACACACACACACACAGACCTGGGAAAGGCTAGCACAGATTTACCTGCTGTGCCCCCTTCTGCCCAGAGTATAAGGTAGTTATCACTGCCACCAGACACTCCACAATTAACTATTCTTAGGCCTTTAACAGAGGGTGTGTAATTATACCATGTAATTCTAATACTAATGGTAGTAGTTGACCAAGATAGCTAGGCCTTCGGCAGTGGCCCACACATTATCACCAAATAAATATAAGCACTCTCAAAGGTTACATACTTTCTAAAAGGACCAGCCACAATACAATTTTTAAGTATATATAACAATAAATAATAAAAGAACATGAAAATACTGAATATGTATTTACAGTAAACCACTGAGTTCACGTCACAGGAAATATTGAAAATAACACTGATGGACAGACTCAGTCAGATAATGAAAAACAATATCTAAACTAAGCTTCGCTATATTCTCCTGACTGAATCTAGGGGAATTACTACTCCCTACTTTCTTAACAGAGCAAGGCTGATGATGTGGTGAATGGTCTTTCTTGTTGTTAGGCCTAAGACAGAATACTCAATGCTCAGAGATTACTCTCTGTAATATCTAAAAATAATTTCCAAGATGATTGGCAGAATGGCCTCATCTGTCATCAAACTCTAGGTTCTTACAGTATCCCCCTTTAAAGCTGAGACAGGAATTTAGCATAGACTGCTACAATACACATCTAATTGTTTATGGCAGTGCTCTGGAGCCATGAAACAATTACAGTACTTCCCCTTTTCTTTACAGAGGCTATTAA
The DNA here is from genome assembly GCF_019279795.1 of Protopterus annectens. Taxonomy (NCBI): domain Eukaryota; kingdom Metazoa; phylum Chordata; order Ceratodontiformes; family Protopteridae; genus Protopterus; species Protopterus annectens. The sequence goes on from NC_056745.1 coordinate 886,340,123, forward strand.
AATATGGCCTCTCCCCGACCTACTGACTCTAGTCCTATTCATCACTGTGGGATGCCAATCTAATGGTTTAACAGCTCATTGACATTTCCCTTATTTTTCTTAAAGTAAGATAGCTGGTTAACCTCTGCTTTTCCAGGGTCTTTTTCTAACATATATTCATATAGTCTCACATGTATTTTCCTTCTCTGTCCAGCAGGCCCCACTGTTGATACATTTTTCAAGACTAACAACTTTACAAATACATTTTGATATTAAAATGCCATATAGTTCTAATACATTTGTAACATAAGAATCTGTACAACTCAGTTTGATATTCAAATGCCATACAGTTCCAGTACATTTGCAACACAAGCAACTTGTACATATCAGTTTGATACTCAAAGGGTATCATTCTTTACAAAACTCCAGCTGGCTATGCTGGCACTAGCCCATATCATCACAGATATGTGTGCATATATATGTTTGTGTGTGTGTGTGTGTGTGTGTGTGTGTGTGTGTGTGTGTGTGTGTGTGTGTGCATGTGTGCGTGGTGTGTGTGTGTGTGTGTGTGTGTGTGTGTGTGTGTGTGTGTGTGTGTGGTAATGCAGTATGTATGTATGAAATGTGTGTGTATCAGTGTGTGTATGTCAGCTACTTGGAGTGGGGTTCACAGACACTGGGTTCACAGGAGTGGGGAAACTCTGGATGTTGTGTTTGTGGGGGAGGATTGGAAACCTTTACTATTGTTGTACCCATGAGGGACAGAGGGATTTTGTAGAGACCCATGTGGGAGAAGGATAGAAGTTCCAGACCAGTGAGCTGTGCGCACTGAGGTGTAAGATATACCACCTAATGTTGGCGGGACCTTAATACTGTCCCACATTAACATTGATATTAACTGTGTATATGTGTGTGTGTGTGTGTGTGTGTGTGTGTGTGTGTGTGTGTGTGTGTGTATATATACCAATGCATCTGATCAATGTAGTTAGTAGACAGATTCGAGACTCCTCCACAAATAGTAGGAAGCACAAAAAATATGCAGATAGTTTCAGTCCTTTTGTCTCCACTAACTGAAAGTCACTTTCTAGGGAATACAAGAGTTTATTTCAACATTGTATAGGCAATATATGACATATAAGGTATGTCTAGAAGCAGAAAATAATACAGACTTGGAAAATAATTTATTTTATATATATGTGGATAGTTTTGATTTAAAAAATATTAATAAGATGTTAACATGGCCCAGTGGTTGCAGTGGACATAGACATGCACACATGCATGATTATTTCTGGGCATTTAGTTACACATGCAAACAGGAAATCTGTCACAGTCTGCAGAACATAATACTATAGCAATCTCAGTTTGTAGAGTATTTTAATGCATACTGTTTGTCAAATTACAGCAATGATAAAACGGAAAAGAACCAAAAATATGAAATTAGCAGAAAGCCAATGCAGCTGTTGTTTGTCATTAGCAAAATGGTTTCTGGACTGCTGCTTTAAATATTATTATTATTTTTTTTTTTTTGCAAATAGACAGGCACTGGGAGGTAGGAACTACAGCTGGTCAGCTTCTTCCTCTGGCAGAGTATTAAAATGATAAAAAAAAAAGATATTTCTTTCTCGTGTGATCATTTGTAAAACACAGAACACATTTTTTTTCTCTTCTAGTGAAGCATACAATTGCTTATACTGTTATTGTAACAATACAGAAAGAACATCTGTCTGATTCTGCAGTGAAATCTATCTTTCCATCTATATGTCTACGCACTTCTCTGTTAGACAAACTATCTATGCCATTTTAACTACTTTATCCAATTGACACCATGAATAAGTCATTTTTGCAGAGGTAGAGCCAAAAAAGCTTTTAGAGCTCACTAGTGTTCTAAAGGCAGGAGAGCTCTATCATCGTTAAATCAGGAAAATGTCAATAAGTTAATAAAGGAAAGACTTTGCTGATAAATCAAGTTTTTTTTCTTCCATAGAGTTGCATTTGGTAATATGACCTGACTGACCATCAACAACCATAAATTTTTGACGTCTGTGATAATCTCTCTACCCAGCAATACCTAAAAGGTCACTTTCTTTTCTATTCTTTGAATCCATATTTTTTGCTCTGAAAGTCATAGCCACTGTAGATCTGTGTAGGTGTAGCTGCATTTTTCTGCACTGGCTGCAGACAATGTTGCATAACATGGGATAACATGCGATTCCTAGTAATATAACATGATGAATGCCATTTCTTTGGACAAAAAATAAATGAAATGAAAATAACTGCAGTAAACAAATCCTCATAGCTTAATTGCTTTTCAGTGAGGTTCAGACTCGACAACTGTTATACAGGAAGATATTTCCCTTGCACCCATACGTGTAGTAGTCATTTCTAAGATCATGGTATCCTAAGGTTAAGCACATTTCTAAACAAAAATTGTCTACACTCAAAAGGACATCATATACTAAGGGCGATTTGCAAGGGTGATATTCACTGTAGTTGCTTTGATGAATTAAATGGCTGATGAACAAGACTCCTGGTGTAAGCAGTTCATTTTAAAGTCTTCCATCTAGAATCAGAATTTCACATGCAGTGTTCACTCACATACGTTGTGCTAATGTTACACATGTGCCTATGTCATCTTTTGAAAGATTAGAGAAGTCACAGACATATAACAGAATTTGCAAAGATTCTAAAACTCACATTTGTATGCATCATATAGCTGAGATGTAGCTAGGTCAACTAATGCCCTCAGCAATCCCCCAACTGTTGCCACTGCCCCCTCAACTGGAGGTGGGAACCAAAAAACAGTACTCTCTAATAGCTAAGGACAAAACAAAAACATCACAAATACCTTTCAGATTCAGAAACTACAACAAGGTGCTATTTTTTCTGCTTGCAACAGTTACAAACATGTTCACGGCAAACGCAATATGTCTAAATACCTGCTCTTTCAACCATGGCTGCTTAAATGAAAATAGATACTGCACCAGTCCTCAGCTGATGATTGAACCACTGAATTTTAGGGACAGATCAGTAACTCTTCTATGGTAACAATTATGCCCTTTAGCAGCTTGCACCCGGAGAAGCTGTCACGTTTGTCCCACCATGGTTATTATATTATTATACTATCATGTAGCCCTGTGCACAAGCTCTTTAGATCTAGGGCAATATGGCAGTCTTTTAAAATGATTGCATCCTACTATACAGAGTGGGCATTAAGGCAATCCTGTTTTATAGGATCTATATTAGAACACTGAAGTTTCAAAACTTCGAATGTTCTAATATCGAACCCTATTCAATGAAAGTTGAAAACATCGAACATACAGAACAGCGAATGTTTTCCTAGGGAAAAAATTCACTGTTCCAAAACACATACACATAACACAAGCACACCAAGCAAACAGCAATCCACACACATACACCTAAAATCTTACACCTAACCCTACACTAAACTATACATACACCACTAAATATCCACTTACTTTAACCCAAACCCTAACTCTAAGGTCCGTCACTATTGCACACTCACCTCACCCGTGTCCTAACCCTAACTCACCTACCCCGCCCTAACCCTCACATCCACACAACTGCACCCTAACCCTAACCCTCAAGTCCACACAATTGCACACATACCTAACCCACGCCCTAACCCTAACTCACCTAACTCGCCCTTACCCTCACGTCCACACAGTTGCACACATGCCTAACCCGCACCCTAACCTTAACTAACCTAACCCACGCTCAATCGCACACTTACCTAAACCTGACCTGTAACTTTACACCACAGCACTGAAAATACCAAAGCAACAGAAACGGACAACCGAATTCTTTCCCTAGGAAAAAATTTGGTTTTCTGTAGCTTCCATGTTTTCAGCGTTCGCTTAATACAGGTCAATATTAGAACATTCGAAGTTTTGAAACTTCGATGTTCTAATATAGACCTGTTTTATAGTGGTTGGTTTGTAAAGTGAAAATGGGGGAGTAGGAGAGTGCAGAGCTGGTGGCAGAGAGAGAAACCCTGTAGTAACAAAGTAGAGAAAACAGTAAGCTTTATTAGCAATGTAAAGAAGAGATAAAAATAAAATAGGAAGGAAGGAAGGAAAGAGAATGAAAAGAAATAGAAAGAGGATGGTGAGGGGGAGAGAAACATTAGCTGACTATTTCAGAAGCAAGGCCGTTTGCTTCTCTCTGGAATACATTTTAGCTCAACTTTATAAGAAAAGCTAGAGAAGACATAATGAGTAGTAAGCAATATGTTCTTTTGCAATATACATATCATATCTGCAACTGAAAGACACTGCCCCTTGCTCAATGATTCAACTCACGCTACTGCATCCACATTTAATGCCAACTGTATTCATACAGTCAGTTGTCTTCTAAACAGCACCACCTTTCTCAATACATCTAATATACTAGCACCCCAGCCACTAATTATAACACTACTTTCACTTTAGCCACTGTCCCTATCTCCATAATCAAAAAATACCTGCTCATACTGAAAAGTACATCATTTGCCACTGGTAATCTTCCAACAGAGTATATAAGATTAACTGCTGATGCTCTAGTATACCCATGTCTATAATTACAAATATGTCCATCAAGGAATCCTAGGGTCTTCAAATCTGGAAGAAATCATACATTATTCCACTTCATAAAGGTGGAACATCTGTTGAATGATCCACTTACTAACCAACTGCCAGTCCCCATCCAAAATTCCAGAAAAAATACATTAATTTGCAACTTCTCACATACCTACTAGAATGTGATCATGATGTCAGGCCCTACCAAATAGTTCTACTGCTCTACTTAGCTTGCTAAGCACAATAAAGTTCTATAGGAATGCAAACAGGATGGTCTCAACTATATTCTTGGACCTATTTAAAGTTTTCTCTGCCATCTTTCATCTAATAAGGTCTTCATAACCTGGAAAACCTAGGTCTATCAACAACTGCCTTTAACTGGTTTTCCAGCTATTTCTCAAGTAGCAACCAAACAAAACACAGAGATTGTGCCTCAACCAAAACTGATAAGTGATAAAGTCCACACCAACAACATTACAGGAGCACAATTTTATTCAGAAAAAGATTAAGCACTTTTGCCCTTAAAATATGATGTTGAGTGATAAATCAGGTAGAGTTTATTTCTTATTTCTAGGTTTGCGATTTGTAAATGTTAATACTACAGCATTGTACATTTTTTATATATGGATTAAGATTTTGCAAATAATTGTTTATGAATATATAATAAGAGTTTTTCAAGATGTGCTATTCATATTTGAGTGGATGAAAATTTTCAGGTCATGTATATGATACATCATGTATATCTAACTTTTAAAAGGGTTTGTTAATACAATTAAACCAGATTCTGATGAAGTCCAAAGTATTTGAAGGGTGGCAGTGCTTAATATGTTTCTGAATAAATGCATTGCTCCTGCAACGTTGTTGATGTGGACTTTAACAGTTATTGTCTATCAAATAGACTACAATCTGTAAAATAGCAAAATCAGTTCTCCTTACTACCTGTCTCTGTAGGCGTTCCTCAGGGATCAATTATAAGATTACTTTTATTCATCATATTTATTAATGACCTACAATCTGCCAGCAAACCTGCCAATATAATTCACTATGCAGATGGCTCTACCCTTATCCACTCTGCCTGTACCCTTCTCAGACTTCAAAGACTAACTTAAACTGCTTTTTCCAACATTGACTCATGGCTAAAGGATGCACATTTATTACTGAACTCACATAAACCTGAACTAATGCTTATTTACATCTAAACTACACCCAAAAAGAACTTTCTCCTTCAACATTACTTCAGCCAATAAAACTAAAGCTGTAGTAGTTTCACATGTTAAACTTTTGGGAGTCATTACTGATAACAAATTGAAGTTTCATCAATACATCCCAAACAATATTAAAAAAAAAAAGAACACCTAGGACTCTATCAATCAAAACCATTATTGACAGACACCGGTAGAAAAATACTAGCATTTGCTTATTTCCAACCCTCTTATATGCCTCTTCCATATTTATGCATCTGCAATTATCACATCTGAATAAACTGGAACAATGCTATAACAAAGTCACTCGATTTCCTGCTAGTCTTTATTCTAAAATACATCACTGTGAAGTCCTAAGATCATTAAGGTGGATGGAACTATTAAACTGTCTTACTTACTTTCTTTCTGTGATAAATTATATACATCATCTGTCATTCAAATAAATGTCCATTCTTACTAAACCTGATGGAAAAATATTTACTTCTTTGCTACAAGAATAAGCTCTGACTTCAGCCAACAGCATCATATGACACTGCTGGAAACTTTCTACATTCTCACTATATCACAAAGCTTTGGAACAAAATGACCTTAACACTGAGGCTCACTGCAAATTCATTACAATTCAAATATTTTCTGCAACTATACCTAAAAGAATATTAGATTCACTACAGCTCTTTAACAAGTGGTTAATAGCCTACTATAATCAAATGCATAACTACCAAATTAGCATTTTATTTTTACACAACCACAACAGGCAAACCCAGACCTCACTTTACAGTGCTACTATGGCATTACCTCTCTTATGCACTTCTACTCCAGCATCTATTTACTCATTTTATCTTTTTATTTTACAAAATAATTATTCCTTCTTTGATGATATGAGGTAGTACCATTTGTGCCAGAGAGAGTAGCGCAGTGCATAGCCGGAGATGTGTAGAGAATTTTATATCATTTGACTATCACACTGATTTGTTCAGATGCTTGTGTTAAAAATTTATCTGTAAAGTTGCTTGTATTAAAAATGCATCAACAGTGGGTCCTGCTGGACAGAACAGAGATATACATGTATGTCAGACAGTATTATTATAACTGATTAAATATATATGTTTTGACAGAGAATTTTGGAAGGGAAGAGGTTAATCTCAGTCCAGCTAATTTTGAAAAATGGGTTAAAAATTAAACGGGTTGATTTAGGCCATAAAGATTTTATCTTACAGGTCTGATTGCAGCCAGAGACAAAAATGTCTGGGAAAACCAGGACTAAGAATCTTACTGTATTGTCCTTAAGAGTGAACTAATTGATACCCTGGAAGGGTGGAAGGTTTTGAAATTGTTTTATAGCTTTCAGATGCTGCAACAGATCTTAGCAAAGCTCTGGGTATGTATTGTACCAGAGTCGGGTGACCAGATGCAATGTCATTCTATAACCAACACTGAAATGATTATTTAGAAATTAGTGAGATATGATAGAATTCTCGCAGCAACACTTTGTTTTCCAGAATCTGACAGGAATGACCTCTCACAGATATCTCACACAACCAGACACCTCATCTTGCCTAGCTGTAGTAAGCAACTCAGCACTCACCATCTTGCCTTGCTGTAGTAACAGTAATTATTTAGTCAGTCAGGAAAATATAGTGAGATTAGTTATGTATTGTTTTTCTGCTTCCATATGATTATACCCAACTGTGTTATTTTTCACATCTTCTGTGATTGAATTCTGGTGTTTATTGCAAGTAGATATTCAGTATTCTCATGTTTTATTTTATTTTGTTATTTATTATTAAATATTTCTATGCCTTTCATTGTGGCTGGTCTTTTAGAGAATACTTTTAACATCTTAAGAGTACTTATGCTTATTTTAGTGACATTGTGGCCACTCCTGAAAGCCTTGCTGCATTGGTCAAACTCTACCATTTGTATTAGTATTAATTTTACTCAGTATAATTGGGTACCCATGTAACGACCTTAGAGTTCATGGCTGGTGGCAGTGTAATTACCTTATAGTCTGGGAAGAAGGGGCACAGCTGGTAAATCTGTGCCAGACCTCCACTGATTGTGTGTGTGTGTGTGTGTGTGTGTGTGTGTGTGTGTGTGTGTGTGTGTGTGTGTGTGTGTGTGTGTGTGTGTGTGTGTGTGTGTGTGTGTGTGTGTGTGTGTGTGTGTGTGTGTGTGTGTGTGTGTGTGAAAATCAAATATCCATGTGTTTGTGTCAGCTACTTGGAACAGGAACACAGAGCTTCAAATGGTCAATCTGAAATCTTGTTTGGGACCTGGAGAGAGAGAAAGAGAGAGTCCAGCCCCAGGTCTGGAGTGTGCTCTCCTATGTGCTCTTAATGGAAATTGTGGTTGGGGCAGAAAGCTGCATGTGAAAATACTGTATGTAGCCATTCTTTCCCTAGTGGCCATCCCTCACTGATGTCAGTGGTGAGGATTGAGGCTCCTTGATTACTGGCCTAGAGTAGGGACTGTCACATATTGGTGGCAGCTGGGTGGGATATTAATTGAATTTCAGTAGCCTGTGGGCAGTTGTCACTGAAGGTGTGAGTAGTCTCAGCAGCCAAAAGGTAAACATACAGAATTTCATTTTCACAACAGTTTGATTTATTTTTGTTAGTTTAATTTAGTCAGGAAAAGCAGGCAAAGATGTCAGCAGAGGATTATGGCAGGCTGACAAACAACCAATTGGTCAAGGTGTGTGAAGCCAAAGGACTGGTACATGCCAACCTGATTAAAGAGGAAAGGAATTAATCCTTAATCACAGCTGCAGCATGGACCAGCAACCTTCAGAAATAGGACAGGTCACCTTTTCCTCAGAGGACTTAAAAACCCATCTAGAGTTAAAGAGACTAAAACTGGAGGCCAAACACTTGGAATTAGAATCAGCAGAGAGACTGCAGCAGGCAGAATAGATGGAATCAGAATCAGCAGAGAGACTGTGGCTTTTGGAGGTGAATGAGAATGAGACACTGTAGTGTTTGGAGGATGAAGAAAAGAAGAAACAATGCCAACATGAGAAGGAGATGCTGACTCTTTGTCATGGTCATGGAGGTAATGGGGAAGGGAATAACTGAACCCCAGAAGAAATAAAGGTCAGTACATTTCTTCCACAATTTACAGAGGTTGATAATTTTGCTAGTTTAATTTATATATTTGAAAGAGTATATAAACAGTATACTGTTGACCAAGGGCTCTGGGTACGGTTCCTGACCTCCTTACTCCATGGTAAAGTTGTAACTGCTGTTTCTAAATTGTCTGATACTGATTATTTAAACTATGATACAGTTAAACAATGTTTATTGGAATGTTTTAAGTTAACACTTGAAGCTTGCAGAAAAAAGTTTCGTGAGCACAGACACAAGGCAGATGAAAGTGTTTGTGATTATATTGCTTAGCTAAGCACTTATTTTCATAGGTGGGTGAGTGGGTGTCAGGTCACCACTTTTGAAGAGCTGGCAGACCTTTTGGTGAGGGAACAAGCCCTTAGCACTTTGCCTGAGGATGTGAGAATCTGGTTGGAAGACCAGGAGTGTAACTGCAGGTCTAGTAAATTCTAATCAGAAACACATTAAAGTAGCTCTACTGAATGTCAGATGTCTTAACAAAAAATGTTTGAACTTGGAGCTCTTCTACAACATGAACACTTTGATATATACATGTTAAAGCAGCAAGCACCAGAACAGAAACAGACACACTGTCTAGATTCGAGTCAATATATTTATTTCAGTTAAGCCACGATAATCATTAACCGACTGACTTTAAAATACTTTCTGTCGAGACTCAATTATCTTTTGCAACATAAATGCCTTAGAGTCTCTTATTATAAAGCTGTTGTTGGGCCAATACCCTTGCCCATGCCTGACTGGCACCTCTCCTTTAGTTTCTAGCTTCTGCAGACAAAGTTTTCTCAAAAAATCTCCAAATCCAGTCTGTCCCTTCACTTTTAATACTGTTGTCAATAGAATGATCTCCACATTCTAGAATTCCTCTTGTCAGTCTCATGCTACCCATGAAGACAAATATAGAAAAGTGTAGAGCAGTGTAGAACAGTGTAGAACAGTGCAGAAGAATTCAGAACAGTCCAGAAGTGTAAGCCTATGGATACCAAGAATCTATACCACTGTGCCCAGCATGCAGTATACTAACACTTTACATAAATCAATTTGCTTACATAGAACAGTTTACTCTAACAATTCTCCCTTTTGTTATTTAAACAATAAAAAATTAAATGAGAACATTTTATTAAAACAGTTAGGTAGAACATCAAAACTGTATTAGCTCTTCTGTATTTATAATATAAATCTAGCTAATGATTTTGTTACACAAAGCATGTGAAAACAATACCAATTAGAAAAATAATGGCAAAAATTGTAATCAGTTGTGATGATCCATCCAGACCATCCTGAAAACAGACTTTTCAGCTAATCACTCCAGTCAGTACTCCAGTTTTCCTGGATTTTTCTGACACCTCTCCTATTCATTCTAGGTGTTGCTTGATGGATTCTGACTTATCCAGCCCAATACAAATAAAATGCACTATACACTGCTTACCATCCATTTTCTGTCCTTTCATCAATTTAGTCACTACTTCCTCCAGTGTTTTGGAGCCTTCCTCATGAATACACTTACTGTCACCTGGGATTCCCTTAACTGGTTCTAGAAAACTGTGAATTAGTTGCTTCTGGACTGCTTCTTCTTCCATCTTCTTATCTCATTTGTCATGCACTATCTGATAAGTCATTTTAAAATGTTCTGCTTGCTTTATCAATCTATTAGAGATTGTAAGGTTGAAATTGTCTAACAGCTTAGTAGTTAATGGCTATCCCTGAGTGTATGTTGACAAAACTGCTTTCATTCTCTGTATGGGTGTAGATACAGCTAACCATTTTGTTTGTTTATATTTAGTGAAACACTTAGGGATGAAAACCTGGAAACATTTTTCCAAAGGCTCTGACCAATCTGCACTACCAGTATATGTAACCCATTATTCAAAGGCCACCATGAACTTTCTCTTTATAAAGCCATTCACTGATTCATCTTCATCTTCTTAAATACCCTAAACTCTCTAGCCCCTCCCTGAACTGTCAGAGTCAAATCACACTGCTCACCCTTGCTTACCCAGTCAACCCTTTCTCTCATCCAAAACAGAGATTCAGCATGGAAACTCTGGATAAAAAACAAATAAGTATACTACCAAAAATATAGGGAACTCTGTAACCTGGCCAAAAAACACATAAACATTGATTAAAAAAACTTCTACCACACACCCCTAACCATGCAACCTAGAAATCCCGAAAATTCTGGAATACAGTTAACCAAATTATCCACCTCAGAAACCCCTCAACACCAAACCCCTGCCCTAATAATTCACCCCAAGAAACTGCTTCCATCTTCAATACCTACTTTATTGACACAATAAGCAAACTTATGCCTACTTCTAACCCTACCTCTCCATTAAAAATCTGCTTCTCAAACGTAAACTGTGTTCCCCTTCAGCTGACAACTTGTCATCACTCTTCCTAAAGGCTGCTGCAAACTCTATAGCATACCCTGTCTCCATCCTCATTAACCACTCAGTCTGCAAATCCACTGTCCCAGCCCTCTGGAAGAAATTCCACACCATACTTATCCACAAAGGTGGAAACTCTGTTGAACTATCTAATTACTGCCCAATTGCTATACTCTCACCATTCTCCAAAATTCTCGAGCATTGTGTCCATAAACAAATCCTGTCTTATATCATGCTTAAAAACCTCATCATCCCCACCCACCCAGCATGGCTCCTGCCCCCACCACAGTACTGCTACTGCTCTCATTTCCTTTCCTTTACTAACTCCATCTCCCTAGCCAGAGACAATGATAAACTAGTATCCTGCCTCTTTTTATACCTCTCTAAAGCCTTTGACACCATCTCCCACTCCATCTTCTTTTCTAAACTTTCTCAACTAAACCTCTCCCCTGAAACTATCTCATGGTTTTCCAGCTACATCACTAACTGACAGCAATCCGTCAAATGCGTCTCTCCTTTATTTCCTTTTCTTCCCATAGAAATTGGCATTTTACAAGGACAAATTTTAGGCCCCCTTATTTTTAATATTTTTACTAACTAGCTGCATACTTCCTGTCATCAGTCATCCCTCATACAGTATGTGGATGACTCCACTATTATCACCATTGCTGACAACCCCTCTGCCTGCTCACCTGTACTCAAACCTCTTTTAACCTCACTAAAACTTGGCTTTCTAACAACCAACTCATACTTAACCATACAAAATATAAATCTCCTCCTATTCCTACCCAAATCTGTTTACCATCTGAATTTCTCATTCACCATCTCTTCCCTTAACAACACCATAATCTCACCTGAATCCCACACAAAGCTCATTGGCATAATCAACAACCAACTTAAAATTCAACCTCCATATGTACAACTGTATAAAGAAAACTCACCATAACTCAGCCTACTTTGTAGAAACTAAAGTTTTCTCACCCCTAACTCCAGAATGTCACTTGCCCAAGCTTATCTTCTTCCCAACCTCTTGTACTCCTCTCAAATCCTGACTAACTTACACTCTCTGCTATCCAAACTTGAAACCACATATAACAAAGTAGCCCGATTTGCAGCCAACATGTCACCAAAATCACACCACTATCTTGCTCTCCAAAATCTTACTTGGTTGGAATTTTCTAGCCAACTCTTATTTACTCAACTTCTCATCACCCACACTATCCTAAATAAGTTCTCCTCCTGCCCTAGTATATCCTCCCTAGTCTCCCTCTATAACCCACTTCGCTCCATCAGAAGCTCAGACCAATACCTTTTACAGATTAATAAGCCTAAAAAATCACTAGGACAAAGCCTATATTACTATCTTACTGCTATATCATGGAAATAACTTCCCATGGCTCTCACAAATATCCCCAATGCACATGAATTGAAGTCAGCTCTCAGAAGTTACCTTTACAGCACCAGAAGATGTCAGTGTAATCATCCCACCTAAACTCCTCCTCTCCCTCCTTCTTCCTTTATTCTCCTCCCTCCTTCTAATTCTTCACTACTACCTCCTCACCCACAATAATACTATCTATTCTAATTTCCTGGGTAGTACAACAATAATTTATTACTGCTCTCTATACCCCTCCACTTCCTGCCCCCGGTAATTTGACACTCGTTTCCCCCTCTCTCCTCACACTCCTACTTGTGAAACTAATCTTCATACTAGATCATCACTAACAATTCTTCTGAATCCTTGCAACTTTTCTGTAATCAAATCCTCCACTATACTCACTTTTTTACTTATTATCCCTTATTCACTAACATCGTTTCTTGCACTACATTTTGATCATCATTTTTACCTTTTGTGTATGCTTTCTATTGTATCTACTAAACTTATACTTAACTCCTATTCAAGTCTTCATTAGCATAATCAGTACCATGAATTTTTTTGCTCTGTACTGTGAATTTCTTACATGCACAATTTTTGCCCTTTGAATTTTATACTTGCATAATTTGTACTGCTGAGTTGTGATTTTTTTTAGTCAACACTGTAAATTTTTTACTTGCATAGCCTGTACTTTGAATTTTTGTACTGTGGAGCTGTTCTCCCCAGAACTCCACCGAAAAAGGGTGCATCCTCAGACAGACTAACCCAGTCATCAAATAAATAAATAAATCAATAATAAATAAAAATTCCTTTTTTATCATTCTAATGTGGGATCACCTGAAGTAACCTAGACTGTTGCTATAAATCATTTGATGTATTTACTAAATTTCTGTCTTTTGATTTAATGCATGGTATGCTTCTAAGTTGTAACGGCAATTCCTGTATTTGTTGCAGTCACTTTGCCTTTGCTCTATTGCACTTTTCTTTATCCATAAGTGCCTGTACTCTAAACCTTCTCTTCATCCTGTCATCCTGTACTTTAATGGCAGTGATTTCATCCTCTGCTTCCAGTATTCTTTCCTGCAAAGACTGTAACGCAGTTTGTAAAGTAGTTTGAAGAAAATGTGTAGCCTCAGCGTACTGCCTAAGCTCTGCATCATATTTCTGCAAATTTGTCTTAAAACTTTGTGTCAGCTTATTTAACTTTGCTACTGTGTCGCCTGTTTTCTTTACAGCTTTAGCTGCCTCTGACCATTCTGAACAATACTATTCAAATAAATGAGTTTGAATTGGAGTCTGAAAATCCTTATATTGTGTGTTATATTCCTGAATGTCTCTTAGTGGTTCAGTTTCTATCATTACTAAAACTGCAGCATCTGTTTGTGTTTTTGGTAACTGCATATTACCTTGACACTTCTGACAAATAATCTTAAGTACATCAACACATTCCTTACAGTATAGCGTAGTAGTACTGTTATACTTTATACATGCAGGTAGTGATTTTGATTTTTTTACATACTGATCAAAACCTGCTACAATATTAGCAAGACATGCAAAATCAACTTTACTACATTTAAAAAATCTGCATTTTACTCGATTTACATAATACTATTTCATTAAAAAATCCCATACTTCTTTATAACTTAACATCTATACCGAGTACATGTGGGCACTTTTCATTTATGTCTTTAATGGCATCTATGTTGTGAAAGAAAAAGGCTTACCATGAGCTGTTAACAGTCACCAGGTGATCAAACTGGAAAGTGGAAAATCATTCCAAATGTCTTTGTCCATCAGCTAACTCTGTGATCACTGAAGAGTAGTTGCTTTAAATGACGTCTCATTCACCCTTTTCATCCGGAAGAAGCATGAACTGGCACTACTTCAATGAACAATATGTCAAACTGGATGTTGATGTCAATGTTTAAAATAAAAGGTATTTTAAAGATTTACTGTCGACTTCAAAACTTTGTGAGTGCATATTTCGAAACTGAACTGGCATCCCACTGTTAAAGCAGCAAGCACCAGAACAGAAACAGACTTACACCATCTAAGTTCGAGCCGATATATTTATTTCAGTTAAGCCACAGTAAGCATTAACGACTGACTTTAAAATATTCTCTGTCGAGACTTAATTACTATTGTCAATGGAATGATCTTCACATTTTAGAATTCTTCTTGTCAGCCTCATGCTGCCCATGAAGAAAAATGTAGAAAGGTGTAGAGCAGTGTAGAACAGTCCAAAAGGGTAAGCCTATGGATGCCAAAAATCTATACCACTGTGCCCAACATGCATTATACTAACACTTTACATAAATCTGCTTACTGCTTGCTTACATAAATGATAGCTGCCATAACACAATTCATAGACATGCGTCTGGACCATTTCTCCCAGGGCCTCCACTGAAAATTGGCTTCATTCCAAGTCAGACTTTTCCAGTAAACAAATGTTAAAAAAAAAATAAATGAATAAACAAATAAATCAATTTGCTTACCTAGAACAGTTTACTCTAACAATATGTAGTTACAGAGACATGGCTTCAAAGCCATCACAGTACTCCCTCTATTCCTGGGTTTAGTGTCTATTATGTATTTAGACCTATTGGCAATAAGGGGAAATACACATTAATTTCTGAGCATGATAGCTGCCATAACACAATAGCTGAAATCCCCATTAAACTGAACACATTTCTACTGGGAAACTTCACCCGCTCGTCAATAAACTGGTTGACAGACCCTGCCAGTATTTAACATGCAGAATGCTTCCTTGAGATTATAAATGCTAACTCCCTTGTACAAATAGGTAACCATCCTCCTAAGGGCCTCAGTATTCTTTATCTTGTCCCTACAAACATGGCCACTTTTTGCTCACCTCCATACGTATCATTTTTCCCTTGTTAAATGAGACTATACGTCACTGACCCCTAGATTTGGTGATACTTCCCAAACAAACACCTCTGTGTTTAGGGAATTCTCAAAAGCAAACCTTCTTTAGTTGATTGATGATGTAAATAAATTATGCTGTAATCCTCCTCCAATGGATACCAGTGCTAAATCCGCTGTCTGTGTATGACCTCTTACCCCACTTAAATATCTGTACTGCTTAAACATTCCCTTTGCACCAAGTATAATAAGACATTTAAAAACAAACAATTGTGGTGAAATACACATACCAATCAATTATATACCACAAGAAGAAATGACTTGACACATTCTACCTATTTTACAGCCCACTTAAGCAAAGTAGTAGGACCTTAAGGGAACCTTTATGAAGCTCAGAGCTAAATATGAAATTAAAATAACCACTAAAACCAAAAATAATTACACATCTTTCTTTAACTATGTCAGGAAGTTAATAAATAATACACCAATATTTGGAGTGTAATAGTCCACTGAAATGCTTCCCACTCTGACCTAATGGAAATAACTAAAATCATAGTTGAAAAATTTAGTGCACCCACAATTATAGCTATTCTACAGATTCAACAGTCCCACTCCCCCCACCCCCTTATAATTACAATGGAATGATTCCTCTCAGCCACCTCAAAAGATAAGAACACCTTGTCTGTCAGCCTGGACAATGTATCAGCTTGCCTGATAATTTGTACCAAATATGGCCTATCTATAGTTTTGCTTAACTTCTTTAATCTAAGCTTTTCATAAGTTCATAGATATATACTAGGCCGACTACCACCAGGGGCTTTATAAGCTTAGCTGTGCAACTCAAGCCATGTCCCTATGTATCATGGGTGTTTATTAGGAGGCTGTGTGTGTTAGTTAGGAAGTTTCTAGAGGTTGTGATGGGGCATATGTTAGTTTGTATATAAACTTGTGGGTAAGGTTATGTCACCCCCAGATGGGACTTGAACACACAATCCCTGGCTTAGGAAGGTAATGCTTTATCCATTAAGACACTGGAGCCTGACATAACACAACATAATGGGTAGCTTCATAGGCAAGTACTAGACTTGTTGGCATTTTAGGCCATTGTAAGCATAGCCAATTTGTCTTTAAGATGAGACTAAAACCCTGTACCCTGTATCTGTGAAGTAAACACCTTAACCATTATACCGACCTTCAATTCACTGGTTACGTTCTTGAAGCATGGAAAACAACTATTGTAATGCCAATGCACAGGGGTGAACCAAACACAGACCCTAGTAACTACAGACCCATTAGTCTCACCAGCATCATATGTAAAATTATAGAATGCATTATATCAGGCCTCATTAATGTGAACATAGAACATCTCTTAATCTGGACCCTCATCAGTTCAGCTTTGTTAAACAAAGGTCCTGTCTCTTTATCCTTATTAATTTTCTTGCAAAAGTTACTGAAGCAGTGGAAAATGGTTACATATTACATACAGGTTATTTGAACATGGCAAATGACAGGATAATACATTTGAATAAAAATCCTTTTGTTGTATGGTGGATTGCTAACTGGTTGCTTAACAAAACCCATGTGGTTAGAGTCACAGATGCAAATTCTGAAAGCAAAAACTAGCCAATGGTATACCACAGGACTCTGTGTTGGGGTCTCTTCTACTAAGCATCTGTTTCTCAGACCTTCAGGCCAATACTCGTAGTCTGTGATTATCTAGGTCTAAAGACAACTGTAGATTGAATAGTGTTATTCTATCTTCCATTGGCTCACAATTGCTCCAACATGTGTTTGGGTTAGAACTTGTTAATAATTTCCATAATTTCCCATACCATAAAGATGACACACCTCTCTAACCAGTCATTGCAGAATTGCAGACACACAGAATTTCAACTTAACTTTGACATCTTTTCCACTTTCTTGCTGTTATTTTTATTTATTGTTTTTTTTTTACCAACCACTTTTCTTAAGAGACAAAAAAGACATAAAATGGATAACAAGCCCCCAGTGTTTGGTATAACCTGGCAACTTTCACTCCAAGTAGTACACCAGTATAACCTCACTGTTTGTGTGAGGAGATGGGAAGAAGAGGTTTAGTCGTCACTACCCTGAGTCCACCACCTCCTTTATCCTCTCTACTGCTGACTTTAATGTAAGCCACCATGGTTCACCATTTTTGTTTCTTACATTTTAACTTTTTGTTATACTTTTATGTAAATAAATACATTTTTTCTATGTATATAAAAATATTATAAAAAAGTCACTTAAAAACTGAAACATATGAAACAGCTTAATCTGATTGTCTAAGTCATGTAGGTTTACTAACAGCACTGAAGCAAATTATTAAATGGAATGGAGAGAAACACTGGTCCACAGAGATATCACATATGCAGCTCTGAAAAAAGTAGTTTATTTGCCTTTATATATGCCCTGCAATAAATTCTCAGAAAGCTATCAACAAATGTTGACTTTATAGGTGATGGACTGCAACACATATGACAGAGATAGAGAAAGAAAGATGAACAGAGACAGTGAGGAACAGGGAGAAAAGGTGAGGTGTTGATGCAGAGAAGAAAAGAAGAAGAGAGATAAAGACACATGGCAGGGAAAGGGAAGGACAGGTGGTACAGATGGTGTAGACAGAATGTAAGAGAGAGAGAGAGAGAGAGAGACAGAGAGAGGGAATTACAGGCAGCCTGCATCATAAAACATAATTTGCTGTAAAATAGATTCTGATGTATAATAGTTTGGCTAGTTCATGGGGCTGTGGCTATTAGGGTTCCATTTATGCATTTTTTTCTACATGCATCCTGTTTGGTGCTGAAAAGAATTTGTATTTTAACCCAGTTCCCAGTTTTAAAAACAATCTTTTGTTTGCCAAATGAAACTGCACATTGTTTACACATGCTGTATAACGTAACAAGCAGAAGAGCAGGATATAAATGGGAAAACAAGAAATGTAAATGGAACTGTTAATGTAAGATATCTTTATTATATTATTATTGTTATTATTATTATTATTATTATTATTATTTCACTTTTGTTAACCAGGAGAGTCTGACTGGATTTTGGTCCATTTTCAGCAGAGGCCCTGGGAGAAAAGCTCCACAGATACATACGTACAGACAGAGTAACTTGACAATTGTATACATTTGTACAAGACAGTTACATACTTTGACAATTATATACTTTGTGCAGGAACACTTACAAAAACTATTCTAGATATGCCAGAATATATATAGAAGATTTAAGAAATTATAGACTTTTATGCATAAATACAGTAATTTTAGTAATACACAGTTGTGCAAGTTCTTCTTTAGTTCAGTAGTACAGTCACTAATTTATCAAATGGAACAGCTGAAGTATCAGAGTTATGGTAAAGACAGTTTCAACAAGAAGCCAGGTTTTAGAGATTCATAGTACTTAGAGAGAGGGTTAGTCAGGGATTATACAGGTGCAAAGCCAATGTATTTTAAGTGCTTTTTAAGAGATATTTTAAATTGAGTTAAAGAGGGGGCTGCAGTGAGTTCAGCAGGAAGTAAGTTCCAGATTTTGCCAACAGAGTTGATGAATAAAGAGTCACCAGATAAGTTGTTGGTTTTAACAGTTTGAAGTAGCATTCTATTGGAGGAGCGGATAGTTTTTAGGTTACTGTATGGGATGATGATATTTTTAAGTATGGGTGTGTTTTCTGGTTGATAGAGAACTTTGTGTGCCACGATTAATTGATTATACTGAATTTGCAAGGGTAGATCTAGCCAGCCTAGAGCTAGAAGGTTAAGACAATGGTGTTGTCTATATGGCGAACCTGTGGTAAATCAAATCGGGCAATATTATTCTAGCAGCTAGTGAGTTTATTTAGGTCAGATTTACTTAGATTTGTAAAAATAGGAGAAGCATAAATCAGGGTTGAAAGTAAATGTGTTCGGGCAATCATGGTCATAGCAGATGCGATAAGAAATTGTTTAATCCTATATAAAGAGCCAAGTTTCTTATTTACTGACTTAATGTCACGGTCAATGTAAGCATTGAACCTGAGATTGTTGCTGATTAATACACCTAGTAGCTTAGTAGTCGGTTCTGGGCAAATTATAGTTCCATCATTGGATTTTATGGTAAGCAATGGCAATGGAACCTTACTAGTGGGGTAAAAGTAACAGCTTTGTATTATTTGGATTTAATAGAAGAAGCCGGTGAGTGAGCCAGTTTTCTACCTTATTAAAAGTATTTTGGGATATATTCTGTAAATCTGTCACAGAGGTAGCAGAACAGATTAGGGTAGAGTCATCCACATACTGAATACTTGTTGCTTTTGGGATGACTGTAGTCAAATCATTAATGAAGATGGAGAATAGGAGCTGGCCTAATATAGACCCCTGAGGGACTCCAAGGGTGATTGGTAATAGGGTGGATAGGTTCCCCTTCCATAATACAGCTTGTTGTCTGCCACTTAGATAAGACTGAAACCAGAGAATTGCTTGGTTATATAGTGAGAGTGTTTTTAGTGTACTCATTAGTAGGTGGTGGTTTACCATGTCGAAAGCCTTGGATAGGTCTAAGAAAAGGGCAGAAGAGAGCTTGTTGTTGTTACAGTTTTGATTCATTGTATGAGAGAATGATAGGAGGGCTGAGGTTGTACTATGGTATGGTCTAAAACCATGCTGGGAGGAGGCTAGAAGATTGTTCAGATTGAGAAAGGGTAGGTGTTGTTTGTGAATACATGTTTCCATGATTTTTGCCAAGGGTGACAGGATGGCTATAAGTCTATAGTTTGATAATTCATTGGAGCTACCTCCTTTAAGAAGAGGAATAATATGACAGATCTTCCATATGGAAGGGATGAGGGATGTAGGCTGTGAAAATGGGTCTATTGATTAGTATTGAAATGGGGTATGCTAATTAATCTGCGGCTTTTTGTAGATACGCTGCTGGGAGGAGATCTGCTGATAGGGTGGTGGATTTTAGTTTTTTGATCAGTGACCTTATAAGTGATGTTGGTACTGGTTGAAAACTGAAGGACAGATGCATTTTGGGTGTGGGCTTGATAGTACTTGGGCTATTGGGGGCTAGATTGTTGGTGATAGTACTTGGGCTATTGGGGGCTAGATGGTGAGAGATTGAATAGTTTCCGTAAAGAAGGTGTTGAAGGTGTTAGCCACATTTTCTGGAGGTTTTTGGAGGGTAGTCAAGGGGGAAAGGGTAGTGGAATGTCCTGGGTGGAGGAGGTTATTTAAAGTAGCCCAAAATTTCTGTGGGTGATTTTGGTGTTTTTGTTGCAGGTGACAGTAATAGTTTTTTTTTGGTCTAGCGTAATGGACTTCTTTGTATCATTCCTTAGGTGTTTACATAGTAGTTGTTCCTTTGGGAATTTGGTGGTTCTCCATGAAGCCCAGACTTTGTTCCTTTGTATGATTTTTTTGTCTGGTATATTTAGACAGCCATGGTGCTACTTTTTTATTGGTTCTGATTGTTCGAGTAGGAGCGTGATTGTTAAGGATTTCAAGAAACTTAGTGTTAAAGTAAGCAACTGCTTCATCTAGTGGGAGCAATTTTAGGTGACACCAGTCACATGACTTAAGCTCATTTTGGAATTTAGTTTGATTGAAGTTCTTATTGCTCCTTATGGTTTTAAAGATGGCTGGCTGAGGAATATCATTTTTTTGCCTGATTATATAGTTGAGGTAGTGATCACTAATATCTTCGGGTTGGGTGCCTGTTTTATACATGTAGGGGTGGTTGTTAATGAGAATTCAGTCTAGAATACTTTCTTTGTTGTGGAGCTTACTGATTCTAGTGGGGGAAGATATGACCTGAGTAAAGTTGTACAAATTTAAGTGGGTGGTAGGGGGGGGGGGGTCTGAGGAACAGGTGCTCCAGTCGATATTAAAGTCCCCTAGAACAATGGTTTCTTGTGGGCAGTTTATGGTTAGCCACTGGAGGATGTCTTCTCGGGTGTTTGTGTTGTTACCTGGAGGAATATAGATGCAAACAATATTTATAGATATATGTTTGTTAATTTGCAGTTTAGTAATAAGTATTTCTGCATTATTAGTTTGGGGAGCTTGTGGTGAACTAGATATGGCTACATCTAGTGTGGATTTATACAATACTGCTACTCCTCCTCCCTTTCTAGAGGTGTGGTCTAGTCTTAGTATATTATATCCTGGGGGTATAACCTCATTGTCAGTAGTAGTAGGTTTGAGCCAGGTTTCAGTAAGGCAAAGTATATCAGGGGAGTGTGTGGCCAAGAGGGCATGCATGTAATGAATTTTATTATTTAAGCTTCTTATATTGAGGTGGCAGACCAGGAGTGAGTTTGAAGGTTTGTTTAAGTTTTTCAGGCTAGTAGGTATTATTATTTATAGGGTTGATAGCATCTGAGGGGCTTGGGCCAGGGTTAGGGTGAATGTCCCCATCAATTATAAGGTTCAATTGTAGTCTGATTGTGAGTTTTTGGAGTTTAATTATTAGTTTTTGATAGTCTTGCTTTGGGGTTAATATATTTGGTTCTAATTGGATGCTGAAATTTTGTAATGATAGGGTTAGGTGAGAGGGGGAGTAGTAGGTCTTTAAAGTTATTTGATGGATTTGGGGTGCTGGTCTGGGACCTAGGGTAGTGAGAGCCTAGGAGGTCCTGGTGTTCATAAGTAAGAGGGCTTTGATCTGGGAGGTAAGGTTGGGGTTTTTAGAAACATTTTAGAGTTATTTTAAGTAAAGCCTGCTAGATACTGGAGTAGGAGTGCTCCTAACCAGTTTAGGGAAACAATAGAGCTTCGTGAAATGCTTCCTAATAGAAATAGAAACATTTTGAGCAACAATAACTCTGAAGATAGAAAGCTAAGAGATGCTACAGCCACAGGTATTGCAACTACCTTGTAGTTTTAATTGTACCTGGATGTTGGTTCTTGACAAGTGGACACCAATAAAAGTTGTTCCTCAGATATAAACAAAACCGTGACAGGTTTAACATGTTAAAATGGCTTGCAGTCTTGATGTTTAACTGTTATTTAGTATGACAGAAGCACAATTATACAATAATGGCTCGTTACTATTCAACCGTAAGCATGCTTAACTAATGTGCTTCTTGTAAATTGAGGCTATACCCTTAGAAAATGTCCAGCTGCTGAAGTACCTCTGAGTGGCCAAACGTTCTATTGGTAAATGCTGAGGGACAGAGAAAAATAAGAGAAAAAACAGGTACATTTTGCAAAACTAAAGAATCAGAAACAAACCTGATTTTCCTTGCATTTTTGCACTTTCACTTGGAAAATCTTATAGATTCATAGGTAGGTACTTGGCTATCTGCCCGAAAGCATTTATAAGCCTAGCCAGAATGTGTTGGCTTTTGCCACCCCCTTAGATTAGTTCTCTGTGCATCTGTCCAACAGATCCACTGAAGTGATCCCCGGGGTAAACTTTCTGTTTCCCATCCACTCTTCAATGCTTCTCTTGAAGAGTGTTAGTGAGGAGCTCTGCCTAATGTAGACCGGAATCTTGTTCCAAAGCATGGGAAGTCTCTGGGACAGGAATCTATCCCTCCAGCACATCCTATTTATTGTTGTGATGAGGTTTAGATCCCTAGAACGTGTGGCTCAAGGGGATATAGTTTTCTTTAGGTGAAACATGTCCATCAATTCTGGGTTGGACATGGCCTTGTGTGTCAGGCAGAGATCACCTCTGAGTAGGCGGTATGCAACTGAGTACAGCTGGAGTTTCTTCAGTTGAGCTGCATACGGCATCTATTTGAGGCCAGTTATCCTCTTGGTGAGGTACTTGTGTGGTCTTTTCAGCTGTTGCAGGTGTCTTGTAAGGTACATCCCAAATGGGGCAGTGTACTCTATAATGGGTCTGATGAGTGATGAGTAGAGGGGCACAATGACCTCTTTTGATCTGGATGCGAACCCTTTTGTGATTAGGTGGGCCACATAGAAGGATTTTCTAACCACTTTGGCAATGTGATTATCAAAGGAGAGATTACTGTCTACTTGGATTCCCAGATCCCTAATTACATCTTCTATATTTAGGGGACTACCATCTATGTGGTAGTTTGTGGGTACATTGTTTTTTCCAAAGGGAATGACTATGCACTTTTTGACATTTAGCTTGAGGCCATGATTTTGACATCAGGTATCCATCTCAGTGAGATCCTTTTGGAGGATGTCTGTGTCAGCTGGAGAGTCAGTTATAGCCCCTAGTTTGCAGTTGTTTGTGAACTTGGTCAGCCATAGTCCTCCTGTGCTTGCCTGTACCTCTGAGAAGTATATGCCAAACAGGGGTCCTAGGACTGAGCTCTGGGGAATGCCACTTGTAACCAGTTTAGAGTCAGACCTAGCTCTTGCAACTATCACCATGTGGGTTCTGTCCATGAGCCAGTTGGCAACCCATCTTGTGACATAGGGGTTTATGTTCAAGCAGGTGAGCTTGTCTATAATATCAGAATGGGGAATGGTGTGGAAGGCCTTTGCAAGGTCTAGGTAGGCTGCATGTACCATCTTTCCCTCGTCTATAACCTTGTTAACTTTCTCACAGAAGTCCAGGTTTAGGAGGCATGATCTGCCCTTAACAAAGCTGAACTGGGTAGGGTCCAGTGTTTGGAGGTTCCCAATGTCTCTGTTAAAGAGTTCCGTGATGATGTGCTCCATAGCCTTACAGACCAAGCTAGTCAGGTTTATAGGGTGATAGTTCCCGGGGTCTGTTGTGGCTCCACCTTTGTGGAGGGGAATAACCATTGCATTGTGCCACTCTATGAGTATGTAGCCTGTGGAGAGGCTGAGTTTGAACAGTGTGTTTGAGCTCATGTAGGATGCAGTCTGGAACACCATCCCGTCCCATTGACGTTGTGTTTTTGGCTTTAGAGAGGCCTGTTTTAACCTGAGTGTCTGTGATTTCAGGGGCTCTACATTCTTCTGGCATGGTTATGGGCCCTTTTGGGAGTGAGAGGGGGTGAAGTTTGCACTGTACCTGTCTGCCAGGATGTTGGTGATATTGGTCAGTTCAGTGTATTTTGTGCCATTCTGCACTAACTCTGAGAAGATCTGAGCATTGCCACTTAGATTCTTGACATAGCTAAAGAATGCCTTGTGGTTATCTTTGGAGTCCTTGGCAATTTTTGTTTCAAAGCTAGCCTTGGATGATTTTATGAGGGATCATAGTTTCTTGTTCGTCTTTGAGCTCATGTAGGATGCAGTCTGGGACACCATCCCGTTCGACTGATGCTGTGTTTTTGGCTTTGGAGAGGGCTGTTTTAACCTGAGTGTCTGTGATTTCAGGGGCTCTACATTCTTCTGGCATGGTTATGGGACCTTCTGGGGGTGAGAGGGGGGTGAAGTTTGCACTGAACCTGTTCATAGGTTCATAGTTAGGTACTAGGCTATTGGCCCAAGGGCCTACGTAAGCCTAGCCAACAAGGTTCCCTGGCTTACGCCACCCAAGAAAGTTATTTTCCTGTGCCACTGTTGAACAGAGACACAGAAGTGATCCCCAGGGTGTATTTCCTATTTCCCATCCACTCATCAAGATTTTTCTTGAAGAGGGCTAATGAAGAACTTTGCTTGACATAGATGGGTAGCCTATTCCAGAGTATGGGAAGTCTCTAGGACAGGAATCTATCCCTCCAGCATGTCCTGTTTATTGTGGTGACAAGATTTAGGTCTCTAGAGCATGTAGCTCAGAGGGATTGGGATTTCTTTTGGTGTAGCATGTCCAACAGCTCTGGGTTTGGCATAGCTTTATATGTTAGGCAGAGATCACCTCAGAGTAGGTGATATGCTACGGAGTAAAGCTGGAGTTTTTTGAGGCGGTCAGTGTAGGGCATTTGTTTGAGGCCAGTAATCTTCTTTGTGAGGTACTTCTGTGGCCTTTCCAGCTGCTGCAGATGTCTTGTGAGGTACATTCCAAAAGGGGTGTTGTCTGCCAGGAAATTGGTGATATTGGTCAGGTCAGTGTATTTTGTGCCATTCTGCACTAACTCTGAGAAGATCTGAGCATTACCACTTAGATTCTTGACATAGCTAAAGAATGCCTTGTGGTTATCTTTGGAGTCCTTGGCAATTTTTCTTTTGAAGCTAGCCTTGGATGGTTTTATGAGGGAACATAGTTTCTTGCTGATACTGATTAGGGATGTCTTCCCTTCTTGGGATTTTACTCTTTTCTGTACTAGTTTCCTCCTTCTGTTGTATAGCTTGTTTATGGAAGGGGTCCACCAGACTGGTTTCCTTTTCTTGGAGGAGTCAGTCTTATATTTGCTTGGGATAGCATGATCCATGCATTCTTGTAGGTGCCTGTAGCATGCATTAGTAAAGGACTTTGCAGCTTGGACAGCGTAATCCTTTAGCATGGGGGCTTTGAAACTTTCCACCTTAGTCTTAAGTAAGTTGACAGTTGGCAGTTAAATAAAAAGTTAGAAGTTAAATAAAAAAAAAAAAGTTGGAAGTTAAAAAAAAAAAAAGACAAAACAGCAACGGAGATTCTTGATTCTCTTTGTTGCTTCTCCTGCACTGTACCAATGTACTGTGCCAGCATGGGAATTTAAGTTCCATACACATCCACAGCAAATCATTAAACAAGAAAGAACATGGAGGAACATTATAGTGCCATTATTCAAAGACATTCCCCTAGATTCTGCAAGCCCTGCACGGCATGCAGGACTAGTGCAGGAGCTCTAGCAGGCAATATATCTGCCGTGCAATCAAGGAATAACCTGTAGGGGTGTGCACAAGCTCCTGCACTAGTCCTGCATGGACTCAGCCCCTGTATACAAATTACCCCATTTTCAGGACAAATCCATGAAAATGAGGTGAATTTGTAATCCAGGAAGCAGGAAACCGGCCGTGCAGGGCTAGTGTAATCTGTAGAAATGTACTCCGCCAGTAATGGAGTACATTTCTGCAAATTACAAAACGGAGCCATGACAGCTCCAAATAAAGGGTGGATATCATGTATAAAGCATGCAAAGGCCAACTATAAGGCCATTTGCATGAAAAACACTTTTTTTAGCCTATCTCAGCTGTTTAAGCGTAGGGCAGAGGCACGCAAACAGGATCAGGGGGAAATAAGAAAAAAATACCTTAAATAAGCAGTCTAACCAAAATCACTATTCTGCCATTATACTCAATGGCAGGCAGAAGACAACATGGCCAGTGAATAGTGGCTGCTAAGGGGGGAGGCTCAGTGTGGGACATGTGTCTATGCATTAGCAGGCAGTCCTATGGAAATGAGTGGAATGATAGTGAATCCCAGATTTCCCCTGCATGCTAGGCAGTTCCCAACATTGTAAGAGCAGGGATAGCTTGGTGCAAGCCTAGAAGTTAGCTGACATCATAGGGGGCTGTGTCAGGCACACTGTAAGCAGATTGGAGCCCCGTGGCTCTGGTTTGCTCCTAGCTTAGCACAGCTAAGCAAGGGGTGTGTGTCTGAGGCTGCCTAGCACTCTTTACATTGCCTAAGCAGGTGTGCATGCCGCTTACTGGGTTTTAAAGGAAAACAAAAAAAGTAAACCAGGAAATAGCAGCTCTGTGCACATTTGAGCACTGTGTTTGTGCGGCTCACCCCTGGACTTAAACAGGACAGCTGTGGGAAGGGAAAACAGCAGTAGAAAGGTAATCTAAGAGAACTAGCATAGCTGGCAGGCGAAATGTATCAGAATCAGCCAATTACACAGGCAGCAGAACAGCCCAGCCCAGAACACTATTATAAATCATGCAAACACTTTTCCCTCTGTTTTTTCCCATACTCTACACCACCAGTGTATACAAGCAGGTAAGTTTTAACAAACAAAACAACAAAATGATAGGGGCTGCAATAGCTATCATACAACAACATGTGGAAGAGGCTGAGGGTGGTGAGGATGTGAATGCTGTTGACCAACCAGCAGTGAGGAGATGGAGAAGATTGTACAGACCCAGGGTAACCCACCAGGGGCTACATGAGCTGGAGATAGTGGAGCACTATAGGGTGAACAGGGACCTCTTACAGCAAATTGTTGAGCTGTGCTGGCCATGCCTGACATACAGAACTAACAGAGGGGAAACCATCCCAGTGGATACCAAGGTATGTGTAGGCCTAAGAATGCTAGCTACAGGTACCTTCCAAAGGCCAACTGGGGATATGATGGGGATCTTACAGGCATCAGCATCCCAGGTACTCCACCAGTTCCTGGATGCCATATCAGCACATGCCAGTGAGCACGTATATTTCCCCACACCCGTGAGGTGTTGGCCAACAATATACAATTGTTCGACCAAATAGCAGAATACCCTGAGGTAGTGGGTGCTATAGACTGCACTCACATATGCATCAAAGTACCACCCGGTGAGCAGGGTAGGGTCTACATCAACTGCAAGGGCTTCCCCTCTATCAACTGCCAGGTCATGTGTGATGCCCAGGGCATAATAATGAATGTGTGTGTTGGCTGCTCTGGAAGCTATCACGATTCCCACATCTGGCATCTGACGCAGCTGTACCAGAGATTTGCCAATGGGGACATCACTTATGGTCACCTAGTGGGGGATGCTGGTTATGCACTGAAGCCATGGCTGATGACACCCATCAGAAATGCACACACACCCGAACAAGAACTCCATAATGAGGCACACGCAAAGACCAGAATTATAATAGAGCATGTGTTTGGGATGCTCAAGTCACAGTTCTAGTGCCTGGACACATCCAGTGGAGCCTTGCAGTACTCACCAGCTACATGTATCCAAATTGTCATTGTATGTGCCATGATACATAATATGATCCTGTGAAAACAGCTGCAGCAGGAACAGCATGGGGCAGAGCCACACAGCCCCCCACCATTGCCAAGGCCTGCAAAGGCACAGAGTGACTCAGAGGAGGAACAACCTGAGCCTACCCCAGTAGGCAGAAGGAGGCATGCCCAGTATTCCATGGCCTTGGCAATGAGGCAACGCACAGCACATACACTGACACAGGAGGGACCCAGGGAATGACACCTCTCTCTGCCTCTCACATACAGTAAAAGGGATACCAAACATGGCACTACCTGTGCTCAACCATATTTAGGGAGTGTACTATGTGCATCTGACATAGGCAGCCCTGCAGCACCACCCTCAATACTGGGACACCCACAAGGTAAATCACTCAACCTACCAATTGCTGAATGGAGTAGAATGTATTGTTACCTGTATCTATGGTATGGATGTGAGCATGCAAGAGAATCGGGTGGCTGAATGGTATGCCAGCAGATAGTAGACACCTATAGTGGCACCATGAGATCTGTAACAAATACTGGTGTCACTATAGTAGCCAGTACTACACAGGGTGATAAAACCCACTACAGGAAATGTGCTGGGCCACGTGTGTGTCCATATGACTCACACATGCCAGTCAGGGAGGTTCACATACCCAACAACAGTCTCAGACAGCAGGACAGGTGTAGACAAACACAAACAAAGGCTGTGCTATGGTCTCTGAATGATGCATATGGGTAACCCCCCAGGCCTACACAGACCGACTACAGCAGGTCAGGCAGTGGGATGTTAGTTCTGAAGGGTAGGAAGTCAGAAACTAATATGTAGTCAATCAAAGCTAAGACCTGTAGTACACTGATATGCCTCTAGTCAGCACGATAGGTTAGAATACAGAATGAGATGGAGTACCTGACATACCAGTACAGTCATAGCAAATGTGTACAAGTGTCAAGTGTGCCCCCCCATCCTATGTAGAAATGTAGAAACAGTCAGGTGTGCCCCCCCAATCCTGTGTAGAAATGTAGTAACAGTCAGGTGTGCCCCCCAATCCTGTGAAGAAATGTAGAAATAGTAAGGTGTGCCCCCCAATCCTGTGTAGAAATGTAGTAACAGTCAGGTGTGCCCCCTCCCAACCACTGTGTAGAAATGTAGAAACAGGCAGGTGTGCCCCCTCCCCCAATCCTGTGTAGAAATGTAGTAACAGTCAGGTGTGCCCCCTCCCCCAATCCTATGTAGGAATGTAGAAATCGTCAGGCGTGTTCTCCCCAACCCAAATTAGAAATGTAGTAACAGTCAGGTGTTCCCCCCCAAACCTATTTAGAAATTTAGTAATGGTCTGATGTACCCCCCCCAATCCGATGTACACACATCATAACAGTCAAGTGTGCCCCCCCACAACCCTATGTTGAAATGAAGTAACATGTATGTGTAGGTATAATAACAGTGGAGCACAAATGCCCAGAGGTGGCCAAGGTAGCAGGATAGGTTGTAGCACTTGCACAATATGCACGTATGTGTGTGTTGGGTTTGTGTGTTTCATATTGTGTGAGAGTGGTCAGTATGTATGCATGTAGAGGTAAGACCTGGTGGCCATTGCCCACTACTGCTGATGACAGGGACAAGTCCTCACAACTGCAGTGCCAAAGACAATTCCCACCATTATAACAAATGCTAGCAGTAAGCCATTGTAAATGTATGGTGGTAATTTGTGTCACCATCTGAAAGACTGACATGGCATGGCTGTTGGGCTAGATATACAAGCAGTACACAGGAGAAAGTACCACAGACATGCAGTATATATTGTGTCACTGTGAAATGGAGACACCCTTGGAATTGTACATACAGGTATGCATCACATTATCTGGTCCTTTAGTATGGAGATACCAGTGTGGTCTGCCTGAACATGTGCAGATCACAAAGGAGGTAGGCTAATGTATTGGGAAACAGCTGATGTACCTGCACATGCCAGCATAATTGGAATGGCCCATGCATATCTGTGTGTCAGATGTAAGCAATGTCCATAGCACACATGCACCCAACTCACGCAAACACCACCCACAGGTACTT
This sequence comes from Protopterus annectens, assembly GCF_019279795.1. Taxonomy (NCBI): domain Eukaryota; kingdom Metazoa; phylum Chordata; order Ceratodontiformes; family Protopteridae; genus Protopterus; species Protopterus annectens. Next base: position 886,370,422 of record NC_056745.1, read on the forward strand.
CTCTGGTCGTATCCCTGCTGTGGAGAATGGGTACAATATGACCCCACCTGTATATGGCAATAGTGAAGAAATGCAACATGCAGTGCAGGTGTCTCATGCAGGTGTGTTGCTAGCCATAGGTAGCACCCTGCCAGTATCCACAACACCTGATCAAGACTGATAGAAGGTATTGCCATGAACACCTAGCAGACCTACCTGTCACCCCAGGGGAATATACTGTATGGTGGTTTGAGACTGTAGGACAGACAAAATGTAACATCCTGCCACATCTGGCCCGCAGCAACACCTAATGGCCCATAGGCCTCTGCCAAAGGCCTGTGTCTCATATGTACTGCCAATGCATGTTATGTCATGGACACTCAAATAACAGCGTAACACTCTCCACATAAGCCATATGCAAGGCCATGTGGACAAACCACAGTAACATGTGCATCATGTCCCACTGCATGAACTGTGGATCAACACACAGCTGTGATGGGGTGATAACCTTAGGGAAAGTATCAGAGAATGTATGCATAATGTATGGAAGAGGATAGAATAACAGAGGGGGGTTAGGATCATGGGCAGCATGGAATGTGCACATTCCAACACAAAGCTGTGTGTACACACTATCTCTGGCTACAAACATATAAATGATTGGCTACATACCTGCCCATACACCACAATAGGGGTAATGTCCTGACTCATGGCCCCTGCCTCTGGGTAACCTGTGAGAATATGTACAGCTGTGAGGTATTGCCACAGCAAGATAAGGCCATACTGTCATGTCGATCAATGTACACATATGGGATCCTCTGCCAGCACTGTACCAAGGTGCTGAACTGGATACACAGACCCAGCAGCAAGTGTCTGCACCTCCCCCTCCAGAATGGCATAACCTACCATGAATATATAGGTGTCTGCCCACAATACTGGAGACAGCTGCAGTCACCCTTGTCCCCCAAGACATCACTGTGAGCAAGAATGTCCACCTGACAGTACATGAGGGCAGAAAACATCACAGTGTATAACAGTACACATGTCTGAATATCTCTGCTAGCAGCAGTACCATGAAGCTGAAGCAGCACAGGCAAAATCACGTACAGTACACAGTATCCCCTGCACAGTTTGTCCCCATATTGCCAAATGATCGATGGATACCCTGCAGAAACAGTTTGCTACCTGTAGGTGTACAACACAAAGGTCTGCACTGGAGTACGAACTGCCTGGAATTGATCCACACATTCAATACAGAAGGGCATACTGGGCATGCTCACACAAACAAGTGAACTCCATGTCTGCAGACAACAGTGGACCATACATATCTGGCAGTTGCAGATGTTAGCGCATACACTCCTCAATATGCACCAGTCATGTCTTGCACACACAGTGGATAGGAATACAGACATATATCCAAGGGCAACACAGTATAATACGCCACAATTAGACGTACATAGATGTGCGGAAGAGAGTGATTGTGACAAGGAGCCATCGATTATGAGGCCTGTCCCACCCAGCACACAGCCAAATGGCTACAACCACATGAGGTGTAAATGTCACTCACTGTAGACATTAGCCACTGGTATCCTTCAGCATTACAGACTATGTAGTACAAGTGCTATCTGTGCAACTTGACTGTACGAGGAAGTAGTCATCTAGCAGCCGTATACACATACCTGTGGAATATAACACTGTGTGTGCCTGCATGTCATGTGTCATCCTCTAGATGAATGGGTTATGGCCAATGCACACACACTGCCCACCCCATAGCCCTACTATGACAAACCTGCTGAGGTCATCCACTTTGAATTACACCTTTGAGAAAGGTGTAGTCCAGTAATCTCCATGGTGTGTCCTATAGCTGCGTACTGCTGTAGTGTGATAAACTAGTTAGGTAGGAGTTATAATCCCAAACATGGCAACTGTGTGTGTGTTTGTGTCTCTGCCTGTGTAGAGAGCAATGCTTTTTAGGCTAGTCACACTCACTATGATTCAAATGCCCTATTTTGGCAAGGCTGCTGATGTCATTCACTGTTAAATACACCTTTGGGAAAGGTGTAGCCCAATAATCTCCGTGGTGAGTTCTATAACTGCGTACTGCTGTAGTGTAATAAACTAGTTAGGTAGGAGTTCTAATCCCAGACATGACAACTGTGTGTGTGTGTGTCCCTGTCTGTGTAGACAGCAATGCTTTTTAGGCTGGTCACACTCACTACAATTCAAATGTGGCAACTGTGCGTGTGTATATGTGTGCATGTGTGCGTGTGTGTGTGTGTGTGTGTGTGTGTGTGTGTGTGTGTATGTGTGTGTGTGTGTGTGTGTGTGTGTGTGTGTGTGTGTGTGTCTATCTGTCTATGTAGAGAGCAATGCTTTTTAGGCTAGTCACACTCACTACAATTCAAATGCCCTACTTTGGCAAGGCTGCTGATATCATTCACTGTGAAATGCACCTTTGGGAAAGATGCCATCCAGTAATTTCCATGGTGCATCTTATAACTACGTGCTGCTGTAGTGTGATAAACTAGCTGGGTAGGAGTTCTAATCCCAGACATGACAACTGTGTGTGTGTCCCTGTCTGTGTAGACAGCAATGCTTTTTAGGCTGGTCACACTCACTACAATTCAAATGCCCTACTTTGGCAAGGCTGATGTCATTCACTGTGAAATACACCTTTGGGAAATGTATAGCCCAGTAATCTCCTTGGTGCTTCCTATAACTGTGTACTGCTGTAGTGTGATAAACTAGTTAGGTAGGAGTTCTAATCCCAAACATAGCAACTGTCCCTGTCTGCGTAGAGAGCAATGCTTTTTAGGCTAGTCACACTCACTGCAATTCAAATGCCCTACTTTGGCAAGGCTGCTGATGTCATTCTCTGTGAAATACACCTTTGGGAAAGGTGTAGGCCCTGTAATCTCTGTGTCACATCCCATAACTGCATCCCAGACATAGCAACTGTGTGTGTGTGTGTGTGTGTGTGTGTGTGTGTGTGTGTGTGTGTGTGTGTGTGTGTGTGTGTGTGTGTGTGTGTGTGTGTGTCTGTCTGTCTGTGTAGAGAGCAATCCTTTCTAGGCTACTCACGCTCACTACAATTCAAATGCACTACTTTACCAATCCTGTTGATGTCATTCACTGTGAAATACACCTTTGGGGAAGGAGTACTCCGTTAATCTCTGTGGCATGTCCTATGACAGCGTAATGCTGTAGTGTGATATAGAACTCTGGTAGGGGTTCTATTCCCACACATGGCAATTTTGGATGCATTTGTGTGTGTTTCTATGTCTGTGTAGGGAGCAATGCTATTTAGGCTAGTCACACTCACTACAATTCAAATGCCCTACCCTGGCAATCCTGTTGATGTCATTCACTGTGAAATGCACCTTTGGGGAAGGGTACTCCAGTAATCTCTGTGGTGCATCCTATAATAGCGTAATGCTGTAGTGTGATATAGAACTCTGGTAGGGATTCTATTCCCACACATGACAGTTTTGGATGTATTTGTGTGTGTTTCTATGTCTGTGTAGGGAGCAATGCTTTTTATGCTAGTCACACTCACTACAGTTCAAATGCCCTACCTTGGTAATCCTGCTGATGTCATTCACTGTGAAATACACTTTTGGGGAAGGAGTACTTCAGTAAATCACTGTGGTGTGTCCTATAACTGCATAATGCTGTAGTGTGATATAGAACTCTGGTAGGGGTTCTATTCCCACACATGGCAGTTTTGGATGTATTTGTATAGGTTTCTATGTCTGTGTAGGGAGCAATGCTTTTTAAGCTAGTCACACTCACTACAATTCAAATGCCCTACTTTGGCAATCCTGCTAATGTCATTCACTGTGAAATACAACTTTGGGGAAAGTGTACTCCAGTAATCACAATGGTGCATCATATAGCTGCATAGTGCTGTAGTGTAATAAACTAGTTAGGTAGGATTCTAATCCCAGGCATGGCAGGTGTGTGTGTCTGTGTTTGTCATTCATGCCCTGTGTGGAGGTGGCTGTGAGTGTGTACCTGGGTAACTATTGCGTGTGGCCATTGCTGTGCATTGCTTGCCATGTATGTGTGTGTTCCTTAGTCCATGACATGGACAGTGTCTGGGATGTGCACATCTCCCACATGCATGTACAGTGACATGTGGAACTGTACCTGGGGTGTCTGGCCCATGTTGTGTACACAGATTGTTATCATCAGATGTGCCAGTCCTGGCCTCATGTGGCGGGAACTGTTAATGGACAGCAGGTTGACCCTGCCCCTACATTGATAGAATGATATAGGTATTCCCTGGTGTCAGTGGCATCTGTCCACACAGGGCATGCGTTTCATGCATGGTATGCCCTTTGTGGGTCACATTTGATGGCACCACAGGTGTTGCAGGTGTCCAGTGGGGAACATAGGGAAGGTGCACTGTCTGCATGTACGTGCCTATTGGACTGATGGACAGGGTGCCATGCCCTCTGTAGCCCACTGCAATCACACCATGGTTGCTATCAGTGGGCAATATGCAGGGTACTACCAACATATCTTCCCAACAGCTACCTAGTACTTCTAAGGAAACTCCCAACTGAAAGAATACCCTGTCGGTAGAACCCACCCTGGAATACTTAGAAGTGCTTCCTACTACCTCATTGTCTTGAAGCCTTGTGCTGTGACACGGGCTATTTTCCCAACAGCTACCTAGTACTTCTAAGGAACCTCCCAACTGAAAGAATACCCTATCGGTAGAACCCACCCTGGAATACCTAAAAGCGCTTCCTACTGCCTCATTGTCTTGAAGCCTTGTGCTGTGACACGGGCTATCTTCCCAACAGCTACCTAGTACTTCTAAGGAACCTCCCAACTGAAAGAATACCCTGTCGGTAGAACTCACCCTGGAATACCTAGAAGTGCTTCCTACTGCCTCATTATGTAGGTGATAACCTACTGATTTTAAATGTAACTTTAACATATTATACTGTTTATCATATTCCTGTTGTTGGGCCAGCACACCCATGGACCTACCCCAAGGCCATCCAACCCCAACCTTTTTTCACAAACTTGTTCTGAGACTAGGTGTAGATTCCTTTGTTCTGCCACTAGAGGGCAGCAAAGTACACAGCTTGTAATCCCTGTATCTTACCTGTATACTAAACTTCTCTAGAGTTGCTGTATGAACCTATTTTCAGCTATCCAAGTTTAACTTTTTACATAGCTAACCCCCCCTGAAAGGAAATTGCAGACTTTAACCTATAAGTCAGTTAGGCAGTAAGACAGAAGAGCTAGAAACTTACCTTATCTAAAGATTGCTGTTTTATTACTGCTTCTTATTTCCTTCTCCCATAATAAGTAGACAAAAAGGACTCCACCAGTATTTCACAGAAATTAGTGTCTCTAAGAAGTGCCACATACCTACTAAAGTTTTGTAAATTACAGTCTCACTGTAAAACTGATCACCTCCCTTGAAAACATCTACTAAGTAACTCCTTATTTACTTCTCAATGACATCTCCCTACTAATATTCAGACCATCCACATAGGATAGCTTACCTCTTTTCCCTCCCCTTCCTCTGCTCTGGTGTTTTTGCACCTCCCACCTCCCCCTTTCTTTTCTCTTTAACCCTGCCTTAGCCTATAAATATCGGTTAGGTCCTGTGGCGCCATTTTTAAGCCTACACTCCTTGGTAGAACATCCCCTCTGCCTTCTGTGTAGTGTGCTGTCCGTAAGTTTTACTATTTTTTTTGCATTTTGCTATGTCTTAATTGTGTGGTCTCTCGTGGAATTATTTAGGCATTGTTTGAGTGGAGCAGGTATTTTTCATGGATTATGTAAAGCTGTGGCTCATTGGTTGACTTGTTAATTCAATCACTAATTGACTAATTCAATTTGTATAAATATTGTGCATTTGTGAGTTTACACTGACTCTGATGATGCCATTATTTGGCGAAAGCGCTTAGTCGGTGTTTTGCTGTTATTAAATTTAAATTCAAATTCAATTTTACTGTTACGTCTTCGCCTGGATCCTTGATGTCCTTGTGAGCAGTGGTTGTCATTTTTGTGTTTTCTATGAGACTGTGCCCTTTTCTTGGGATTTTATTTGATTTTTTGGTTTTTTCGACCCTGCCATTTGGTCATCTGGTGACTGTGCTTTGGCGTGATGGAGAGCGTTCTTAAGGAACTTTCTGTAGTAGTGAACAAGCTTCTTAAAACTTATGAAAAGAACAGTGGTGATAAGGGGTCAGCGTCAGCTGATAGTCCCACTGATACTCAAATCGATTTATTTACTATGCATTCACCTGTGGTATCCTCATCTTTCCCTAAACCTGGACAGACTACTGGTACTAAGAGCACTTTTTCGGATGTGATTTCTAACGGTGATGTCAACTCTAAGGATCCAAAGGGTAAAAACAACTCTGAGAGGTCTAACCATGAACAGTTTGATCCACGCGTTGTGTCTGGTGTTACTTCTAATTCCAATGAGAGAGCTGTTCCACATTTGGCGATGACCAATCGTGATTCGTCTGAACTAAGTGCTCCACCTAGCTCAGTGACGAACAGCAAGAAGGGCCATGATTTACAGTCATGGTTCGAAGCACCGGAGTTGGCCGTTTATAGTGGATCATTTAACTCACAGTCAACGGAGTTTCTAAACTTGAAAGACCAAATTTCCAGGTACGACAAACTTTGTATTAAATATAAAGCCCTACAGCTTGACAATTTGTTTCTCAGACAATCAAAGGAGCTTAAACAAGTACCCAAGGGTTTACGCTTATGGAAGCTTCCTATGGGTATAGAAACTGGTTCAGAAGCTTATAGGGACATTGTTGTTTTGTTTGATAGAGCTGGTTTGGACATGCTTGAAATTATTATTAATAACAACTGTATTAAGTTGGCTTCTTTGCGTGAGGACATTACCAAGTTACATTATAGTATCACGACGGATCTTTTGTTTGGTCAATACGAGGCCAATTTCCAAAGAGTTTTGAGGAACTTGGAGTCCTTTGTAATGAAAAACAAAATTGTCAAACAAAGGAAACTTGCTAGAGACATGCTTGATTACCAACACAAGTGTGCTTATCCACCGGGTAGCAGGGAACGTAATGAATGCAATAACAACAATAATAATAATCACAATGTATACTCTGAGCACGGGAATAATTTACGAGCTGAGCATGTTGAATTTGCACCTGACTGTGAAGTGCTTGATGAAGAGGATTTTTTGGACCAACCCCCGGGCCCACGCAGGTCGGAGAGATTGATGAACAGAGACCAGAGGCCTGCATTTGTAGGCAAACAAACTTTGGGGAGAGGGCGGGGGTTTGTACAGAGGCGCTATTAGAAATTTATGTTAGTTCTGATTGTGTTGATGTTAGTAATACTTATGTTTCACCTAGGTTGTGCAATGAACCACGCTTTTTTGATGCAGCAACAGTTAAACTTAGGGGGGGGTTTATCCCATGATGTATGCACGCATGGAAATGATGCAAATTTAGTTTTATTGGAAGAAAACACCAATATTAACAGTTTTGATATTGATTCAAACCAGGTGTTTATTTATCCCAAGTCATTCGACATAGTTTTGGAAGAACATGCTATGAATGTGATGAATAATGTTGTTGATAATAATGTGAATATTACAACTGGTAATGATTCTAATGTGTCTGATCTTGTAGTTCAATCATGTTGCAAAATTTTGAAACAAAGTGGTTTTTATATATATAACTATACAGATATGGAAGTTGGCGATGTTCATTTCCAACTATTTACCAAAGGTATTAGTTTTGTACCCAACTTTAAACTAGATATAGCCCGGGTTTTGATTAATGTGAAGCTATTTATACGAAAACTTAGCTTGGAAGTTTATTTTCACAACAATAAACAGCTCGGATTGGCGGATGACAACTTATCCAACCCTGTACTTAGAAGAAAAAGCACATTTATTCCTCCTACCTCGAACAAATTTATTGCCTTTGAAAAGTTTTTAGATCTTGAGTTAAGGAGGATATGTGGGATCAAAAACTTGGTTGGCAACAATTTATCTTCACAAGAAAGACTATTTTTGAAGGAATTTAGATCTTCCAATAATGTTAGATGTATGCACCCCAACAAAGGTGGAGGTATGGTTTTAATGAATTATATTGATTATTTTACATCTATGATGACAATCTTAGAAGATGTCAGTACATATACAAGGGTCTCTATTAATGAGGTAAACGTTGCTTTCAAAAGAATTGATTTGTTTTTGTTGGATGCTTTATATCAAGGGGAGATAACGGAAGTTGAGTTTGATTTCCTTACGGTTAAAAATCCAGTTATGCCAAGTATTTTTGGCATACCAAAAGTGCACAAAGATGTTGAAAATTTGCAGTTTAGACCAATTGTACTGTGAGGGGTTCAAAAACTGAACCCCTCGCAGCATTTGTGGATGAGTCATGTAAATCAGTCTTTAAAGACGTGACACATATATTAAGGGACTCGTGGCACTGCCTTGAGAGATTGAGGGATGTGGGGGTGCACTCAAGGCCTTATGGTTTTTTGACAATTGATGTTGTCAACTTATTTTCTGTTATCCCCCATATGGAAGGATTAGAGATGTTTCGTGATTGTCTTAACCTGTGTCAACATATTAACAAGAGTAAAATAAATTTTGTTTGCAACTTGATGGAAATCATCCTCAAGAATAATTTCATAAAATTTGAGGGGGAAATATTCCAACAAAGGTCTGGAGTTGCTATGGGGGCAAAATCTGCCCCAGTGTTTGCTAATCTAGTCCTGCTAACTTGGGAAAGGCTATTTGTTTTTCCATCTAGATTCTCCACCAATATTGTATTGTATAACAGGTTTCTAGATGATTTGCTTATCTTATGGGATGGAGATGAATTTAGTGCCAGCGAATTTGTTCAATATTTGAACAGTACTACTGGCTTTTTGAGATTTACCCATGTGTGGAATAGTGATAGAGTAAACTTCTTGGATTTAACCATTATTAAAAATGAGGGGGGCCTAACCAGTACACTATATAGAAAAGAGAGTTATTCAAACTCTTTACTACATTTCAGGAGTTGCCATCCCTACCACCTGAGAAAAGGCATTGTTAAAGGACAAATGGCACGCATTTCAAGACTAGTTAGTGATGATGTGTTATTTAAAGAAGAAATTTATAAACTGATTGGTATGTTACTGGATAGGGGATATCCCCTCAAATTACTTTTAAAGGTTAATAGGGAGGTTTACAGGAAGAGAAGTTCTATATATTCTCCAATTATCAAAACCACACTGGTTTTGAATGTGGTTGATCAAGACCAGAGCTCAAAGAAGACATCTTGTTCCCAAGGACCATGTTTTATTTTAAAATTTAATGAGAAAGCTTCAGAAATAAGCATGGTATTGCGGAACGCATGGAATCTTTTATTGGGGAGTACCACTAAGGAAATAGTGGGTACGACACCTAGGATTGTTTATAGTAGAGGTGAAAATCTGAAGGAAATATTTGAGAAGGAATATAGACATAGGAAGTCTCAGATGTCTAAATGTGGTAGTTGTAGGTGTTGTCAATTCATTGCAGAGGGTGCATACTTGTGTGTGAAAGGATACGGACATACCTTGGCATGTCCAGGGTTATGTAATTGTAACACTAGAAACCTGGTTTATATTGCTTCATGTATCTCTTGTGACGCTTTCTACGTGGGTATGACCACACGTAGATTGCGTGACAGAATTAGTGAACATTTGTGGTGTTTGAAGAAGAAAGACGAACATAATGCTTTGTATTTACACAGTTGCAAGTGTAATGAATTTAAAAATTTTTTATTTTTTGTGGTTGATAGAGTTCTTCCTGATCAGGGAGGTGATATTAGTAATAGGGTAGCGATCAAGGAGGTTGAATGGCAGCTTCGACTAAACGCCACAAGATTTCCTGGTATCAGTGACTTCATTTCTATTAAACCAGTGTTGAAATATAAATCTAGTTTGGTTTAATGTACCTGGAGCCCTTCCAGTTACATTTATATATATTTTTACACTATTTTCACAAATACTATTTACATTTATTTTACCTTATATTTTTACACTTTTATGTTTTATTGTGATCATGTATATACATGCACTTTTAGTAATTTCTGTTGCTGCATCATTTGAGAATGTTTTGATTTATAGGAAAATCAATGTTTTGCAATTACGAGGATTATGTAAAGCTGTGGCTCATTGGTTGACTTGTTAATTCAATCACTAATTGACTAATTCAATTTGTATAAATATTGTGCATTTGTGAGTTTACACTGACTCTGATGATGCCATTATTTGGCTGCCTTCTGTGTTTTGCTGTTATTAAATTCAAATTCAATTTTACTGTTACGTCTTCGCCTGGATCCTTGATGTCCTTGTGAGCAGTGGTTGTCATTTTTTGTGTTTTCTATGAGACTGTGCACTTTTCTTGGGATTTTATTTGATTTTTCATGTATAACTGCAATTTCAGCTGCTCCTCCTACTACGCGAGCTCTGAGTGTCCTTTCCCGCGTGGTGTGCTATGGTATTCTCTGACCATATATGACCTGTTTACAGACCAAAAGCCCCTAGGAGCAATATAAGACTGCTCAATCGTGAATACCCTAGACATTTTTATTAATTTTGTCACTTGCTGTGGCTTGTAATCCTATTTCCTTATTGACCTCTACTCTGAATGAATGCATACCCTGTAGAACCGCTTAGACGATAAAGTGGAACATTTCCTCCGAAGAGGCTGCAGTTAACACAGCGCAGAGCTCAGCTCTCAATTGCAGCTCTTGTTATATGTGCTTAGGCACTTAGTGCTGTTATTTTACTTAGAATATTGCTCACTTCCAAGTGCTTTTTCCAGACAACCTAGCGCAGAGCATAGTTACCTTCTGTAACCTGCTCAAGATGTGCCCAGGCACATAGCGCTGATACTTTACTTTTGCTTATCGGTAGCGATATTTTAGCCATTTTGCAAAGCCTTTGGCACTATATTTAATTCCGGTCTGCTCAGGTACTTAGCGCAGAGCACTACTAACAATTGTAACTCGCTTGAGTTGTGCTCAGGCACAGAGCGCTGATACTCTGCATTTGCTAATCCTCAGCAGAATTTTTAGCCATCTTAAAGCTTTCTAGCGCTGATATTTTACTTTCGCTTATCTGCAGCGATATTTTAGCCATTTTACAAAACCTTTGGCACTATATTTAACTCTGGTTTGCTCACGTACTTAGTGCAGAGCTCTGCCTTCAATTGTAACTTGCACGAGTTGCGCCCAGGCACAGACCGCTAATACTCTGCATTTGCTAATCCTCAGCGGAATTTTTAGCCATCTTAAAGCCTTCAGGCGCTGAACTTAATTCCTGTTCTGCTTAGGTAACTTAGTGCAGAGCACTGTTACCAACTGTAACCTGCTGGAGTTGTGAACAGGCACAGAGCACGGATACTTAACGTTTGCTACTCCTCTGTGATATTTTAGCCATCTTATCAAACCCTCAGTCACTATATTTAATTCCTGGGCTGCTCACAGAGCAAAATGCTTTCACCTAATTCTGTCTGCTACACCAGGATTAGTTACATAATTTAAAAGTGCTTGTGCATTGTAACACCATTATTTTTAGCTATTGTATGTTATCTATATAAAGCTACAGTCCTAGCTCCATAAGTAGTTCAAGCAGCAGTAAATCACACAGTCCACAACTGCTGCCGTTATTTTGTCTATACTAATATGCTAGGGGATAATGTTATTAAAACGCATTGGTAGTCTGAATGTGGTTAAATGTGCATAATATCTGAATATAGAGAATGCCTCAACAGTCCTATATTGTACATTCTCTGTTTGATGTAGATTCTTGTGCTCTACCTTAGCCTATATGTTATTTTTATTAAGTTATATGTATGATTATCTAAGTGTTCCACACCTCAGAAAGTTTTTGTAGCAGTGTGTATTTTATGTTGTTTTGCATTTTCTGTTACAATGGTTAGGCCACCTTGCTTAACATTCCTACTGTTCTGAGTCTGGCACTGTATGTTGTTGATATAAATCTACTAGCTAATTATTTGCTTAGTAGTCCATCTAATTGTATTGTGTCTCACACTAAGAATGCTGCATGTTTTACTCAACTTACTTTGTGATCTAAGTGCCTCTGTTTTACTGTTTTAAAGTCAATATTCTATCCACCTGTGTTAAACTCTAGTGATTCTTTCACTTCACTCAGTTACTTACTTCCACACTACCTAACCACCTCTCTTTCCCTCTACTGCCAGAACATCAACCTGGCTTTCTTCACAATTTTCTGTTTTCTCTTTTTCTCTTACAGCTTGAAGCCTTGTGCTGTGACACAGGCTATCTTCCCAACAGCTACCTAGTACTTCTAAGGAACCTCCCAACTGAAAGAATACCATATCGGTAGAACCCACCCTGGAATACCTAGAAGTGCTTCCTACTGCCTCATTGTGTAGGTGATAACCTACTGATTTTAAATGTAACTCTAACATATTATACTGTTTATCATATTCCTGTTGTTGGGCCAGCACACCCGTGGACCTACCCCAAGAACATCCAACCCCCCCCTTTTTTCACAAACTTGTTCTGAGACTAGGTGTAGTTTCCTTTGTTCTGCCACTAGAGGGTAGCAATGTACACAGCTTGTAATCCCTGTATTTTACCTGTATACTAAACTTCTTTAGAGTTGCTGTATGAACCTATTTTCAGCTATCCAAGTTTAACTTTTTACATAGCTAACCTCCCTGAAAGGAAATTGCAGACTTTAACCTATAAGTCAGTTAGGCAGTAAGACAGAAGAGCTAGAAACTTACCTTATCTAAAGATTGCTGTTTTATTACTGCTTCTTATTTCCTTCTCCCATAATAAGTAGACAAAAAGGACTCCATCAGTATTTCACAGAAATTAGTGTCTCTAAGAAGTGCCACATACCTACTAAAGTTTTGTAAATTACAGTCTCACTGTAAAACTGATTACCTCTCAGCACCTCTTGGTGCTACCCGCTCCATTCGCCCTACGGGCTCACTCTGCTCCTCTACCCTACTCCCAATTCCCACCCACCCCCAGTGGTCCTAGCCTTATACTTCCTAAACCACACCCTCTCTCCTATACAACCTTTCCTGGACTCAAATTAATTTACCTAAGCCACACCCATCCTTTTATAGTTTTCCAGTACTCTGTCTCTTACAACTCCTACCTATACTACTTTCATCTGTCTCTCCACCCTTAGCATTTTTCTTCTTTACTACCCTACCTTAACTCTTCACTACCTAAACAACTTATTTTCCCACACAAGCTCTTCATCACTTCTACCCTACCTTATCATTATACAACTTCTTTAGCCTTCCCATTTCTCTTTATTACCACCCTACCATATCTACATACTACTTAAAGAAAACTCCTCTACTTGTAGTATTACTCTTCTCAACTACCCTACCTTAACTTCTTATCTGATAATATTACATCCTAGCCCTACCTGGCAGAAACAGTTTACATTTACTAAGTAATATGTCTACAATAACTAAAACTATCCTATCCTTGGTAATACTCTCAGCCACTCTTATACCTATCCTCACCACTATCTATCTCCTCACCTCTTTTGAAAAGGTGAATTGCTACTACCTCAACTACTCTCCTAAACAAACATCTATATATAACAATGCCCTTACCCATCCCCAAATAAATATCACCTCCACTTCTAGCTACTTGCTACCTAAATATCATCGACTTACACCCATGAAATTAAACCAGCCCACAATAAAAAAATTAAAATATCTACCTAGCCTTAATTCTAACCCTCTTTATGTACTAAAATCTCCCACCTTAAAAGATGGTGACATCCACCCTAACCCAGGCCCTTCTAATCTCTCTACTTCACCTATTCTTAGTACCTCTCCCAACACCCTTACTACCCAGACCAGTCTCTCTAAATTCTTACTAATAGGTCATCTCAATATCCGCAGTATTAACAACAAAGTTGCCCATCTCCATGCCCTTCCAGATATTCACTCCTTTGATATCCTCTGTCTTACAGAAACCTGGTTAAAACCCACAACTAAGGATAATGAAATAATCCCCCCAGGGTATAATATACTGAGACACGACAGAGTAAAATGCAAAGGAGGAGGGGTAGCCTTACTATTTAGAAATGAACTACACATCTCCTCTATACCTTATAACCCACATGAAAATAGTAAAGTTGAACTCTTAATCACTAGATTTCAACTCAATCCCACCAAAGCACTTTATATAATCTGTATCCACCTACCCCCAGGTAATAACATTACTACAATAGAGGATACCCTATGTTGGACATCTACTACTTTCCCACAATAAACTTATATTCTAGGAGATGTCAGTACTGACTGGAATAGTATCAATATAGATAATCCTTCTTCTCATATTAATCTGCATGGCTTTAACCAAACTATCTCCACCACCACTAGAATTAACAAACCAAATAATAAAGAAACTATACTAGATTGGATACTAATCAATAAACAAGAACATACTAGTAGGGACCTTGCCTGATGATGTAAGTGATCACATGCTTACTTACATCATTAGACAAAAGAATGACATTACCAATGCCCCCAACTATAGGACTTCTCGAACCAAGAAAAACTTTCAGCCTGTATTATTTCAGATAGAACTTAGTGCCTGTGACCGGAACCCTCTAAAAACTCTCCCTCTTGAAGAAGCTGCTATATATTTCAATAACAAATTCTTAACAATCCTCGACAGGCATGCACCTAAACAATCTATTAGAACAAAATCCAAACCTGCCCCCTGGCTCTCAGAAGATACCAGACAAAAAAATATTACTTAGAAATAAATCCTGGGCTAAGTGGAGAGCAACCAGAAATACCCCAGATCAACAAACCTTTAGCCAGTTGAGAAATGCTACAAAAAAGCTATTCTCTCTGACAAAAAAGCTAATATTGCAAGTTGCAGCAAATTCACCACAATAATCCACAACAATTCTGGGCAAGCGTGAATAACCTCCTTTGTCCAGGCCACTCTAGCACTCCTCCCCCTCTAGAGTCAGAAAACAATACCTCCCATCAAACTGCCAATGCCTTTAACACTTTCTTCACAAAGACCATACAAACTATAGTCAATCAACTAGCTACAGACAACTCTGATCTACCTAACTCCTCACCTCATACTCGGCCAACATTCCAACTACAACCTATGCAAAAACTTGTCCACAAACTTAAGCCTTGCACCCCCACTGCCGATAAGTTACCATCTGAATACCTACAGCAAGCAGCTAAAGTAGTCGCCTATCCTATATCCATCCTGATAAACCGTACCATAACTGAAGGAACCATTCCAGATCTCTGGAAAATCTCCCACATTATTCCATTACACAAAGGAGGTAACTCTAATGATTATTCTATCTACAGGCCTATAGCTCTCCTTTCTCCATTAGCCAAGATTATGGAAAAATGTATTCACCATCAGCTAATGAACTACTTACTTCAACATAACATTCTAGCAAACTGTCAGCATGGCTTCAGGCCTTTTCATAGTACCACCTCAGCTCTCCTATCCTTCACCAACACCATTAATAATAACCATAATAATAACACCCTCTCATCAGCACTCTTCCTCAACCTGTCTAAAGCCTTTGATATGGTTAACCATCTCTTACTCATAAACACTCTGTCATCCCTCTCTCTTGATGCCAAAGCAATTCTCTGGTTCAAGTCTTACCTTAGTAATAGACAGCAAGCAGTTCTCTGGGAGAATCAACTATCATCTCACCTTCTTATCTCCCTGGGAGTCCCTCAAGGCTCCATTCTTGGTCCTCTTCTTTTCTCATTATTCATCAATGACCTTCAAATAGCTATTCCTCAAACCACCTGTATACAATATGCTGATGATTCTACTATCATATGCTCTGCCAACTCTATATCTGAACTTCAATCTTTAACCCAGACAGCTTTCAACACAGTAGAGGCATGGTTCTCGAAACAGTGCCTTCTTTTGAACACCAAAAAGACCAAGCTACTACTGTTTACAACAAACAGTAAGTCCTCCCCCATAGATATCTCCATTCAATCCAGTAATGGCACCCTTACTCTTCCACCAAACTATTAGGAATTACAATTGATAATAACCTCACCATTGACAATCACATTAATAACACTATTAAAACGGTTAATAAAAAGAGTATAGGATAAAACCTTTCTTAACTCCAACAGCCAGAATGACTATTGCCCACTCCCATCTAATTTCAACTCTTCTGTATGCAGCACCCATATACACTAATCTAAAAAAAAATAATCTTACCAAACTAGCCAACTCCTATAATAGTATTGCTAGATTTGCCACTGGAAACCCATATAGAACTCACCACTGTCTTAACCTTCACCAGCTAGACTGGCTGGAACTAAAAAACCTTCTGATACTTTCCCAACTTACCATCGTTCATAAGATTTTTTACCAACCTAACAATACTCCAATATTAAACAACCTTATAGCACCCTAAAGGAATCTTGATTCCTTACGGTCCTCCAATAAACTTCTAGCCAGTACCACCAAGTTTAACAACTTAGCTGGTGACTCACTGTTCTCCAATACCATTGAAAAACAATGGAACCTCTTGCCATCTGACCTTACCTCACTTCCATCCCTTCCTTTCTTTAAACAACGTCTTAAGAAGCACCTTAAAACTCACTGGCTATGCCCTTGCTCTTACCCAGACTGATCCTCTGGATTTCTCTTTGTCATTCTCTTGACTTTCTACTTTCCTCCACTCTTTCCTGTCTACTCCTCTGAATTAGTAGCACCTATAAGTTACCTCTACTACTTAGGCATCAATTGCATATCTTTTCTACTTGGCTATGAATATATCCTGAATGGTAGTATTCCTGCCATTTTATTTATACCTCTTCCTTTTTCTACTGTTACTGTCTAACCCTTTGGAAATAGTAACTGTCTGGAGTAAACTAGAATAACCAAAGATTTAAATGTATTCTAATAATGTCTTGGGGCTGCCCTAGATATTTATACTGTAAAATGATCTGTAGGTGTATGATGTATTTATTGTAGTGTGTTGCATAGTCTTCCCAGAATTTAAACTGTAATACCTTTCTTGTTTATTATAAACATTTTGTGTGTGGTGGTGGTTGTTTATATGTGGAGCTTTTCTCCCCTGGCCTCTACTGAAAAAGGAAATATATCCAGCTGGACTAGCCAGTCAACAAATATAAAATAAATAATTAAATAAATATATATACATATATATGTATATATATATATATATATATATATATATATATATATATATATATATATATATATACATACACACACACACATATATCTATATATACATATGTGTGTGTGTGTGTACATATATATATATATATATATATATATATATATATATATATATATATATATATACATATATATATATATATATATATACATATATATATATATATATATATATATATATATATATGTGTATGTATATATGTGTGTGTGTGTACGAAGAGATGTACACATGGCCATATATATATGTTGCACTATACAGATGCGTATACAGACATATGTATGAGTATGGATGTGTATGTACATGTAGACATATATCGACCTATTATATGTATATAACTATATTCCTGTCATGTGTAAACCTCACGGTCATGTATACCCTCCTAGATGTATCTCACTGTATGTATCTGCTATGTGTACATTATGATAAAACAACATATGTGATGCAACAGTCATATTAATAACAAGGACTACACAAGTTTGGAAGTAAAGGCAATTGTTCAATACTACCCAATATGTGTATTGACAGCTATATTGGTAAAACAACAGCATTCTTCACAGTGGTCATGGTATGGTGGTTAAGTGTTGTGACTGTAGTGTACAGGGTCATGGGTTCAAGACCTGCAAGGGCTGTTCATTTTGTTGCTGGGCAGAACAAGGGCTGTCTGATACAGAGTGGGTAAGGCAGTTTTGAGCAGCTTTAAGTGGGTTTACATAGTAACCTTTGACGTGTTCAATTGTACCCCAGATATGTCACAACCATGGTGTCACCACAGTTCCATACCTTGTTGTGGAATATGAGTGCAGACCATCCTCGTGCTGCCACATGTACATTTACAATGCAAATGGATAACATTATAGGGACCACAATCAGCCAGTGTTACTAACAGCTATAATGCATCATTGCTGGATGGCTACACTACCTGACATCTATGCATTACACTTCACTCCTTACAACATGTTACACTGCAGTACTGTGGGTTACTGTAGTATAGTCACAGTATGCATCAGCACCGTATTAGCCTGTCCCTGCATTGATAGCATGGATGACAGGGATGTGGCACAGGTATCGTCATATGCACAGGGCATCCTTGTGCTGACACATGTACACCTACAACACAAATGGATAATATTATAGAGACCACAATCAACCAGTGTTACTAACAGCTATAATGCATCATTGCTGGATGGCTACACTATCTGCCATATATGCATTACACTTTACTCCTTACAACATGTTACACTGTAGTACTGTGGTACACTGTAGTGCAGTCACCATGTGCATCAGAACCATATTAGTCTGTCCCTGCATTGATGGTATGGATGACAGGGATGTGGCACAGATATCATCATATGCACAGGGTGTGATATTTGCTTGCCAGAAGCTGAGGGTAGGCCATACATTTGACACCATGTATGTGGATGAGGAGTGTACTGATGTTAGCTAGGCTTGGTGCTGGGGTGTGTGTAGGCATGGGGTTGCCCTAGGTGTGTTTGTATAGTGTGGGGGTATGCATGCACACAGGTCTGCCATGTGGCAGCCCTACACAGGTGTTTATGGACAGCTGCAGACCATACCTGGCAGAGTGTGCAGTTTGCTTCCTCCAGCCATGGACATGTGGACTGTGCCTGCCAGGGGTTCCATGGGCATGTTCAGGTACAGGCCTCCATGTGCTACTCTCACCTGCTGATGACAAATGTCCACTCATTCCAGGCCCCTCCTGGGACTGGCCAGACCACATGCATGTGGCCTGCTGTGGTGTGGTGTGGACAGCACCCACCCTGTACTGCCAGGGCTGGTACTGCCCCTTGGTGTCCTAGCATGTCCATGTTGACTGACAGCTGTTGGTGTTGCTGGCCTATGTCCACATGGCTGTCGCCACACCCCCACCACACATTCAAGCATGGGTACACCATGTCCGACGAGGGCCATCATCTCACCATGCCGTCTATCCATGAGCTCGGTATAAGCATGGATGGCAACAGACAGTTCATGGATGTTGTCGCTTACAGATGTAAGAGCAGCCCTCTGCAGCCTCAAGCCCTGTCTGGTGTAACATTACATACGTGCCTGCGCTGCCATGACAGCCTGAAACATGCACCTGCTGGTACCAGCTATGTCGCCTCTGCCAGGAGCATGATGTCCAGCAGCCCTACCATGAGCACCCTGGGACATCTGCCTATGTGGTGCTTTGCCAGATATCTGGCTATGCCTGCTGTGACCAGACACAGTAGACATGGTTACCACACTTTCCAGTGCACTGCCACCAAACTCCAGCTATCCCTCTGCTATGGCCACTGGTGATGGGGTATGTATAGGCACTGAAACTGTGTGTGGGGTTGGGTTGGCAAAAAGGGAGATGTCAAATGGTGCAGTGTTGGCCTCTGACAACTTCACCTGTGCCTCAACAGTACTATCATCATCTTCGGTGTCTGTATGGACACCAACGTCAGACTGCATGCAGGAGGGACCCTGACTCACCTCGCCACCTGTGTGGGAAAACAATAAATGCACTTTAAAACATGTACAGCATTGCCTAACAGTACACACACACACACACACACACACACACACACACACACACACACACACACACACACACACACACCTATGGAATACCTACCTGTCCACGGCTTTACAGACAGTCCCACGTATATGTCCATGTGGTACCCCATCCTTCATCACACTTGTTAACATACACACATTGATACCACTCAACATATCAGTCCTCTAAATGCCTACACAAGTGGTCACAACACAAGACCTGTTACTACATTACCTGTCTGACCTGTGTGTAGTGGTTTTAAATGGCCTCACTGCTGTCATTCAGTATTCACCCTGTGTATGCCTGGACATTATGAGCATGGCCCCTATATGTGTGGGTTATTATGTTCTATCCATAATAACACGCACTGGTGTGTCATGTGCATGTAATGCTCAGTACATGCCAGATATGCTGCTGATTCAGCCTGTCATGTGACAACTGTAATATTTGGATACACGCCCTGGTGTTGTCTAGTACTTCCCCAATGCGTCTGTAGTGCTGCATACATGGGTTGTATATGACCTCTCTGTTGAATGTGATATTAAGGGTGTGCCTGGTGTCTACCTTCCCTCTCAATGCCTGTTCCATGCTACAGACCATATTATACTATCAGCTGTCCTGTGATTACACACATGACAAATATTCCTGTTGTGTAATGTGGCAGACCATGTACATGTACTGCATGATCCCAGAGGGAGGTACTGCTGTATGAACACCCCGCAATCACACATGTGCATACATGGCCAGCCACACAAACACACACACATGCACACAAGCATCCTACATGCATCAACCTCCCTCCACTTCACCAGAGTGACCCTACAGACAAACTAACTACCCACCAGGATGCACACACACACACACACACACACACACACACACACACACACACACACACACACACACACACACACACATACAAGTGAGGTTGCACAATGATAGTACACACAATCCTCCTATTAACCCTCTGTCAACATGCATAACATATGGTATCTGACAGCATGCAGTGCAGCTATAGTCAATCCATGCTAGCAACAGTATGCATGTGTTGTGTCACTAGGTGAAGCCCCTTCCCCCCTGGATACCACTGTGCCCATGAAAACAATATTTCTGTGCACCTGATCTGCACCCTGCCATGTACTGTGCACCACACCTCACAGGTGTACAGCCCATTGCTGAATGTGTACTACTATGTTGGTTATGTCAGCTTTAATGCTCACAGCCCCTATGTTTTCCAGCAACACATACCCGATATGATATGTGGACAGATGTCATTTGTGAATGCCTGATGTCTGATGTACAGCTCTCAACATCCGCGGACCATGTATGACCAATCCAATACTCTTACACTGACAACCATCAGAGCATACCATGGCTATCGGGGGTGTACACACCCTCATTGATATGACACATCCAGCCTTGATCTGCCATGGGACCACATCACTGCATATCTTAGCAGTACATGAGCCCAATATGTGACATATGTCCTGTACTTTCATATGCAGTGTCTACAGAATGTGTTAGGTGTGTGGATGCTGACCTCGATGCATACACAACATGTGGGGATATGTGTGCACACCCTTATCATGACAGTTCGTCACACTTCTTGTTGTGTGTACTACAGCAGTCACTACTCCTATCAGGGGTATACCAGTGTGGGCCATTTGCATTTGCCAGTGTATGTTCAGTCTGCCCTACACATGTCCCCCTATTCTGCATGATTGCAAGGTCTACTCATGTGCACATCCCTTGGTGCTCACACACTGCCATCACTATTGCTGTGGGGGTAGGGTTATGGCTGCCACAGGTCCTGAACCTGACTATGTGCACATACAGCCATTCTTAGCATCCTTAGGATCCCTGCTACAGTGCACTGGTGTGTCATGCTGACACCCCTCCCCTCCTTCAGCTTATTTGCAGATGCATGAAAAGTAAGCCTTACACGTGTGTCACTTTGCCTGTCCCATACACTGAACACCACATGTTACAGCCTAGTTCCAGCTGATAATGTGGATGACTGTAATGCCTTAAGCCATAGTGTATCACTGCAGCAGTTGCCATTATCCTACAGGTATATACACTGGTGTTGCACTGCATATGGGTGTTGTCAAAACATGTCCCTACTGTCGTCCATGTCTGCCACCATTATGT
Source organism: Protopterus annectens (assembly GCF_019279795.1). Classification (NCBI taxonomy): domain Eukaryota; kingdom Metazoa; phylum Chordata; order Ceratodontiformes; family Protopteridae; genus Protopterus; species Protopterus annectens. The sequence continues at coordinate 886,392,353 of NC_056745.1, forward strand.
TACTCCCTGTGGACACATTCCACAATGACAGGATGTTAGTTATTATGCAGGTGTCTGACATACCCTTCCAGTATCCCATCATTGTTACCCCTCTGATGCCGTGCATTTCACAGCAACAGTACGTGCACATGTACAGCATGCATTCTGGGTAGGTGTGTTAGATGTGTGCATGGCATATACCATAGCCATTACGTGCCTGGTGTATTGGCAAGCATCTATATGAACCATACTCACCAAGTACAGGCTGATGCCCTGGTGGTATTCCGGAGGGCCCTACATAAGAGGGTGAGAGATGCAAAGTCAGTGGCCACAACTGTGGCAGTGCTACAGGGTGGGCACAGTATTACAATACATCAACAGTACATTTCCACAATACTACCATATATAGACATCCGTTTATCATTACTATGCAACAACAAAATATATCTATGACATGTCAGATTTGCATGACCTGCCTGTACCGAAGTGGATGTATACACAACAGTGGTCTATGGATGTGCCCTTTGGCCTTACCTGCACGCTCCTTGGCCAGTGTGTGGGTAGCACCCACCTCCACAAAAGTGCCTGGCAGTTGGTGTGTGGCCGGACAGGCAAGTGCCACAAGGCTGGCCAGGAGTTCCTCCACACGTGTCAAGGGGGATGGAAGGCATGGCCCCCCCGTAGCGAGGGGATCCCCCCAGACTGCAGAATCATGCAAACAGGCATTGCGAAGCAGGTCAGAACAATGATGCCAGACCTGCTCATAACTGTGGTTGTGCAGTCCGACATCATTGACCCTGTGGACTAGGTCATTCCAAAGGGCGGTCTGCTCCTGCTGATCATGGGCAGCCCAGCCAAACAAGGTTACATAGTGATGAATTAGTCCATCTAGCAGGATGTAATTTTCCATTGCTGTGTAGGTTGGCAGCCTTGCATGAGACATCGTGCCTGAAAGACATAAAGATGGACACAGGTGTGAGCAGGTCATGCAGCAAGGTAACCACAGTTTTTAATACACATCACTGTCACCCCCCCACCATATCATCAATAACAAACCATACATGTATCTCAATAGGTATGGCTACAGCATATCTATCAGTGGGGCAGATATTGCACTGTACCACACTTTGTGCAATGTGTTTGTAGCCATGTTCCCTGTGTGGTCACTATCATTGCTGGCCTGTTACAGACTATTCATCTGCATGCCATTGCCAGGGCCACAATGGTTTCATATATGCCTGTGGTATGCCTGCTATGTGTGTGCTGCACATCTGACATACTGTGTTATTGTGGTTATCTATGCATCCTGTTGGACATGTTCTAGGATTCTGTAGACTATTACTACCAACATATGTTCTATAACAGGGACACAATAGCATGTATATGTACTATTGGCAAGCAGAACCACCTCTACAAACTCATCTGCCCATGTTGCCTGGCCACAACACATGTGTGTCCCACCCTGGGATCTCCTCATGTACTAGTCCAGCAATGCCGTCAGGTGGAACCAACCCAGGGGATGTTGTCCCTCCCTGGGGGCACACACAGACATGTTCCTGTCCCATGCAGTTACGTCCAGGGTCTGTTCCATAACAGCCTCCACAGACATGTGGGATGTGCTACATCATTCTGAGGCACCCAGTACACATGCACAGGGCCAACATGCTCCTCCTTCTCAGCCTCCAGGCCAGACACCTTCAGGACGTGGACTGCTGTTGTGAGTAGCAGTGGGTGGGAGGCTTGATTCCATTGTGTCCATATTGGGGCCCATGGGGCATCTACATTGCAGACCACACACACCATCCAGGGTTTTTACTCTCCACATGTGTCACATACCACCGCTGTAGGCTGTCCTCTATACCTACCAACCCTGACCATCTCCACAACTACACCTGCCATACTTCCCCATATTTCCATTCCATAATTCACAGACAAGGGCAATGTGGTCCCAACAAGGGGTTCACATGTGACATACCCATCCATGTTGCACACACTGACAGCTGCAGATATCTGTGTGTATTGCTATGCGTGCTGTTTCCTCGCACATAGCATGCAGCACTGTGGTAATAATATAGGGGACATGTATTTACATACATATATGTTTGTGTGTGTGTTTGTATATATGTAGAAGTGCATATAGGTATATATGTATATATGTTTAGATATATGTGATGTATATATGTGCTCATATATATGTCTACACATGTGCTCATATATATGTCTACACATGGGTATCTGTATATTTGTGGACATACATGTAGATATATATATATATATATATATATATATATATATATATATATATATATATATATATATATATATATATATATATATATATATATATATATATATATTTATATATGCGTACATATGTACACATATGCATACCTATATGTGGGGTACAGTTAGACTTCAGGTCCACAATCTCACAACACCTTCCTGCACAGCTACACTGTTCTGCCTTGCTACATCGCAGACAGGTGCCACATATTGACACAGCCTGACATTAGGGGGGTATATGTAGGGCCAGATTGCAGGTAACCCTATTAAACACTTATGGCATTCTTTCATGCTTCAATACAGATTAACCTGAGTATCCTGCAAGGGGTGGGTTGTGGATCTCACGTGTCCATCATAATGGCATTACTTCCACCACCAGCTATTGGCCACGTAATATACATGTTAAATATCTTGCTAGTGAACAGATTGACCAATAAAACCATTCAATAAAATTATTCAATAAAATGATTCAAATTTCAAATATGACCACCAGAGGGAGACAAAGTGTTGTTTTGCATTCTTTTCTAAACTGGTGTTTAATTTATTTTTTATGGAGTTTTTAACTTTCCTTTCTTTAACTTAATGTTATAATTCCATTTAAAATGGGCCTCACTTAAATTAAATATGTAATAATTTCTAATCATTTGTTTTTATACAGGTTTTTATAGGTTTTAAAGTGCCTACTATATTGGTTTCAATTTTAACTTTTATTTATTCGTTAATATTTATGAGTATTCATGAGTCATTTTATTGAATGTTTTTATTGGTTAATCTGTTCACTAGCAAGATATTTAACCTGTCAAATTACCTTAGAACCACATTTGATGAAGTGTTTGAAACAAAAACGCTGTATTTTAAGTGTCTGCATTTATGTGTTCACTTTGTGTTTTATGCACATATTAAATTGGTTTTAAAAGGCTTCCGGCTGGCTTCTGGTCTATTGGTATCTTGGATTTGGTTATTGGTCTCATTTTGGTACCTTGTTGCTGTTTTTTCTTGTTTTTTTTTTGGTTCACATAATATACATACTTCCCATTACACAACACACACTATGATGGCTTACATCTTATTAGTCAGTGATGCTCTGCACGGTTGTGGGGTATGGCCCACTACCCACAGGGATGGACTCTATTGTCCTTAGCAGTTGTTCAGCTGAACATCATTACAACAACAACTGAAGACACATATAAAGCATTCCACATCATATATCTCATTATTATGGACCAAGTACTACCGTCAATTACATACAAATATACTTCACATACCTGTTCTGGGACTGCAGACTCTTCTAGAATGTTTGGTATTTTTCTTTTTTTTTTCCTTATACGTACTCTCTCTCTCTCTCTCTCTCTCTCTCACACACTCTCATGCTCTCTCAAGTAGATGGAATGAGCTGCTTTGCATAGATTGCAGCATGGAATATGTAGGTGATGCACATGATCAGGTGGTGGCCTATGCACCAATCAGTGTCCTCCACTTGCTACCTGCATGCAGCATGCTGTGTAGCACTTCCAACTACCACTGCCATGGCAACCAACTACTATAAATCCCTACATCATGTGGGCATAGTCCCTTTACCTTTCCTGTATGATGGACATCCTTTCTGTGTATGGGCATCAGTGTTACAGACAAAAGGTAGCAATAACTCTTACAGGAGAACCTGCACACTCAGGCCAGCTACACATTTGTAGGAGGTTCCAGAACTACAAAGTGTGAATAGTGTTGTTGTATGCATTGTATAGCACTGGTGTTACAGGGTTTGTGTGTACATACTAGTTTAACTTGGAATGCAGTCTGTCTGCATAGCTCTCAACTGTGGGCCTATCCTCTTGATGGCCAAAGGTGTGCCTATTATGTTTTGTCTGTCCATCACACAGGTCATGTGTCAGATATATCACTGGCCGTGTGTGTGCTGAGTGCTATCAGTTCATGGGTATATCCATTTCTGTGTCTAACTTCATATTCCTGACTAAGGGTATGTTGCAGACTATCCTGTAACACCAGCAACTTGTTTAGTGTATGACAACAGTTTTACACATATGGACCTGTGTTCCAGCCTCTGTCCTCCATCTACATACCAGGCTTTGCACATATGACATGCTGTCAGGAGTTGTTCTGTAGTGAGCTGTGAGTATGTCATGCTGCCATTCCTGCCATCAGTCCACTGCTGTTGTATCCCCCACACATACTGTGGGGTTGGGGCCATATATGTGTGGGCGTCACCTGCACAATACATGTGTGCCCTTATGCAATCCGGAGGCCAGTGTATGTAACAGTGGTATATGGCACTGTATTATTGAGTCTAGGGGGGGATGCTCCATAACTAACCTAAGCTGTTACAACATGTGGGGGCATCAGGGGTAAGCTGCCTTAAGGTATATAGATGTACATTACCATACAATCTACCTTGGATAAATGCAGGCCTACTGTCTCCTGCCATACAGACTGTTCTGTTTGTCAGTGTGATTGTGATGGTGTCAGTTATGCCTTGTTATTTGACAGGTACATCCCATTGTGTCAACTGAGGTCTTTACCCCCTAGGGATTGTGTACAGAGTGTAGATAGAGGCTGCTGGACTATACATCTGCATTACTTACTGTTGATTGTTTGGTATCATGTGGCCCAGTCTGTCCTTACTATTGTACTACTTGAAGGCCTTGGCCTGGACAGCAACATATGTAAACCTTTCCAGAATACTGTATTAGTGTAACTGTTTCACATTTGCATTACTCTGTTTATATAGATGCCAGTGTCTAAACAGCTATATGACATGGCATATACAACTGTAATAGTATACAAATAAAGCTTTCCCATGTATGCAAACCTGTGTGTGGTGTTATATCCTTTGACCTCTCTGTGGGTATATGTTGCAGGCAACGATTGTAATTTATATGGGTGGCTCATACGGTGTCCACTTGGTAAGGTGGTAACTGTAGGCATATTGGCTGTTCCATATTGTGTGCACCTTCTACATATGTATCTTCCAATACATATCTCTGTGTGTGTGTATGTGTAGTTACATATATATCTATATATATATGTATATATGTATATCTATAGCTGCATATATGTGTCTGTGTATACATATCCTAGGGATGTTGATTGCTTCCACATTGTACATTCCCTATGGTAGCCAGACTGTACTGCATGATATGTTATGGATACTAGCCTGACATCATACAGGTGGGATGGAGTACTGTTAACATCTTGTGCCCATGTTGTGTCAGGTCCTGGTTATGGGATCTGCAACAGTTGGTAGTGTATTTCAGGGCAGATGTGTTTGGCTGTGGGGGGATACCTATTTCTACAAGACGTATGTTGTTTGTTGCCTCTCAACCCTATTAACGATGCATGTGGACATATATGTTTTTGTATGTTCCCATTTTTATCTATAGATATGTGTCTGTATATACCTATATAGATATATATATAGCTGCTTACACACACACACACACACACATATATAAATATATATATATATATATATATATATATATATATATATATATATAGATATATATATATATAGATATACACATATAGATGTAGACATATATATCAATAGATGTATGCGCATGTATATATATATATATATATATATATATATGTGTATATGTGTATATGTATATATATATATATATATATATGTATATATATATATATATATATATATATATATATATATATATATATATATATATATATATATGTGTGTGTATTTATATATATATATATATATATATATATATCTACATATATAGATATGTATATATCTATTTAGATATTAATATATGTACACACACACATAAATCTACATGTTTAAATACATTTCCTGTACTGATGAATGACTGGGCTGGATGATATGTTTGTGAAAACATCAGGGTAATGTATATCTGACATGGTTTAGTGGTAAATCTCTTTGGCTTTGGTATGTAGGGTCCTGAGGTCAAGCCTTGCAGAGGCTGTTTATTTTGTTGCTGGGCAGAAGAAGGGCCGTTGGATACAGAGTGATTAAGACACTTTTAAGCAGTTGTAATAGGGTTTGCGTGGGTTTGCATGGAGATAAGCACTGCTAATGTCCAGTTACAGTTTCATATACTCAGATTCTAAATTGCTTAACCTGTGTAGGCATTGCTTACCCCCATGCAAACAAGCTTAAACCCACCTACTGCTGCTTAAAAGTGCTTACTCCTGCTTACCCCATGGTAATTTCTTTAAAAGAAAAGAAAACAGGGTTGATAGGAAAATGGTGAAAAAGGGGCACAAAGAGGAAAAGACAGTAGGGTAAATAGCTAGGGATGTGCAGGAGGGTGTAGGGAAGGTCCAAAGCTGCCCATTTCTTCTACAGCAACAGCTGTGCATATACACTGACTTTGCAGGTAGATTTGGACACTCAAACCCCTGAGAGAGGTGTGAGGACAACATTAATATGTTGTGATGCCAATTAAACCAGATTATATGTGTCCAGTGGACATGTGTGTGAAATGGAGAGCTGTGTAATATGGGGCGATATTTTTTTTGTGGAACAGTGTGCCATTTTTTTCAGATGAGAGTGGAATTTTGGGGAGGGATAGTAGGTATATTTGGGGAGATAGGTTGGGTAGGTTACCAGACAAGACAAACAAGATGCATACAGGGGTGTTATATGATACATGTGGGGGGTAAACACCTTGATGGGGAGGGGTGTTGGGAAGTTGGAAGCTCATGAGTCCCCTAGTGGAAACAGTGAGACTGAGATCCCCACCCATGGGCAGTCACCACTGCACCTTCACAGCCCCGAAGGTGGCTGTGCAGGGGGCTGAGTCAGAGAGCCAGGCCAACCCTCTAGTCATGTTTGTTAACACTAACTAACTGTTTCTACACATACTCCCAGGTTGATGTTGTGCACATAGCTGTCCATCTCTTTCTGCACAGACTCTGACCATGTCTTGATCACATGAAGGTGAACCGGGACATATCTAGACTATTGCCCTCTTCAACCTTTAGTGACTTACAACACTCTTATACAAGATTCCCTACACAGTTATATTATGTAGCACAGTATGGGTGAAAGTGATCAGTGATACCTTATTATTCAGAGCAAATGCAACACTCACAATTCCATACGATATCAGAGTAAACAGTACCAGTACAGTGTATCAAACTTTTTATTTCTCGGCACAGTGTACGTATCTGACGTACCTGTGGGAACAATGTTTGTTAGCACTACCTGAATGTTACCACACAAAGTATCAGATTACACATTAGTATTATACACATACATCTCACTCTGTTACTGTATACACTCTTGTCACAGCTTGACAACATGGGGGTGTAAATAGGACATACTTGGCTTATTACTCTCATTACAGTTTTGGGAGTTGCTAAAGTGACAGGTTTGTTCTCATATATGTGTGACAATCAGTTGTATTTCCCTGTTTGCTGCCTAAACATCTGGGATCATCCCACAGAATTCCCAAGGGGACAGGGGGACAGGCAGCAGATATGGGTCCATATACTGGACATTCTGGTCTCATCTCTACAGTTGTGGAGTATGAGTCTGTATGCAGCCTATTTCCACTCTCAGGATTTAGACCATGGCTGTGTCTGTTACAACTTAAACACTGTCCATCAAAGTTGTGTGTGCTATATAGATATTGCTGTATATCTCCTGTCTGCTTTCTATCTTATAATTCTCCTGTGGTTTTGCATTCTAACCTTGTATTACAACATTCTTATACAGGATTTCCTAGACAGTTATATTTTGTAGGACAGTGTGGGCAATAGTAATGAGTAATACCTTATTATTCAGAACAACTGCATCAGTCACAATGCCATACAATACCAACGTAAACAGTACCAGTACAGGGTATCATTCTTGTATTTCTGGGCAGTGTTGGTATCTGACAGACCTGTGGGAGAAATGTTTGTTAGCACTACCTGAATGTTGCCACATATAGTACCAGATTCCACATTACTATTATCCACATACATCTCACTCTGTTACTGTACACACTCTGGCCACAGCTTGACAACATGGGGGTGTAAATGGGACATACATGGCTTCTTACTCTCATAAGGTTTTGGGGAGTTGCTAGTGTGCCAGCTTTGTTCTCATAGATGTGTGTCAATCAGTTGTATTTCCTGTTTGCTGCCTATATGTCTGAGATCATCCCACTGATTTCCCAGGGGGACAGGTTGACAGACAACAGATATGGGCCACTTTACTGGACATTCTGGACATATCTGTACAGTTGTGGGGTATGATTCTGTATGCAAACTACTACCACTGCCAGGATTCGAACCATGGCTGTGTGTGCTAAAATACAACAGTTCACGTCTCAGTTGCATGTGCGATTCGTATTTTGTTGTCTGCCTTTTCACTGTTTTCTGTCTATGTGTCTCTCAGTTGTACTAAATGGCCTCTGGGGAATACACCATTCACATACAGGCATCCCTTCACATTCTATTATGGTGCACAGTGTGGGTAACATCGCTTAATACAACAGTACTATTACGTGATTGCAAATCTACATTACCATATGATACCAGAATATACACATGCAGTCCAGCAGTTAGACCTTTATTGTCAGGCTATTATGCTTTTATTTACATGCAAACTATATGAGACTCTTCCTGCCATATTATTTGGTGTATGCAGTACTTGCCTTAAACAATACAGGTTTTATACAGGTAATTAATTTACTAATACTTTTAGATTTATTTCCTATGACAGTACATGTAAGAGTATTACTGATCTGCCTCACATTGCAACCTCTCCAGGTGACTTCCATGGGCCTCCTAGTTCACAGTCCGCTCCCTTGCAGCTGTGGAGGGCATAAGAGGAATATTTAGCCATACCTATCCATGATATATATGAGCCTGCAATTATTACACACATGGTGGAGTGATACTTACACACAGCTGGAACAGACCCTGCTGTTCTGGCCTCTTGGATCCACTGCTCCAAGAGTTCCCCCTTACGCTGCTTCAGGTCAGCATAATGATGCCTGACCTGATCACCAGTTCAGGGTATGCCAGTAGCACTGGTGAGGTTACGGGTGAGACGGTCCCAGGCTTCCACCTTATATTGAGAACTCTGGTACAGGCCCTGCAGCAGTCTCTATTCATGGTCTTTGACAAGGAGTCCTGCCATGACTCTGGGCTCCTGGATACACTAGCACTGAGCCCAGAAGTGCACACCTTCTCCCCTCTCTGCCATTGTGCCTACAAGGAGAAGCTACAACCAGTTCTGAGATGTATTCCCACCTGTTGAGGTTACGTAGGGCCAATTCCCTACACTTTTCCATGATTGGCCAGTTTTGAAAAGGCTAGGCTATGGGCATACCTGCTTACCTAAGGATGGCATTGTTTAAAGGGGTATACCACTGTGCACATTGAGTTAGCTGGCCTACACATTGCTTACACCTCCTAAGCTGGCCTGTGCAATGCTTAGCGTTGCTTACATTAGACTTTGCATTATATTTTCTTTTTGGCATTGATTTATTATTCATTACATCTTATATTTATGCCTGGTATCCATGATTCATGTGTACATACACTGTATATGGTCCTTGTGTTTTATTGTGGACTTCAACACTCTATTACAATTACACTTCACATCTGGGCTTACTGCTGTTTTCCAGTTCACATATTTATGTTATGTAGTAGGTTATAGAACATATGACTGTAAACTGATTCCTTTCACAGGTTCAGTTTAATTTTACTATAGTGAGGACTTGTTTGCTGATACCTCATTCTTCTGTACTGCTGTGATGGCTTGGTGGTTAACTACTGTGACTATAGTGTATAGGGTCCTGAGTTCAAGACTTGCAAGGCTGTTTATTTTGTTGCTGGGCAGAACACGGACCATTGGATACAGAGTGATTAAGGCACTTTTGAGCAGTTTTAAGCAGGTTTGCGCAGGTTTGTGTGAGGGTAAGCAATGCTAACCTCCGGTTAAATATGCTTACAGAGAGTTAGCTTCAATATTGCTTAACCTGTGTGCGCATTGCTTACCCCCATGCAAACGGGCTTTAACTTGCTTACTAGTGCTTAAATATGCTTACTACTGCTTATTGGTGCTTACACATGCTTACGAGTGCTTACTCTCGCTTACAAATGCACTGATTTAGACAGTAATATCTAATGGTTCTTGGGAAGGTGGGGGATTTGGAAGCTGTATGGAGTTGTCTTTCATTACACATTTTACCTTCCATTTGTATCCATGATTCCTGTGTACTGTATGGGGCACATGTGCTTATCTGTGGACTTTGCAACATTATGACACTAACACCTCATAGCTGCATTTAATGCAGTACTCCAGTTCACAAATTATATGTTATTTAGTAGGTTATGCAACAAAAATATTGGTCATAACATGATTTGCCATGGAAAATGGAATGTGCTGCAGTGGGACTTGAACCGGGAATGCCTGCTTGTAAGGTGCATGCTCTGTCCACTACACTATTGCTATATTGCTTCATTTGCATATATTTTCCTTGTTATCCTCTTCAGCCATTTAAGCTGCATTAACCATAGCTAAGTGATGGGCAATCCTGCGCACCTGCAGTTAGCTTTAATCGGATTCATAATAAACAAAAATGTTTGTTTATTTGATTTGTATTTACTATTGCTGTTGTACATGTGGGGGGATGTTGCTGAGATATGCGGACACCTATGAGCGGTCTCACTCATTCCTTTGGCCTTCCTGCTGTTCTTCATTGCTGGGGCATGTATATTCTGAAAGCTCTGCTCTCAGACATGCCCCCTGCACTCTTACATGCTCAGTGCAAGATTAGGAGCTCAGGCAGCGCTCCTTCATTAATATGCATGGCATGCTGCCACCCTGCCCCTAAATGTCCGCTTCCATGCAAAACTAAGCTAGTCCTGCAAGGAAGATTAGTAAATCCGGGGGATTTTTTAAGAAACACAAGCAATTTGTTTCTTAAATAATGTCATTGCATGATAGCAATAACCCACTCCTGGTTATGTGTATCACAGGATTTACCCACTGTTGGCTTCATTTTTTCACTTGGGCCTCATCCTCATGATCAAATCATGCAACCGTGAGTAAACCCTGGGATACCCCCAGCCAGTCAAGGGTTCTTGCTAAAATATACATTTGTAACTGCAAACAAACAGTCATTCTCATACAAATATAGACCAGTATTCATAGTCACTTGTATATGTACAATATGAGCACAGCAATGGCAAGATTCATAGAAGACATTTATGTTAACATGAAAGGCCTTAAAAATGAGAAATGTAAGGTGTATTATGCTAAGGAGGTAGTTTTGCAATTCATAGCCCAACATCTGTGCGTTATGCACATCCCTTGTTAATTGCGGTGCTTCTCTTCTGATATTGGAGTTGCAGTCTACAAATTTGCCCCCAGCCATCCATTAAGCAGTTTGTCCAAGTATGCAAAAGCACTTCCTTGACACAAAAATGAATTGTTTCCTCCAGGAACTCCTTTAGTCATTTACCTTAAGTATGCCAAGCACTAAAATGACACAATAAATTATTTTGTCCAGTGATCACTTCAGCAGTCTGACCACGTATACACAACCACTTCAGTGACACACAAATGGATTATTTCCCCAAGCAACACCTTCAGTAGTATTTCTTAGTATGCACAAGCACCAAAATGAAACATTTCCCCAAACAACCCCTTCATTAATATGTCCAGGCATGTACAAGCATGAAAATGAATCATTTACCCAAGTAACCCCTTCAGTGAAAATGTCCAGGTATACACAACACCAGCCAATCTCCCTTTGCATCTCCATATTCTGCAAGAAACTGATGCTTACTGGCATAAGTTCAGAGTTATTTGCATGCTTAGTATGCAGATGACCTCATTATAGATTCATTTTTATGAATCAGACTCATAGACATTCATGTAAAGCCCCTTAACAGCGTAGTTGTTGTCCCCTTATTGCTTATGCACTAAGCTTGTTATAATTTTGCAATAGAGGGTATGTTTATAAAAAGTTGTTTGCATTTCCATAGTTATCTTGAAAGTCGAAGATTTGCATACCCACATAGTGCCACTCTTCATGGATCACTGCTATGAAAATGTAAAGCCCCGGAGTATGACTATCGCACATAGATACAGAGTGATATACAAGTACCCATACTTTGGCTAAACTGACTGCCCTCCTTATCAACAAATTAACAATATGAAAAAAAAAAAACAGGAGCAAACTTCAATATGTACCTTAAGCGAGAGCAAATCAAATACCTAGTCCTAAAACTGCAACCACCGAAAGGCTGAATAGAAAAGTGCAGACAACAAGGATTTACAGTATTGTAGGCACTAAGGAAAAGAGCAACCATACACCATTGTCTTACTGCTCATAACAGTTAAAGGGCATGACATTACAGCCATACCCTATTGTCTTACTGCTCATAACAGTTAAAGGGCATGACATTACAGCCATACACTATTGTCTTACTGCTCATAACAGTTAAAGGGCATGACATTACAGCCATACACTATTATCTTACTGCTCATAACAGTTAAAGGGCATGACATTACAGCCATACACTATTATCTTACTGCTCATAACAGTTAAAGGGCATGACATTACAGCCATACACTATTGTCTTACTGCTCATAACAGTTAAAGGGCATGACATTACAGCCATACACTATTGTCTTACTGCTCATAACAGTTAAAGGGCATGACATTACAGCCATACACTATTGTCTTACTGCTCATAACAGTTAAAGGGCATGACATTACAATAGTATATTAAGCTGCTCTGGAGCTCATACAGTAACAAAGCTAACTACAGCCATGCTTTACATGTAATATTTCTAATATTCACTGGGCTCTACAGTTTAGCAATATATACAGAGGTGTTAGTTTAGTGAGTGCCATTCACTGGACAGTGTGTTTCAGTTTAAAAACTTGTTAGTTGCAGGGCATCTTTCCTGGTAAAGAGAATATTGTGGGTAGTCTTAATATAAGAAAAGGCTAGTAGAATAGATAGCTCCAGCCAGAGATGTATCTGGCTCAGTCAGTGCCCTGGGCTAAAACCACAAGCCAGGTCGCCACCTGCTGTAATAACAATTACACCCTTGATGACACAGCTCTTCCATGAAAGAGGGAAATTCCTTCTACTGAGAATGTAAGACATGCACCTCCCTCCTGACCTAGCCATATAGGTCCCATTCCTGTGGCCTGCCTGACATTTCTTCCACAAATTAAAAAATATATATTCTTTTAAACTGTAGCAAACTACTTGCTACAAATATAACAAACAGTTACTACAGTTTAAACCTTGCTTACACTGAGCACTATGGCATGCATGCTTAGTTAAAAACAATTACTTGTGTTAAACCGTAGCAAACACCATGTTGCAAATGGAGGAAATAGTTGCTACAGTTTAGACCAAACATGGAGCACTGCAGCACTCAGATTTGAGTGAAATGTAATACTGACTTTTTAAAACACCAGTAATGCACTAAAGAATGCTTGGGTATGATGGCTGGCTGATTGCTCCCACCCAACACTTTGCACCCAGGACTATTGTGCCTCTTGCCTCATCCTATCTATACTTCTGGCTCCAACCAGTTAAAAGAATACAGTGATGTGTTCGGTTAATTTGGCTACTTACAAACTTTGCAATTTTATTATAAGATTGCTGAAATTTAGCTAGTTGTCAAGACCAAAGGTTAGTGAAAATTGATGAGACTATATATATATATATATATATATATATATATATATATATATATATATATATATATATATATATATATATGGGTTTATATGACATCATTGATGTTTCGGTAAGTTGAAAATCATATGATTGAGACCATATGTTTGTCTTTCCAAAAAATTGATGCATTTGTTTGGTGATCACAGTGCAGTGGGGCTCAAGGAATTTAATATTTCCCTACATCAGTGTAATCTCAGAGTTGGTATATATAATTTGCAGGGGGGGTGGGGGGATTGCCCCTACAAAAACATAGATTTTTGCCATTTTTCTTGTTTTTAACTTTTCAGAAAGACAAACATACGGTCTCAATCATATGACTTTTGATTTCCCAAAAAGGAGACAATGTCATATAGTCCTATATATATATATATATATATATATATATATATATATATATATATATATATGGTTTACTATCAAAATAGTGAATGACAAAATTAATTCTGTTCATTCGCGCAAATCATAACACTGGATAATGCAGAGGAAGAAAGGCAGTATATTGTATTGAATTTATTTCCTATTATTCAAATTCAGCATTATTTGACATATGCCTTCCCCCTGCACCTTTAAAGGCAGCAATGGATGTTATAGTTTTCAGAAGTACATACATACTGCACAACACAGAAGTGCCCATTTTTGCAGGGGGCAAGCCTCCCTGTGCACCCCACATCCCCCTGTAAATGATATATTCCAACTCCGAGATCACACTACAGTGGGGAAAAGTGCAAATTTCTTGATCCGCACTGTACTGCGATCTCAAGTCCTAAGGTTGACCACATATGTGGGAATGCACAGTGCATTGCCTGAACCTGGGACTCGAACACATGTAAGTCAGCAACACGGAAGTTAGCCAACTGTTATTTGACATTCCATGTTCACCAAACCTACACGGATCATTTTAATAGTAAACCTATGTATATATATATATATATATATATATATATCCTATACATATATATATATATGTATAGGATCACTAGAGAATACCAACATTCCACAATCCCAAAATTCTGAATCCCGAGGACCAGAATTTTGAGATTGCAGAATCTCGAATGTAGTGAATGGGGTTTGCCGTACAGTGTGGAATGGGAACTTTGCTGTTCACTCCACTGTAGTGCGCTCTTGGAGTTGGTATATTTAAGTTGCAGGGGGTGTGGGGGGTGTGGGGGGTGCAGGGGAGCTTGCGCCCCTGCATACATGTTAGAATAGTTTGTTGTATGCTTTAATTTTTTTAAGTTTTGAGATTCCGTAATCTCGAGAGTCTGGTCCTCAGGATTCAGAATCTTGGGATTGTGGAATTTCAGTATTCCGTACTGATTCCATACACACACACACACACACACACACACACACACACACACATATATATATATATATATATATTTATTTACATTTGTTGACTGGGAGAGTCCGACTGGACACAGGTCCGTTTTCAGCAGAGGCCCGGGGAGGAAAGCTCCACACTAAGTATTACTTACATGACCCTACCTAGTCTTCCTTCCCTTTATGTACTCTCAAAAGGAACATACTTAGTACCTCATTACACCTTTCTCTCCAATGTGTCTACTATGAATTTGCACAATTTTATACAAACAAAAATGTTTATTGTTGACCTATTGAACTATATCAATGTAAAATTGTTACTTAGCTTCTTTTTAATGCAACTTTAACTTTATGCATGTAACCCAACATATATGTGAATCATTTTGCTATAACTGCTATTATATCAATATTGTTTAAAATTGTACTTGTTTTAAAATGTATTACTGGAGCTTTTGTCCTCGGGTCTCCACTGAAAATGGGCCACAAGCCCAGTTGGACAAACCCGGTTAACAAATGTCAATAAATAAATAAATAATATAAATTACATTATACAGTTAAAAAACATAGCATTTGAAATATAGACATTAGTCCAGTTGAGGACACAAGACAGGAATAAAACATAGATGTAAAATAGCTGTAGAACATAGTACAATTTTAAAATATGGTGACATATATTAGACATGGTTACAAATGTAGTTGAGATTCATCAGTGAACAATTGATACAATCTGTTTTTGAGTTATATAATAGCCATTAGCAGTTGTTGCTACAAGAAGTTAGTACTATGTGGTATATATATGTATATATATATATAGTATCAAAAAGCAATAACAATACAAATACTTTGCTGTCATGAGCCAGTTATCCCTATGGTAATTTTCTGACTCCTCCTGCTCAAAACCCAAAAGGCCAAGAGGATCATAAGGCTCTACTTTCATGTTCTTTCATCCCAAAAATCAAGATCAAGATATAGACTATCCATCTACTTCCCAGGAGGTTTCTGTCCTGCCTAACCTCAACTTAGGACACCTGTGTTACTTTTTGACAGTTGTACACTCTCCAGTCAATCTCCCTACCTGACATTGTACCCAAAGTGTGTCACTTTCTGCTGCTTGGAGACATATGTAAGAGTCCTAGTGGGGATTGTCCCCTGCCTCAGCAGGTAAATGATATAGTATGACAGTAGTGGTATTATACTTGCAGCCAAGGCCTTCCCACTTATTCTACACCTCTCATATCTCCTCACAGTACCAGACCACAGTCAAGGTCACCACAATCTTCTTCCTCCACTGATTCTCCCTGCTTGTGGTTTTGTTAGATAGTGGATAAGGAGAGTGGGAATCACATTAATCCATTCATGTGAATCACTAACTGGAAGATGATACATTTGGCTACCTTAGAAGGGTTGTAGCTGGTCCCAGTGTTTACTCTTGCTTCATTAAATTTCTTCAGTGGGACATTCAGGGCACTAGGTAGAAATCACACCATGTCAACACTCCTCTCAGATCTTGGAGATGCTTTGCTTTAATTAAACAGACACAGACCCCTGGTACACACTAGTTTGAAGCCAGATGATAACTGCTGAATGATGCGTGACACAGAAAAGGACTAGTACCCAACACAGTCATGGTAATTTACAGAAAGGGAGCATTGCACATGCAGAGTCACCACTGCCATCTATGCTGCCATATATTAGGGGAGAACAAATGAGGGGTGACAAGTTCTCCAGCTGTGGCATGAGCCCAGCCACATTTACATCCAACCTTATCCCTGAATTAATGGATCAGGTGACTTTTGTTATATACATTGTTCTAACATAGCAGAGGGTCTTCAACTTGGGAGACCTGCTACAGATATGGGTATTAGCTGCTGCTAGAATCACACTGTCTCCCTTGGATTTTCAAGATCCAATGACAGATCACCTGCTGCTCCCATATCTAAGATGCTTCATCAATTGGAATTAAAGAATTATCTCTCATTTGTAATTTATTGATTCATGCTTCATTATCTTGCATTTCCTTTATTATACTTGGATTGCTGCATTTGCATGAATTTACATATCTATGCATTTATGCATTACTGAAATATTAACTCTTTTTGAGAGTTTCTTCAAATCCAGCTTGTTGAGGTGTTTCAGTCAGCTCTTCTGGTATAAAGGGACAAAGCCCTGACTACAGCCCAGATTACTCAAGTTCGATTAGGAGTTTAGCATCTATGTATGGGAAGGATGGGTATACCTGTCCTGAAGAATGGGGGCGGGTTGGGGCTGACTAATGCCACAATCCATAAGACAAGGAATGGTGATGTAAGGATGGCCCTGAAGCCGGTGATTAACCCCCAAGCTCAGCATGTAGTAACCCTCATGGTGGGTGCAGGGGAGAATGCACTGGTAAGCTAGCTCACACAGTGACATAGGTCACTTGTCCTTCATCCAGGGGAGTGATTAGGTGCTATATCACATTATACCATGCATCCATCCTAGCAGTCTGCCATCTAGCCCTAGGGGATGGTTGGATATCAGCCACTTTAGAAGGCTCTCACTTCCCTGCTAGGGATACTTAATATGGGTTCAAAAGTGAGTTTAAGTCCAGTCAGGGGAGTTTTGACAAACAGAAGGCATGGGGGCAAACAACACATAAAAACAAGAAGTTGTTTTAGTTTTAATAATATATTTTAATATATTTATCAAATTATCTTATCCACATTTCAACAATGCTGCTATATTTTACTATGGAAAATGTTTGGATATCAAACATTTAATACACCAATAAACACTACTCTATTACTTTCGTAATTTGTACTGATAGTATTAAATTCTGGCCTAGACTATGGCTGAAAAGAGTCCTACTGACCATTTAATTTATCTAGTTATGAAATGAAATAAAAGTAAATACTCTACAGAAAGTTTAGTCTGCTGACCTGCATTCCATGTTTCATAGCTGTATCTGCTCTTTTTAGGCATGTACCTACCTTGTAAACCATCTATGATATTACTATTTGGTGAAAAGATATGATTCCGGAGAAGACTGTTAGGCTTTTGACCCCATTATATACTAGTTCTGATAATTTCTTGACATGAGAACAATAGATAGAACAGTATGCTGCAGTGGGTGGCTATGGCGTCCAGTTAATTTAAGTTAGTTTTATTATGCGCTGAAACCAACTGAAGATAAAGTGCAGAATCAGTGGTTTCTAAAAGTTCCATAAAGTGAAAAACATGAGCAATGCCTCATGAAAGCCTTTCACCTCTGTTTTTTCGGTTGTCATAAATAAGATCATATGTTTGAGTGTCATGTTGATGACCTATTTGCCTTCATGAGGCATTGTCATGGCACTGAGTTGACATTTTCTACAATATGTTATATATTATATCTGGAGGATGTTAATGAATATCTTCTTTATGATTTCAAGACAAAATCTATTCCATAATCTTGGAAATGCTATGTAATGTCTCTATCACATTTTTTTTCTGTTATTGATATTTAACATTTAGTATTCTGATCCATTCATGAAGACATTCAAGCAAAACCAAACCAGTCAATACTTAGAGACCAGACCAAGGTAATTTCTAAGTATCCTACAAGAACCACAATGTAATTACTGTTCCTGATACATTTTTGAGTCAACCCTGTACCTTATAAGGAATTGTATGCTTCCATTTTTTTCAGATGGTTTGTACAAAGATGGGTCAGATTGTTGTGCTATAAAGGGGTACCATTATCTTCCTGGCGTGACAAGATGTGCTCTTTACAATTTGATTGCAAAATATGATTTTCTTACTTTGGTAGGTGCACACTAGTCTAAGGTAAATGTGTTGTCTACCATTGTCCTCAGACCTCTACAGCATATTAGAAGGAGATAAGCTGACTGCT
This sequence comes from Protopterus annectens, assembly GCF_019279795.1. Lineage (NCBI taxonomy): Eukaryota > Metazoa > Chordata > Ceratodontiformes > Protopteridae > Protopterus > Protopterus annectens. Next base: position 886,411,521 of record NC_056745.1, read on the forward strand.
TCAAGTTTGAAAGGACTTCTGCCAAGTCTGTGTCTTTTATTTTATTTATTCATGCACTTATTTATTTATATTTTTGACCACATCAGATATTTCCTACTCTACATGAAAACTACCAATTTAATCATGAAATCCTCAAGAGTCATACCAGAAAATTTAGAAAATATGGTTGCTTTGCAAACACCAGTACCAGTCTGAAGTACTGAATTTGGTGAATTAATTTGTAGTCATGAGTTTTTTCCTTTTTAGTTATAATGATTCACATCTGAAAAAATACAAATTTTGTATTTTCAATAAGCTCTACATCCAAAGTATTGTTTGTCTGTGCTACACAAAACACACAAACACACACATACACACACACACACACACACACACACACACACACACACACACACACACACACACACACACACACACATACACACACACACACACACACACACACACATACACTGACATACTGTTCGCTGGATTATACTGAGTCTGAGTAAATGCTCTCACTAATAAAATAATCTTCAAACTGCTGCTTCATTGATTGATATGGCAAAAGGAAACATTTTATAACACTAGACATAATTGTCTCTTTTGACCCAGCAGTAGTGTCAGGCTAAGTGATTTTTTTTCAGTCACAGAGTAGTATGAGTGCCCATTGTAGTAACCTCTTGAAATGTCCAGACCTACTTGACCAAGTCCCAAAATACGGAAACTGAAATGCCGAAAGAACAGATTTACATATACTAAGTCCGAAATGATATTTCTCAGAATATTCCCTTTTCTATGAAGTATGGTGATCTCAGGGTTGGTATATATAAGTTCAGGGCTGCAAGAAGTTTTAAAGAGAAGAGCAATCTTTGAGATTCACTCTTCTCCTATATTTTCTCTCTCTTTTATTTTGTGTTGGCACTCAGCAGTTCGAGTGCTGACAATTCAAAAGAGCCAATATTTGCTTATTGGTGGCTTCTCTTTGTGAGTCTCAGTTGATTTTTGCGTCTTTTTTCATAAAGATACAATGTTATTACTTTAGCCTTTCATTTTTACATGGAGTATATGAGAAGCACTGATACTTTTGATTTTAATAATGAAGAGTCTACTGTGCACTTTCTTTGTCGACACATCTGATGGGCTACACTGTTTTAGCTATAAGCTGCTTCTGCTGTTATGTTGCCATTTTATTAACACCCATTGCATTAGATGTAATGTTGTCATGGTGTGGCCTGAGTAACATGCTGGCAGCTTCTGATGCTGCATGGAGATTTGTTTCAATGTGGTTTACATCCTGAGCTTATTCTGATCACTGGAATAAACATAATAGTAGGAATCTATGGTTTGGTAAACTAACTGCTCACTGTTAAAAATTCAGTGACAAATATAATAAATATATTTTATAACACTGATGGCTTCAGCATAAAGGGAATTTTTTTGGTTTGGGCAATGACAGCAGAAAGTAACTGAAGAGCTGTGTTATCAATTTTACTATTATTGTTTTACATGTTATATATTTATGCATTGTCTTGATAAGCAGTGTGTTCTGATTGCACAACATTTTTCAATATGTTTTAATATCTGTATTATCTTTATAATTTATTACAATATTCTTTTTGAGATGTTAAGTACCTAGGGTGTAAGGACTATAAAAAATTGAACTTTAGCATACTTATTGAGAGGAATCAAATGAAAATTTACATGATTTGATGTTGTCTCTTCCATGGGTTCCTCAATAAATGGATTATTAGATCCCACTTGGATCTGACTTTGGCCGCTCTCAAGCTTTGGATCCAATGTTCAGGCTCCTCCCCTTGCATGTAATCCTCTGCAGGAAGAGAGATACCTCAGATCTCATTTGCTGCTCTTTTAATACAGATGTGGTCTCCTTTGTTCAGTCTCGTGGTGGAGATGTGTGGGATGTTTTGGGTATTTTTCTTACCTTTTCTCTTCTTCTTGGAGTATTAAAGGGTTTAGATAAAGGTTTTTTGCATAGATAACGTAGTTCTCTGCTTCCTCTTCTTATCTTGCCCGTTAGTGTCTTTTCTCTTTTAGTATAATTGTTAATATAATTATCTTATCTCAGGTTATCCTGCTGGCAGGCTACCCACAGTTGGCCTGAATTCCAAAGTCCTTGTCCGGCGTCGGTTGATGTCACCTCTTCCCTGACGTCAGAGTGCCAGGGGTATAAAAGATGCAGCCAACGCCATTTTCTTCAGTTTTTCTTGCCCCAGATGTCAGGTGCCCCCAAAAAAGTAGGCTAAATATAGTATGCCAGTAAACATACATGCAGTAAAGAAACATTTCCTGCATCTACAAGCAAATAAACCACATAGGTTGTATAGAATAGAGATGTACAGATGAACCCCAGCAAAAGAAAGGGGGATGGTGGGAGGGTAACTTGGACTGCAACAGTGAATACACTCGAACATCTACATTTATGGTAGGTACACAACTGTACTATGTTCATCGTGTTTCACTGTTGCAGTCATTACTCTTGGGTTGAATCCCAAAGCTGAGTATGGGTGGCTAAGCTAAATAGGGTTAGGAGAGGCTATGAGGCCCTGCAGCACTGCAGTGGCAAAGCCTGCTCTGGATTTAGAGTAAAGAGGTAAGTGGTAGTGCCTTGTAAAAGTGTGCACTGAACTCCAAGTTGCAGCCTCTAAGATGTCTTTGGTTGGTACTCCTCTGAGGAAGGCTGCTGAATTGGCTGCTGCTCTGGTAGAATGAGGCCTAATGCCCTTAGGCACTGACTTGCCATGCTGACAATAGCAGAAACGGATGCAATGATCTATCCATTTAGAAATAGTCTGCTTTGAAATAGCCTTTCCTTGTGATCCTGCAGCATATGACACTAAAAGTTGCTCAGTCTTTCTGAAAGCTTTAGTTCTGTCCAAGTAAAAGCGTAGCTGCCTGTGTATGTCCAAAGAGTGCAGAATTTTCTCACCCTTGTTCTGTGGGTTTGGATAAAAGGTAGGCAAGTGAATAGTTAGGTTGAGGGCCACACTGGACACTACCTTAGGCATAAATGTTGGGTTTGTCCTCAGAGAAACCCTATCTGGATGAAATATGATAAAAGGTTCCACAGCCATGAGTACTTGTAACTCCGAGACTCGTCTTGCAGAGGTTATTGCCAGTAGCAGAGCTGTTTTCCAGGATACAAATTTTATATCAGCTGTTGAGGCTGGCTCAAAGGGAGGCAGTGTGAGTTTTTCCAAGACATAATTGAGGTCCCATGCAGGTATTGGTGCTCTCCTTGGAGGTCTTATATTTTTGGCCCCTCTGAGGTACTGCCTTATTAAAGGATGAGAAAAGATTGGAGGTTCCATATTGTAATGGGCTGAAATGGCAGAGGCATGAATCTTAACTGAAGAAAATGAAAGGCCTTTGTCCAGCATCTCAGTTAGGTATTGTAAAATCTGAGGAATATTTGGTACATATGTGTCAATGCCTTGTTCCTGTTTCCAAGCACAGAATCTCTTCCATTTTTAAGCATAAGATTTTCTGGTACTGGGCCTCCTGGCCTCCAAGATAACATCCATAACAGCTTTTGAAAGAGGAGTGTTCTGAATGGCTACATTATCCGCCCTGCTGCCAGATTTAAGGTCCTGAGTTGACTGTGCAGGATCTGATTGTTTTGTTGGGTCAGCAAGTGGGAAGTTTGAGGCAATATCCATGCTGGGGCTTGAGACAAGCTCTTTAGGACTGGGTACCAGTGCTGGCGTGGCCATTCTGGTGCAATCACTATAATTTTTGGCTTGTCTTACTTACTGTTGTAAGTAATTGCTATGTAAATTTTTAATCACTATGTAATCCAATGTAACTACTGTCTGTTTATTTTAACTGTAGAGCTTTTCTCCCTGGGCCTCCACTGAAAATGGACCTACGTCCAGTCAGACACTCCTGGTCAACAAATATAAATAAATAAATAAATAAATACATAAAATAAATAATTGTTAGAATAGTTGTTAGGATATCTAGTAGTTTTGTGTGTTGCTGTACTAATTTCCTAGCCAGGTGTTGGTGCTTGATTGTATTGGCTACTGGAAACATTCTTGCCTTTTTTGTTTTTTTTTTGTGAGGGGACTAGATTTGACTTCTTTTGTTGTGATGTCTGACAAACCTTCAGGCTTTAAAAAATGTGCAGCTTGTGGCCATAATATTCTTAATTCATATGTGCATACTAAATGTATCTACTGTTTGGTGGCTGGAGACCTGAAAGAGCAGTGCAGCACCTGTGTAACCTTTGGACACGGGGCCCTTGTTGAAAGGAGGAATAAGTTAATTCTTAAGAAGCTCCTCCCTGCCTCTGTGGGAGGTTCCCCCTGCTCGCTCCTGCTTTTTCTTCTACTCCTTCAGCATTGGTTAAGAATCTGGCTGATCACTCACAAACTGACAAAAGTCATGAGAAAGCCAAGAAAAGGAAAAAGATAAATCTAAGGAACCAAAAATGTGGTCTCCCCGCTTACTCTCCTTCTTTGTCTCCAGCTCCTAAGAAGTCAAACCCTCAAGTCCACTCATCATATCAAAGCCTATTCTCATTGGAGCCACTACATCTCCCTTACCAGAGACACATTTTTCTCCTTAGCTGATATCTCCCAGACTGAGATTAGATTCCCCATTCTTCAGGAGAGGCCTCTCCATTGGATCTCCAGACCTTCTTCTGTGGCTTCTTGTTCGGTCTTTCAGGAGTTTTTTTTAAAGCTGAAATGGAAAGGATGATGTGGAAGTTCCTCAGGATTAAAATCCAGCTGCGGGTTCTTCTGGCTTGGATCACTGTCAGGGCAAGGGGAATGGCTTCTTCCCCTCACCAAATCATCACTCCTTCCCCTAACCATCCCTTGGAGTCAGGACTATTGTAATCAAGGGCTACCTAGGGTATGCCTATGTCATAGCCAAAGATTTGGTCTTCTTTGACTTCAAGTCATCTCTGGGGGGGGCAGTCAGGCTCGACACTGAGTCCCATGGAGCAGTTCCTTACCCCTTGGGGCTTTGGTGCTGGATAGCTCATCTATTACATTTGCTATGCAGCTGAAATGAGCGAGCTCTCAAGACCATTTTTTTTCTTGGGAGCCACAGCTCCTATGGAAAAGTCTATGGTTCTGGCTCTAGCTCTGCCTTCAAGGCTTTTGACAGAGTGCTCTCTCATTCTAGGGAGCAGACTTCTCTCAAAGACTCAGATTCATCCCTCCCACACAGGATTTCACTAGGTTCTTATCCTGCTCTCTCTAGACCATTTGGACAGCCAGTCTCCAAAAATCTTGAGACCATCCACATTGAAGACTCCCAGTTTGCTTCCAAGTCCTCTCCAGAGCATCTCACTGCGGAGGTTTGTCAGAAGCATAAGTTCAAAAGGAGGCACATTGACTCCCCACAGGAGTCCCTGATTGAAGATACTGACTTTGATGAGGGGGAGGGGTCCCCAAATCCTCTTTTTGAGGATGTCTCATTTGGCAACATTTTAGAACTGCTAAGACAGAAAGGCAGGTGGTACTTGGAAGCCCTGTCCAAAGAGGAATCAGTATTTCTCAAGGCATTTGGGGTTAACCCATCTACTTCTTTGGAATTCACCCCCCCCCCCGGTGGATGAGATGGCAGATTTACTCTATAAACAGGCATACAAGGAACCAGATGTGAACGACCCAGTCCCACACAAACCTGACAAATTCCTGGTATCACCCAAAGATCATCCTTATTGGAGCAAGGGTCTGAGCATTAAGTCTACGATAGAGTTGGCCACTAAGAAGGAACCAGCATAAGAGAGTACCACTATTGATCCCCCCTAACAGGGAGTCTCAAGTGTTGGACAGATTTGGGAGTAGAGACTATGCATCAGCAGCCTTTGCTCTTAGGGTGCTAAATTATCTGACACATCTTATGTGCTTCCAGAGAGATTTGACCAAAGACCTGTCCAAATCTCTCTCAGAGTCCCTATCTGCTGAGGAGAGAAAGACTGTCAACTCACAGTTGGCTATCTTCCAATCCTTGTCTAATTTCTTCATGCGCTTCATCTCTAATGCCATTGAAGGCACCTCTAGAGCCAGAGATACAGGCATAACCATATGGAGGTATGTTTGGATGTGCCTATGTGATTTTGGAAAACACTTTAAGTTGTCCATCTTCAACAGCCCCTAAAGTGGATTGACACTTTTTGGTCCAAAAGTTAAAGAAATGCTGTCCCAGAGTGAACAAGATGGTAAGACCCTGTCAGCCATAGGGATACTGATTTCTAGCCCCCACATGACTTTTTCAAGAAACCATCAGGGAGGGAAGAAACTTTGTTTCTGGGAGACTCAAGGGTTCACACCTGGGGTCTATATTATCAAATCGAAAAGACTGGTAATTGAACAGCATTTCACATTGAACTGCCGGTCATTGAGGTATTTATTGTGAGATCAAGGTACAGTGAAGATTAGAAAATCTGCCCTTTCTTCACTGTAATGCGATCTCAAAGTTGGTATATATAATTAATGGGGTGGGGGTGGGGGGCACAGCCCCGCCACAATAGCAACTTTGATATATGGCATTTTCAATGTAAATGCTGTTCGATTACTGGTCTTTCTGATTTCATGATATAGACCCTCGACACCTGATACCCCTGGAGATAGATCCCTCTAATGCAGAGGGTGGGAATTTTAATAGTGGACATCATCTCTTTGGCAGGGGTGGCCTGCAAAACTATGGTTTTCAGGGTCCCTTCTCTGATAGGCCCATTCAATGCTCCTGAACATTTTCCTGACTGACACTTTTTGCAGACAGCCAGGGAGGTTCTTATCACTGCACTCTGCAGCCCCGGTGTCCATCATTCAAGATATTTGAGTACAGAGGGTAATAATCAGAGGCTGCTCCACCTCCTTCCTGTACCTTTCTCCATGCTTAAAGAAACTTCCCAATGTTCCACCCTCCAAAAAGGGAGCAGCAACATTAGAAATAGAAAAAACACTAAGAAACTGAGTCATTTAAGAGGGCCCGCCAGACCAGCAAGGGTCCAGATTTTACTGAAGATTCTTTTTAGTGCCAAAAAAAAATGGTCCCCTACAGAGGCTAATCCTCACATGAACATTTTGAAGTAGTCTGGTACATCAACGAACAGGGAGGAACATGCTCCTATTGTCTGTGCCTGGGGGCCATGAGAGTATGGTAATGGGTGATACATTCACACAGTTTTCTGACAGCAATGCACATTCTGAGGAAGTCCAATGATCTAGTGGACAGATTGAGCAGGATTATTTCTCTCTGTCATGAGTGGTTCCTCAATCCAGCAGAGGCAGATCAGATTTTTGGCCACTGGGGTCAATTGGGTCTATATTAGATGAGCGACCATTCTGATGTTCGAATCATAGATGGTCAACATCATATGATCGAACATCAGAAAGGTCGAAGGTGAAAGTCAACAACTTTTCATGCACAGAATGGGAAATTTTCCCTTTCTGCACTGAAGTGCATTCTTGGAGTTGGTATATTTAAGTAGGGGGGTGTGAGGGTGCAGGGGGGCTTGCCCCCCTGCTCAGATCGGTAAGGTAAGTTTTTTTTTTTTTATTATTATATAGTCGATGTTTCGAACTTCTCTCATATGAGTTCACTCATGTGAGGTTCGAAGTTTTGAAACTTCAACTATATAATATAGACCCAGACCAATCTTGCTGTGATCTTTTTTGCCTACCCCTAGAATAACAAGTGCAGCAGATACTTGGCCCTTATCATCTGTGGGGGGGGTCACAGAGGGATGTTCAGCTCCACAAATGACTCCCCCGGTCTACTGTATGCATTTTCAAGTAACATTCTCATTCCAAATTTCCTTCAGAAAGCATTGGCAAGAAAGGCTACAGTGATTCTCATTGCTCCCTTTTGGCCTAGACAGGTGTGGTTTTCCTTCCTCTGGTCTCATCTGGTCCACCTTCCTTGGGGGCTGGGATCAGGCCCAGATCTTGTTTCTCATCTGTCTGGGTTGCCTTACCCAGACATTCACGGCCTCAAGTTAATCACATGATTTCTCCATTTCCAGTGATGGTTGAACAGCCCAGGCTTTTTTCCCAAATAGTCCACATTTTGACCTTCTCGCAAAGGCACTCCACCAGAAAGATTTATAAAAGCAAGTGGAAAAGATTTCTATCTAGGCTTCAAGCAAAAACCTAGATCAGCAACTCCATTATTGAAGTAGAGCTAGCAGCTGTCTCCAGTTTTCACATGGGGAGAATGATTCTTTGATTGCATCCCTTAGGCTGTTCAAAGCCTTTCCTAGGGGTGCCTTCCTTCTTTAACTACCACTCTGAGATCTGGCCCCATCCATGGGATATTACCATTTTGATACAGGCCTTAACTGGTCCTACTTTTGAATCTTCAGCCAAAGTTGACTTAAAATTCCTGGCATGAAAAACACAATTTTTAGTAGCCATCAACTCTGCTAGGAGAGTTTTAGAATTACATGTCTTATCTAGTAAACCTCCTTATCTGTTTTTTTTTTCACAAGGACAGAGTTAATCTAAGAATTAATGTTTCCTTTCTTCTGACAGTGGCTTCTGAGTTTTCTTTCACTCAATCTATTAACCTCCCTTTTTTCTTTCCAAATGTTTGCAGTAAAGGAGAATACACATCACATTTGCTGGATTTATAGAAACAGCTTCATTTTTACTTGCATTGTACTAAGAAGATTAGAAAAAAATATCAGTTGTCTCGTTTTCCTAAGCCAAACTTGGAAAAGGAGTGTTTAAAGTGACACTTTCACACTGGCTTTCTGATTGTATTTCTCAGGATTACAAAGAAAAGGGTTTAATCTTACCCAGAACTCCTAAGGTTTACACTGGCTTTCTGATTGTATTTCTCATGATTACAAAGAAAAGGGTTTAATCTTACCCAAACCTCCTAAGGCTCACTCAAGTAGATCTGGGGGCTTTTTTTCTCAGGAGTATCGCTTGATGCCATTTGCTACTTGGTCCAATGTCCATACCTTAATTTCTCACTATAAACTGGATTTAGAATCAGGGTCATTAGTCTTCTTTGATTCAACGCTGCTCTGGAATATCCTTCCACGAGACCTCCCAAGTGTACTAGTAGCTGAGGACTCTGTACTAACCATTGAAGAACAAACGGAAGAGGCAACATCAGATAAAAAAGATGTGTACATACCATAAGGACAGGTCTGTGTTGTCTGCTTCCATCCTTTCTCAATCCCCCCCTCTCCTAGTGCCTTTCTTTACTTACTTTTCTTTTTACTCCTGGAGTGACTGTACTGAGCTACTTTGGCTTGATCATGTAATGTTTAGCAGCTGGTTTCTTTATGCTATGTGACTTTTTGTCTTATAAGCTTACAGTCTTCTTTACTCTGGTTTGAGGGCAAACTCAGTTTGAGGTGCCAAGGATTATGGATAAGGAGAGGAACATGAGCACTGGATCCAAAGCTTGAGAGTGTCTGCAGAGGGATCTGAGTTGGATTCGATAACCCACTTGTTAAGGGAGGATAGAAACAAATAACAAAGCTCTATCATCATGTTAAGTACATAACTTTCATATAAAGCTCATTAGCAGCCAATAGCCTTCATCTTGATTAACCTATCATCTGCTAAATGTATCAACTGCTAAACCTATCATAACAGCTCCTTGCTACTACACTTATGTATAATAAGGGTGTCATAGGATTATACCACTGTTTTAAACCAAAGTGTAGATTAAAATTAAAATACCATCTTTGATTTTTAGTGTATTATTTTAAATTATGCTCATTAAATGCTAGTGTGACAGCGGTGAGATCTACAGTGGGAGTGACAGATGCATTTAAGGTGGAGGTGGGATTACATCAAGGATCAGCTCTGAGCCCTTTCTTATTTGCACTGGTGATGGGCAGGTTGACAGATGAGATCAGACAGGAGTCCCCGTGGACTATGATGTTTGCAGATGACATTGTGATATGTAGTGAGAGTAGGGAACAGGTTGAGGAGACCCTGGAGAGGTGGAGATATGCTCTAGAGAGGAGAGGAATGAAGGTCAGCTGGACTAAGACAGAATATATGTATGAGAATGAAAGGGAGGATAGAGGAATTGTCAGGATGCAGGGAGTAGAGTTGGCGAAGGTGGATGAGTTTAAGTACTTGGGATCAACAGTTCAGATTAATGGCGAGTGTGGAAGAGAAGTGAAGAAGAGAGTACAGGCAGGGTGGAGTGGGTGGAGAAGAGTGTCAGGAGTGATTTGTGACAGACGAGTATCATTAAGAGTGAAACGGAAGGTCTACTAAAGGGTAGTGAGACCATCTATGTTATATGGGTTGGAGACAGTGGCATTGACAAAAAGGCAGGAGCAAGGGAGCCCACAGGATTTTTTGCAGGGGGTGCAAACCCGAACCCCAGCCACAAAGCCCCACCCCCTCCACCCACATAGCCACCCCCCTCCACCCACATAGCCCCACCCCCTCTGCTCATGCAGCCCCCTCCCCCACGCAGCCATTACAGGGTCCCATTACTTGTCTACTTCTCCCCAGTTGCCATAAACACTGTCAAAATTCTTAGTGTGCATACTGTTTTATGCTTTACTTCTACAATGATTACAGATATCTGGATTTAATTAGGAATCTATGATAAGTTGTTTTACATACCCCATGTACATTGCAACTAACTCAAGGGAACTTTCAGCTGGCAGCCCTTTTGAATTCTGATCAAGAAGGCTTGGCTAATAATCATTTTATTTACTTGGGTACTAACAGAGTTTTACTTTTTACCTACCATAAAGACAAGATATTTGTTTTACCTCAAAATACTTCGCTTGTTTTATTTATTTATTTGTAAGTGACTTAAAAACAACTACTGGGGAACAGTGTTCATTAGCTCAGTATTTTTCATTGTGGACACTAAACTGAGTCTCATGAGCCTGTTCAGATTATACAGATTTAAACAGATTAGTTTATAACACTAGTGTTATTTGGCTTCCAAGATTAGCTCTCAGTAACACAAGTTGCTGTTTAAATAAAAGCTGGCATTCTGTGCTCTGAATGCACGACACGTTATAGCTGTATTTAACTTAAACTGTGTGCATTCACTAAATTATGTATATGTTTTAATTAATGCTTAATCCAGCATTTCTTCATAATCCCAACATTGACATAGTTGCAAATCATCACTTCATCTTTTTATAGATAATTCCAATAGCCCTAATATATACACATTATTAATTATTTTTTCAAGATTAGTTTTACTAAGCGGGCAAGAGAAATTCTGGGTGTTTTCTGATTTTGTGTGGTTGACCCTTAGTTATATGAAACTGGGTCTGCATTATCACTGATGTGAACAACTTCATTATATGCTTAACTAAAAGCTTTAGACCTTTTTTCTTGACACAGCCATTACAGTATCCTTCATGTTACTGTAATAAGCAAGAGTAGCCAAGCATAAGAAGTGTACATAATTATACATATGATCATGCACGATTATAATATATACAGATTGCATTAATTATAATATAAAATACTTTAATTATATCCCTTCTATAATACAGCAGCACGTTAGACTGTTTTAAATTTATAGTTTTGAATGTTTTTCCAGCAAACAATGAAACAAAACATATGCACCAATAATGACAAACTGCCCAATTCAAAACATTTCAACCATAAAAGGCCACTTAAACTTTTGTCATTACAATCCATCAATGTCAGTCAGTATGCACAATCTCTGCAGAAGTAAAAAAGTCATCTGAATAATTCCACATTATAGAGATCTGAAACTAATGAAGAGGTTGTTGCTAGAAAACAACTTTATATTTCAGCATTTCATCAACAAATTCAGTGCCTGCTGCCCTTGAAGAATACATTGCCTATGTTACATTACAAAAGGTAAGCTGGTATATTTGCAATACAGAATGGGTGGTAAGCTGAAAAACAAGTTCATAGTTATTAGGCATCTCATCCAAAGGAGGACATAGCCAGGACTGCAGCACTCCACCCCCTTAAAATACAAATCTACATGCTGTGGGAGTAGAACCTATAGCCCTCTGCATCAAGATGCAAGTATGCTACCTGCTGTACTACTAACACTGCTTTAAAATTCTATACCACAATAATGATACCATTTGCTAAACAAAACAGTTGCACATTTTAAGCAGACTTAGTATGAGCAGCAGTAAACTTCTCTTCCCTTGAAGCTCACAATTCCTTGAAAATACACTTGAAAATAAATTCTACCTGCTAACTCTAAATAGGGCATTTCACTTTCTCTCACACACCTCAACCTCTGCAAGAAATCTGGACAAAGCCCAACATAAATAGGGACAGATTATAAATATTGCTCTCATGAACTTAGAACATTGCTAGAATAACAGGATTTATGTTAGTATGCATTTTATATGATGGACAGAAGGAAGGTTGGTATAGTGTGTGTGCAAGAGACCAGATGGAAGGGGAGTAAGGCTAGGTGTATTGGAGGTGGGCTCAAATTGTTTTATCATGGTGTGGATGGGAGGAGAAATGGCGTAGGAGTTATCCTGAAGGAACAGTATGCTAAGAGTGTTTTGGAGTTGAAAAGAGTGTCGGATAGAGTGATGTTTATGAAGCTGGAAATTGATGGTGTAATGATGAATGTTGTTAGTGCATATGGTCCACAAGTTGGGTGTGCGATGGATGAGAAAGAAAAATTTTGGAGTGAGTTGGATGAAGTGGTGATGACTGTACCCAAGGGTGAGAGAGTGGTGATTGGAGCAGATTTCAATGGGCATGTTGGTGAAGGGAACAGAGTGGATGACAAAGTGATGGGTAGGTATGGTGTTAAACAAAGGAATGCAGAAGGTCAGATGGTAGTGGATTTTGCGAAAAGGATGGACATAGCTGTGGTGAATACATATTTTAACAAGAGGGAGGAGCATAGGGTGACATACAAAGAGTGGAGGAAGATGCACACAGGTGGATTATATCTTATGTAGGAGGGCCATTTTGAAGGAGATTGGAGACTGTAAAGTGGTGACCGGGGAAAGTGTAGTTAGGCAGCATAGGATGGTGGTTTGTAGGATGACGTTGGTGATCAAGAAGAGGAGGAGGAGTGTGAGGGCAGCACCAAGGATCAAATGGTGGAAATTGAAAAAGGGTAATTGTGAGGTGGAGTTCAGGGATGAGTTAAGACAGGCACTGGGTGGCAGTGAAGAGTTACCAAATAGCTGGGTAACTACAGCAGAGCTAGTAAGGGAGACAGCTAGAAAGGTGCTTGGTATGACATCTGGACAGAGGAAGGATGATAAGGAGACATGGTGGTGGAATGAGGAAGTACAGGAGAGTATACAGAGAAAGAGGTTTGCAAAGAAGAAGAGGGATTGTCAGACAGATGAAGAAAGTAGACCGGAGTATAAGGAGATGAGGTGCATGGCAAAGAGAGAGGTGGTGAAGGCTAAGGATAAGGCGTATGAAGAGTTGTATGAAAGGTTGGACACTAAGGAGGGAGAAAAGGACCTGTACCAATTGGCTAGACAGAGGGAGCGAACTAGGAAAGATGTGCAGCAGGTAAAGGTGATAAAGGATAATGAGGGAAACATACTCACAAGTGAGGAGAGTGTGTTGAGGAGATGGAAAGAGTACTTTGAGGGGTTGATGAATGCAGAGAATGAGAGGGAGAGAAGGTTGGATGATGTGGGGATAGTGAATCATTAAGTACAATGGATTAGCTAGGAGGAAGTAAGGATAGCTATGTAGAGGATGAAGAATGGAAAGGCTGTTGGTCTAGATGACATACCTGTGGGTGCATGGAGGTGTTTAGGTGAAATGGCAGTGGAGTTTTTAACTAGATTGTTTAATGAAATCTTGGAAAGTGAGAGGATGCCTGAGGAATGGAGAAAGTGTTTTGGTACCGATTTTTAAGAATAAGGGTGATGTGCAGATCTGTAGTAACTACAGAGGGATTAAATTGATCAGTCACAGCATGAAGTTATGGGAAAGAGTAGTGGAAGCTAGGTTAAGAAGTGACATGATGATTATTGATCAGCAGTATGGTATCATGCCAGGAAAAAGCACTACAGATGCTATGCTTGCTCTGAGAGTGTTGATGGAGAAGTACAGAGAAGGTCAGAAGGAGTTACATTGTGTTTTTGTAGACTAAGAGAAAGCATATGAAAGGGTGCCTATTTAGGAGTTGTGGCACTGTATGAGGAAGTCAGGAGTGTCAGAGAAGTATGTAGGAGTGGTACAGGATATGTACGAGGGTAGTGTGACAGCAGTGAGGTCTGCGGTGGGAGTGACAGATGTGTTTAAGGTGGAGGTGGGGTTACATCAAGGATCAGCTCTGAGCCCTTTCTTATTTGCAGTGGTGATGGACAGGTTGACAGATGAGATCAGACAGGAGTCCCAGTGGACTATGATGTTTGCAGATGACATTGTGATCTGTAGTGAGAGTAGGGAACAGGTGGAGGAGACCCTGGAGAGATGGAAATATGCTCTAGAGAGAAGAGGAATGAAGGTCAGCAGGACTAAGACATAATATGTGTGTGTGAATGAGAGGGAGGATAGAGGAATGGTGAGGATGCAAGGAGTAGAGGTGGCGAAGGTGGATGAGTTTAAATACTTCGGATCAATAGTTCAGAGTAACAGTGAGTGTGGAAGAGAGGTGAAGAAGAGAGTACAGGCAGGATGGATTGGGTGGAGAAGAGTGTCAGGAGTGATTTGTGACAGACGAGTACCAGTAAGAGTGAAAGGGAAGGTCTATAAGAGGGTAGTGAGATCAGCTATGTTATATGGGTTGGAGACAGTGGCACTGACAAAAAGGCAGGGGTTTGAGCTGGATGTGGCAGAGTTAAAGATGTTAAGATTTGCACTGGGTGTGATGAGGGTGGACAGGATTAGGAATAAGTATATTAGATGGTCAGCCCAGGTTGGAAGGTTTGGAGACAAAGCCAGAGAGGCAAGATTACGTTGGTTTGGACATGTGCTGGGATGCTGAGTATATTGTGAAAAAGATGCTAAGGATGAAGCTACCAGGTAACAGGAAAAGAGGAAGGCCTAAGATAAGGTTTATGGATGTGGTAAGAGAGGACATACAGGTGGTTGGTGTGACAGAGCAAGATGCAGAGTTCAGGAAGAAATGGAAACAGATGATCCACTGTGGCGACCGAAAGAAGATGATGATGTCAGTATGCATTTTTCTATAGGATATGACATCTAAAACTCAAATGTCTATCATTATTTAGCAACTTCAATCCTTTTTAGGAAGAATATGGGGCAAAAAATCTGGACATTCTGCAAAAACCTGGACAGCTGAGGGGTATGCTACCTCCTTCTCATACAGACATACAGACTCACATACACACCATACCTTTGAATCTCTTAACACAAGAAATCTGGACAAAGCCTGTTACAATGATGGGGACAAAGGCCCAAAACTAGGGACACATTTAGAAAGTTGCTAGAATATAAGGATTTGTGTTAGAATGCATTTTCTAAATAATATGAAATCTGAAACTGAAATGCATGTCATTATTTATTAACCAATTATATTCAGATATAGTTGATTGTCGCAGTACTCACCGTGGCTTGCATATTCTCCTCTCCTGAAAGGCCCACTCTGCTTAACTTGTGTATTATTTCCTCAGTCACTTCACCATGGGTTGCAAGCAGCTTCATCACTATTGTGAGCGCAAAGTGTAATGTCTTCAACGAGTCTGCAAGAAATCACATGCAATCATCATGGCACAAATGTTCTACTGAAGATGCTGCCAATTTTTCTCGTACACGACAGAAGCCAGAAACAGTTGTTATTCCACAGCTAGATGCAGCAGTAGCAAAACAAATTGCAGAGAACTGAAATAAATTGGAACCAATTTTATCCACAATTATTTACTGTGCAACCCTTGACATTCCCCTCCGTGGAAAAGAAGGCTCTTGTGGAAATTTTTGTGACTTGTTAGATTTTTGTATTGAAGCTGGCAACACAATATTGAAATAGCACAGTGAAACAGCTGTAGAAAATGATTGGTACACATCCCATAGGGTGCAAAATGAGCTGTTGACAGAATGCAAACATGTACTTCAAAAGGAGATTGTTTGTGCAGTGAACAGGGCAGTTGGATTTAGTGTATTAGCAGATGAAACTGCAGATATCTCAGGCATTGAGCAGCTGTCATTGGGCATTCAGTTTGTTAATGATGATTGTATTCAGGAAGAGTTTACGTTTTTTGTTCCCATTGTTGCGAGAGATGCACAGTCTGTATCAAATGTCATTGTCAGTGAATGCATAAAGTACGGTCTAGACTTGGAAAAATTACTCAGACAAGGCTATGATGGCTGCTCCATAATGGCAAGCATCCAGAATGGTGTTCAGGCAAAGATTCGCGAAAAGTATCCATAAACAACCTTTATCCACTGCACATGTCACAGACTAAACCTTGTAGTCAATGATCTGAATGATGTTCCTGAAATATGTAGTGCTGTTGGTGTTATCAAGAAGATTATTAATTTTTTCCATGACAGTCCAAAATGACGAGCATTGGTACCAAATATACCTCTTCTGTGTGAGACATGACAGATCAAGAAATATAGATCCATTCTTGTGTTTAGTCAGAACTTTGAGAAAATATTTGACTGCCTGGCTAATCTTCAGAAGAGCTCTGCTGGTGAAACCAGACAAAATGCACATATGTTACTCAGTGCTTGCTCTTCATGCACGTTTCTGATTTCTCTCTTTATTATTGCAAATTACTCATCAGTTCTTCAGCCCGTTGCCCAGATGTTGCAGTCTGTTCAACTTGATATAGTAAAGGCTCAACAACACATCAACAGACTTATTAAAATATTCAAGGAGCACCGCAACCATGCTGAAGAGCACTTTAGGAATGACATTCTCAGTCGTGCAAGATCACTAGCAGATAATCTTGGTATTGAGTTAGTGTTGCCAAGGAGTTGTATTCGACACACCGAGCAAACACAGTAGCATGGATTTTGAGAGTTATTACAGAACAAGTATTTATATTCCCTATCTTGACTATTAGTTTCTTCACTGACGTCTTGCTTTTCCAGCAGTAACATTGCTCAGTTCAACTTATATTATCTGCATCATAAAATTATGCAAAACCTAGAACATGAAGAATTTCAAAAACGAATTGCTGTCAGTAATGAACTACATCATATCGCTGCTATATCTGAATGCTCGCTTCTTGTCTGATGCATCGGCTTTGAAGTTATAAGACAACCTAAAGTCTCCGATAGGCTACTACTGCCTTTGTAGTCAATATCTTGCAGATCTTCTATCAATTATGTTACTGAACAAAAAAAAAAAAAAAAGTGTCAGGTATGGGATTAAAACAAAAAAAAATTTCTGACGTGTTTCAGCTACACCAGTGATTAACATGTGTATCATGCTAACCTGTACAACAACAAACAATAAATACATAAAACTAGTTGATTTTTGCTTTTGTACATGTTTATGCAAAGAAAACTTAATACTGCAGTAAGCACCATCATACCTCTCAACTGTACAGATCTTTGCCTCATATTTTTTGTGTTCCTCCTAAAATCTGTACTTTTCTGTCAAGTAGCTGAGGACTGAAGTCATTAAATAATGACAAACATTTGAGTTTAAGACTCCACATCCTTCAGAAATTCATACTAATGCCTTTGCCTCCACTGGTATCAGAGGTGGATGACATGAGTAAAATTTCCTGCAACACCTTCATTAAAGCCCTCACAATCATCTCGTAGTCTACATCCAATGTAAAAGAACAGCAGTAGTAGGACTTTATGGGCCTGTCTGGAAATGTTCCAGATTACAGACTCTTACATACCTGTATAAAAGAAACAGAGGAAACACCCATGTCTGACCTGTCTAAATGGATATTCAACTAATATTTCAGGCATCCTGGTAACTCCCCCCCAAAAAGGAGTTGTTACAGAAAATTTAGAAAATTCTTCCACCTTGGATTATTTAGTACCTGATTGAAAAAAAATCTCTTTAGAAGTATAGTTTTCACCTGTGTTTTCTGTCTATTAATTCTATTTCTTTAGTATAGTTTTCACCTGTGTTTTCTGTCTATTATTTCTTTATCTTTGTGGTTAGAAAAATCCAAAAGTGTAGGCTCTGTCCTTGAGTCCAATAGTGTCAACCCAAAGACTGTTCTCAAGATCAAGTCCCTTCAGGAGTGGATGCACAACTACCCTTAAGACTTTTCAAAATAAGGTTATTTCAGTTCTTTGTAATGTGGGGATATAAAGAAGCACAAATGCCACATTTCTATTCAAAGTGCTCATCACTTAGCCAGATAGCAAAAAGAGTGTGTCTGTTCTGGGCATTTTTTGTGGCTATTAAATACACTTTCTAAATGCATGACTATCCACAGTCAAAATATTTTTAGAAAGTACAGACAAGAGCCAAGGAATAAATGTAACAAACTACCCAAAATCTACAAGAGACATCAATTGATCTAGAGAGCTTCAGTACTAGAAAATATTAACATCTAATTAAATGACAGATTAAATGTATGAACTAACAGTTTAACAGAAAGTAAAAAACATATTGTGTAGAATGCAAAGGCCAAAGGGAGAGAAAGCAATACCGTGCAAAAATGAAATCAGATGGACCTGACCTGATTTGTAGATTGGAAAGCTGCAAAAATAGTAATTCCAATCAAAAAAGGATGTGATAATTGCAAAATTCAGCAATGTTTTACACAAAGTAGTTAACCTTAAGGTAAAGTTGCCTGAAAGCATCTGTCTCCAATGGAAACATGATGAGCAGCAGGAGACCTGGACAGGAAGCGAGATGGCAAGCCATTTTGGGCAAAGAGGTTGGAGTAATACCCTGGCAAAGGTTTAGATGCTGAGCTGACCAGAAATGTGATTTCACTCATACTGCTTGATGAAGATGGACCTCCTTACACCAGATTAAAAATTTCAGGACATGATTAAGAAAACATGAATAATTATGATCAAATCTCTGATCATAAACAAACTGTTACATGTTCAAGAACCAGATGTCAGGAAATTCACCTCTAGAATGGAACAGAGAAGCTAATGAGGTGAATCATAACATTCATTTCAAGAACACATAACTGTATAGTTAAGATCTGAGAAATCTGATCATAATTCTTTGCACCACATGGAGCTTTACCTGCTCTGCGTTCTAAGTGTAGGAATGTTAGATGTTGGGAAGTGTGCCCAGACACATGCCCTACCCCAATCCTGCCTCCAGTAACAGGCGAGTTGAAACAAGCAACTTTTTCTCACACCCCATATTTACTCCTCTTGTGTCAGAGGCACTAAAGTTCAGGACATCTGGATCACAATCAGGGCTCCATCACTCTGTTCCATGAAGTCTGGCTATCGTATATAAGGAAGCTGCAGTTACATTTGTTTTGTGTACATATGAGATTATAGGTTAAATGTTCATAACAGGCTGTTGATCCAGCAGATCATTTGTAGCCTAACCAATGATCTCACAAATTTACCAAGACATTAATTAATACCAAGTTAGTTATGTGTATTTCTGTGTGTAATACTAATCAAAGACTAAGCACAGATACTCTACACACTTAAAACACACATTCACACACCTGCCTTTACCTACCTATTTCTTACATACACGCATACACACTTCTACCTACTTCTTACATCCACAGACTCAGAGTCCTACCTACCTATTTCTTACACACACACACACACACACACACACACACACACACACACACACACACACACACACACATACACATCTTTTAAACACTTAAAGTCACACACACATGACAAAACTATGTGGCAAAACCAGGGAAGTTCTGCAATTACCACCCACTCATTCTTTCATGAACACACGATTCACTTAAAAAGCTTTTGCATTAATGTGCAGAACAAGTCTGAATCTTTGATATCTGGCATTGTTGACTTATTGTAATCCCCAGCAATTTACCAGAAAATAATGCATATTATGATGGACATGACAAAAACATGAGACAAAACCAGGGCTGTTCTACAATACACTTACAAAACTATAACAGTTTTGCATTAATATAAACTCACTCAATCTCTTTTTCTTTGTATCTATCTCTCTCTCAAACACACACACACACACACACACACACACACACACACACACACACACACACACACAGACACACACACACACACACTATTCTTCTCAGCCTGGTCCTGAACTTGACTTAGCCCAATAATTCTAGACAAAGACAAAATCAGGGACAGATTTTAAATATAGCTTTTATAAATTTAAAAAGTTGCTAAAATATATAAAGTCTGAAATCCATAACTATCAACCTCCCACCTCTAGAATAAGGGACTAATACAGAAATAATCAGGAACACTTTTTAAAAAAAATATTAGTTCTATTAATTTGAAGAGATGACAGAATATAAATACAAAAATGTGAGTGAACATACATTTACTGAAGTAAAAGAAGTCTATAACTCTAATTATCGCCATTCTTTATTCAGTAAAATCCAACACCTTTTCTCTGAAAATTGCTAGTTTTGGGAGAGATTAGTTTGGTGGGAACACAGAAAAATTTTGAGCTGAAAAATAAATATCAGTATTTGTTACCCTACTGATGAACGAAGACTGGACATTTGAGATTCAATTGCCTGAGGGTGAATTCTCCAGAGATTGAAGTTCCTCCATAGGAAATCACTAGCATTGAGTTGTGCCTGAAGCAAATCTCATTTGGGCAGAATTTTCCCCCTTTCTTCAAGTTGGTGTATATAAGCATGGGGGCTTGACCCTCACATCAGGTATGCAAGAACACTTGACCCCCAACCCTGCAAAAACACTTAAAAAAGTGTTTTACAGCAGGATTTATTTGGCCAACGCAGTTCAGGGAGTCTGTTCACAGTGAAAGCATCTGTATTATGCTAAACAATAAAATTGCTGTAATTCACTTTAAAGTTAATTGAACTGGTTTTGCACCAACATGTAAAACTGAGCAAAAATGATGAAAGTATTAATGTCTAGCATGATTGATTGACTGAAAGCCTTCAACTGTTAGGCAACAAGCTTCTGCCATCTTGGGACATGTGAATCCAACCCTTGGCAATCCAGTAATTTACAAGAAAATTACATGTTTTTAATGAGGGACAAGGGAAAAATATGAGGCAAAATCAGGGGCAGTTCAGAGGTATGAATCCACACCATACCTCTCAACCTCTTACTACAATGCATTCTGAACAATGTAAAAATAATGGCAGGACAAACTTGGAAAGTAAATAAAATGATGGGTTTTGCATTAGCAAGCATTTTCTGCAGGATATGAAGTCTGATTCTTAAATGTTTGTCATTTATTTTAGTCACTTCACTGTAAATGATTTATTAGACAGCCACAAATTTTAAGAGGATCAGACTAAATGTATTCATTTATTTATTTATATTTGCTTACCTGGGTAGAGCTGCACGCACCACAAAGAGTAATCCGGTATGCAAGTACTGCAGCCTTGGTTTTTACCCTCTGCAGTCTGCACTTTATTAAAGAACAAAATCAGCAGAGGGTCAAAAAAGGATGATGAACTAACTGCCATGTTGATTTTTACTTTGAAATGCCCATCGTTGTGACTTTGCACCTACTTCCCTAAAAGCATGTTTTCAAGAGCTTTCTAGTTACTGTTCGCCGATACTGAGTGCATTTACCAAACAAGCCCCATTGAACGCTTTATGAACTTGCTGAAGAATATAGTTCAGTGGTTTGCTTGCTATTTGCTCCAAACCTTCAGTTCCAAAATGACATTCTGAACCTTTGGTACCCATCAACAGCATTTTCTTTGATTCTTTTAATACCAAAAATGTCTTGTCCTATTGATACAAACTGGCTACTGGGGATAGATATGGGTATATGGGTGAGCACTGATGAATATTGATCAATTTCAGGCACACAGCCTGGGTATACAAACAAAAAAATACAGAAATGTAATGTGAGGCAAAAATTAAAATTCTAGGTAGTTGAGAATTATACCAGAGTCTCTCCCTCTGTCACACATACACACACGACACGCACACACCTACATTTCACTTCTACATTCATCTGTGCAGTCTGAACGTCCTTTTGAATTCAACTCTCCAGTAGACGCGAAAGAAAAGGACGTAAACCATCAGTCGCGCACAGACAGAAGATGAAAACAGGTCGCAAACACCTGCTGCGTCTGTGCGACTGGATGGGATGCAAAGGCCGTTCTTAAAGAGGAACGCCCTTTTAAAAAAAAAACTTTTTTAATTTAAATTAATTTCTCGGCCAGCCGGTTCCAGGGGGGTGCAAGTGCACCCCCTTGCACCTGCCTGCGGGTGCCCTTGGGCAGGAGTCAGAGCTGGATGTGGCAGAGTTAAAAATGTTAAGATTTGCACTGGGTGTGGTGAGGGTAGACAGGATTAGAAATAAGTATATTAGAAGGTTAGCCCAGGTTGGACAGTTTGGAGACAAAGCTAGAGAGGCGAGATTGCATTGGTTTGGACATGTGCTGAGGAGGGATGCTGGGTATATTGGAAAAAGGATGCTAAGGATGAAGTTGCTAGGTAAGAGGAAAAGAGGAAGGTCAAAGATAAGGTTTATGGATGTGGTTAGAGAGGACATGCAGGTGGTTGGTGTGATAGAGTTTGTTATCCTATTCAATCTTCAATCTCATGGTCTAACTCTATAATTTAAGGAAAAACAATGAGCAAACCACATATCCAGTATTGATCATGGCTTAATTTTACATTACATCTAAAAGTAGTGCAAACTGCATGTAAAAACTATTGTTATTGGGTATAAAGCATGATCATCATTGTGAATTGAAATGGGTGGCACAGAGCTTCTTTCAAACTGAACTTGCATTGTGTCAGCATTGTTCATGCATGGCACAAACTGTAGTTAGCAATTAACATTAGTAGTGATATAGTCCTTTACAAATTAAAATAAATTCCACCTCCACAGTTTGCTAAGTAAGAATACATAGTGTGTGAGCAGAAGTCACACATCAGGTGGCACAAACTGTATTTGCTTTGTGTATTGCTTATATTATGCACACTCAAGTAGAGCACACTCTGCTAAAACATTTCCTGATAATGAGATGTATGAAAGAAGAAATGTATCTATGTTTTATACTTATTTAAAATGTGCATACAGGATTTTACAATCCTTTACATAACAGTTACTAATAGCTAATTTATCCATCCACTCTCCTATTTACCCACTGAGGCTTCATTCTCATAACCATGCAACTTGCGGTTAAATTACATATTGCCAGTGATCAGACAGCAATTATTAATGTAGTTTATAACTGGTAACATGTATTTTAAAATGTAATATGAAGAGAGTGTAGCATGTGTCAAGATCACATATCAGCCCATCTGGTAAGTCAAGATGGGCAGAAATAAGGAAACTCGGCTCTGTGACACTAGATTGGGCCAAATAGGGAATGCATAGGTAGTTCAAGAGTAGTAAGAAGGCAGTTTGGGGACTGCTTCATTTAAACCAGCATGCCTGAGCTTCCAGGTGGGAACATTAGTGCCAATCTGCTTCTGTTTAAGGAAAAGTCCATTTCAAGATGGAGGAAGTCATTGGGAAGTCCAGAGGAGTCTGGTCCACATATGTTCTTAGAGTTGTTTGTGGAAAAGCGAGACTATCTGAGGCTGGGACAATGGGTACTGAGGTGAGAGTCTAATAATGGGTTTTTATTTATGTCAGCAGAAGGCTTGGTAGAGGACTTGGAGAATCACTTATGTACCAGATGGACTTTGGTAACAGACTGCTTCATTATGCCAAAAGTGGTGAGACTTTTAATCTGTATTGAAACAATAAGTGACTATTTTCCCGAACCTGTGCTTCCGAGATTTTATTTCAAGGAAGAGACTCTGCAAGTCTACGTACCTCTCAACCTCTGAGTGCAGGAAATCTGGACAAAGCCTGAGAAAATGTGGGGACAAAGGCTGAAAAATAGGGACAGATTTTAAATATAGCTCTTATAAAATGAGAAAGTTGCTAGAGTAACAGGGTTTGTGTTAACATACATTTTCTGAAGGATTTGAAATCTGAAACTTAAATGTATGTAATTATTTAGTGACTTCAGTCCTCAGATCATCCCACTGATTTGCCAGAAAACCACAAATTGTATGAGGAACAGTCCAAAAATATGAGGCAAAAATCTGGACAGTTGAGAGGTAGCAAAAGAGATTTATTTTACAGTCTTATCTACAAAAGGTGCAGTTCTGAGAAACTTTAGGTATATACAGTATTTTCTACCTATATTTAGCTTACGACAAATGAAATCAACCTTTGGTTTGCTGCATTGTTTTATGTTCCATTCATCTATTCATTATATTCTAGGTAAAATTTACATTCTGTAAAAATAAGTCATCTCTCTATTGAAATGTTGGAACTTGTAATGCAGAGTGTCAACACACACAAAAAAGTGTAGTAGAAGCAAATATTGAACATGTTTTTTTGCAGGGTAGCAAGTCCCCCTCCCCAGTTTATATATACCAACTTCAGAATCACCATACCTCAGAGAAAAGGGAATATTCTAATAAATGCCCATCTTGTGTTTGCTATATGCAAGTCTATTTTTTTCAGCCATTCAGTCTTCATATGACATTTCAAATGGTTACCACAGGGGTTACCTCTTTGGAAGAAACAATGTGTGTTTACTGCCTAAAATATCACAATAAGGAGAACATTAAGCATTGAATATAAAAATCTGTCCACATCAAGTGATCTCATATTAGTAAATATGTCTGTCAAAATGCAGACTGCATTAATAGTAAATATAAAATAAATAACTACATCTGAATGATAAATACTCCTGAAAGTATGCAGATCATTTTATGCATAATTTAGAGTCTTAATTCATCTGTATCATTAATTATTTATTTAACATTTGTTAACCAGGAAAGTCCAACTTGTTACAAAGCCAATTTTCAGGGGATGCCCCAGGAGAAATGCTCTAGATGCATGTCTTTGTAATGTGGGAGGAAACCCACATGAATGCAAGGAGTACATGCAGACTCTGCACAGAAGGCACTTCAGCCAAGAATTGAACCAGAGAACCTCCTGCTGTGAGTCAACAATGCAACCGTTGCACCACTCTGCAGTCCAATAATTTATTTATCCAATGTTATCAGTAGATCTTTATATCTCCCCTAAACCATCTCTAATGCTCTAACAAGTTCTCTGTCATCATTAATATAAAGAAGCAATTGTGCAATCAAATGTCACAGGCATGTTGATTTTTTGCCCATGAGCCTTATTTGATGATATGTGTCCATGTATTATGGAGCATCATAAGGTTCCTTTAGAGTTTGTGTATGTTTAAAAGCATGCAGAAGCTAAATTTCCAATGCTTCTATATCAGTAATCTCAATTTTGCAATATGTATCACATTTCCTGCCATTAAATTAGATTTTCCGACTTAGGATTACACAAAGCCACTGTGAAGATGGCGTTATAATATCAGACATGCAGGGTTGATTCAAAAAGACTGAATTGCAAGAAGTAGTGAGAAGCAGAACTGAATAGAAGGGCTGGGGTAGCAAAGGCTACATGAACAAGTAAAGGGCAGGGATATTTGTTTCTTGCATAGTTTTCGGAGATTTTGCACATTTTTTCTCATTCCTTATGGAAAAACTGGTTATAATCAGTGATAATTAGGTAAGAAGAAAAATAAAAAGCACAGGAAAGGAAGATCAATAAATTACACACTCCATCGCATTCATGGTTTGTACTCCCACAGGCATAAGAACTGGCTGTGCCATAACCTTGCATGTAAGCTGATAAGCTTGATGGTTTGCAGCAAAAATCATATCCACTGTGGAAATGCAGAGATGGTGCAGGAGACGGATGAGAGGGAACTAATATGAAAGAGAACAGGCAAAAGGGAGAGAAAAGGAAGAGATGGAGTATAGAGATAGCATACCCCAATAATGGTAGGCCTTAACACACCCATGATTTGTGTGTTCTTTTGTGAGTAGGTAGATAGATTGTGAACAATTCAGCAACATTACACTTATACAGTAGTTTTCAATGGCAGGGGACATACTAAGATGCAAAATCCCCTCCAGGTCAGGTCAAATTAGAGCAAGTTGTCAGTTTTTCTCAGTTGATTGTGATGCAATACATGTGCCTTGTTACATATTTGTTTTGCTGTATGGTCAGAATTTGTAAGAAAAGTGGTCAGCAGTCAGGGATAAGCTACTACTGGGGTGGAGCTTTTGTAGGATTCAGACATGAAGGAGAATATGGCCTGTACTCCATGGCTGAGAGATGGCTATGTAGGGAGTGAGAAATAAACAACAGCATAGTGTAACAGATGGCAGCTTCTTGGACGGCTGCTTGCACACTCAATGTATTGCTTGCATTCCTATTGATTATATCTTTTTGCCCATCACCTACTGCCAGCCATCAGTCATGCAATGATAAGTTGATGCACTTTCTCTGTACCATATGTTTAGATGCCCAGTAATCAGCCATAATATCCAGTGTTCTAAGGACCCAGTAAGCATGGAACTTTGTGAGGTATCCTGCAGTGGATGGCGAAGAGATATGTGTCCTAGCTTGGGGCCATATTGGAAAGCAAGGCACTTTTTTACTAAATCTACCTGTTAGCCTCTCCCCATGTAGTAACATTGATGTAGTGTAGGGTTCTTGTATTTATCCAGTTTGTCACAAGCACTTCTGGAAGTGGACTACCTTTGCCTAATCCTTTGGTAATTCACAGAGGTAGTTAAAATCCCATGGCATTACAGTTGAAAATTTTGAGATTTTGTTAAAAAAATAAAAAATATATAGATTAGTATTATTTATTCAACATCTATTATTTTTGCTTCTGTTTTATACTATTATTTAATAACATTGCTCACCTTTCTTTACATCTTATACTGTTGTTTAATCTTCTGCTTATCATAATAATGATTTTTTAAACATAATATTCTTGTATATTTAAACATGCTAAACACAGTCTTTAAACTTGAATGTCTTCTTGCCTTGAATACATATTTATTTTCTGTTTTACTGTTTCTAATAAATTCTTTGTTTTGTGGAGTGTGTAAGAAAATATAGCAATAATACTATGATATGTGGATGCTGCATTGTTAGACCTGAAAATATAAACTATAATTTCATTGGATTCAGTTATAGAATAAAAACATTTTCACTGGATATGCAAGGCCTCCCCCCACATGCTGGAGTCTGTTTCTTGTAGCTCATCAATTAATGTAATTAGTGTTGTGGTTACTGTACTACAGGGGAAAGGAAAATGTACCCTTGCAGTGATACTCCAAAGAAATTATTTTTTATGGCAAAGTATCAAAAAAGAACGTTTCAACAAAATGACTATATATTCTAATCTTAATGAGGGCTACTTACTCATGTATGCAGTGTTGGAAACAGAATAATAAATCATTGTGCTTAAAAGTACATAATTTTTCCCACACACAATATGCATGTGTTTGAGGTAACTGACTGTTTTCCTTAGTGTTAGCTGACAATGAGGAAATAATAATTCTAAAAAATACTACATGAATATTAGCTAAGAATGATTCTTTTAAAATGTGTTCTATCAACATGGATTGTTTCATGCATTGCTATTCTAATCATTCATGATTTGCTCCTGCTTTATGTACAGAATGGTTTCTTTAGAAATATAAAATTATACTTTAATTTGTACAATATTTATTTAACAATATAACGAGCCTTGTAAATAAACAGATAAAAATATAGAGAGTGAATTTAGAAATTATTTTCCTTTTATTATAAAACTTGTTGATATTATGGTTCCACCATGTAGGTTTGTTTCTGGGATTTGCCCTGCACTTGTTCCTTTTGGGTAAGGTGAATCCATTCAAGTTGTTTACATGCTGGTATAGTGCGGCGGTGTACATTTCTGCATATTCAGTGTAGTTAACTGGGTTTGGTGGGGATTTGAAACTTGCCAATGTATCACTTAGGAGTGTCCAGCTTGTCTTAAAGAAATTTCTAAAGGTACCTTGGGTGGAAGGGATTCCCTGGTTTTAGTGTTATTTCAAAGGAGACAGCTTTATAGTCAGACCTAAAAAGTGATGAAGATATGCAAGTGATGGTACAAGATACCCCCATATTACCAAGGACAAGATCCAAGATGCTATTCCCCCTGTGGGTACTCGGACAAATTGTTCCAGAGTATTTGTATTGAAAAAGTCCAAGATTCTCTGTGTTTGTGCACTAGAGGTGAAGAAGGTTTTCCACTCTATAGTAGTATAGTTTCGATCACCCTCAAATTATCTATGGTATGATCCAGTTATTCTCATTAGGGGTAATATATAATTATTGACCGTGGGGTGGGTAAGGCCAATCTATAATCAAATGGGATAGGTTATTTCAAGCACAAAAAGGGAAACTGACTTGACTTAAAATGGCCTGCAAATCCGGCTAACCTAGTAGTTACATGTGAACCAATGATCTTGAAATGCTAACCTTTTATTTTAATGTGGGAAGGTAGTGAAGAAATTCGGTCTGACAACATTGCATATAAAATATTGCTAATAGTTTAGTCTGTAATACATTCAGATGTGTTAACGTGCAATAAATATCAAAACCTGAAGTATTAAACATGGTAAAATGGAAAAGGATTATTTTAGTTTAAGCAATGAAGCAAGACAGATACCATCAGTTAATGTCTACTCCCATGAGTCATAATTAATACTTAACAGTCGTAGAACATATAATAGATATTTTAATAGGCTATAACACATGCTCATGTCATAGTTAGTGGTGCATTCTGACTTCTCCTTACACGTTAACTGTGGTAAGTTATTGTTTTATCTTGTTTAATATATGCACAATGGGTGCAATAAATCTGTATGTCTAATTTCAGAGTGCACATATTTTTTATTTATTGTAATATTTTGTCTGTAGTACATCGGTAATTTTGTCTATAGTACATGGGTAGTGTGTATATGTTTTCTGCGGTGTGGAAACAGTCTCACAGCAGTTGGTCAGAAAACAGTTTATAGTACTCAGTAATGTGTCCTGCTATTTAAAGTAAGGTTCCCACACCCAAGCCTTCCGGGAGTTAATTCCCAATGTGGAGGATCATCTTGGAAGGAAGGATCTCAGATGTGCATTAGGTCTGCCTATTTGGGACTAAGTCGTTGCAGTTCACCAAGGGGAGTACTGTGATAAAAAGTTGTAATCAAGGTCTGGGTAAGGTCAAGTGCCCGAATAAACTGCGGCAGCCTACTTGCCTGGAGGGGCTGTGTGGACTTTGTAAAGATACCAAAATGGTACCATTCTGTGGAAATGCAAAGCAATGGAGATGTTTGTTATATTTAATTATAAAACTAAAATGCCAAAAAGTTATTTTTTTTTAAATGAGAAGTCAAGAAGTGCTATCATATTTATTTCTTGACTGGATTTTAAGAATAAAGCTATTTTCTTTTTATAAACAAATGCCTAGAGTATTCCTCGTTATTTTATCTAATGTGCATTAGCAACACTTGTGTATACCTTTTGCACATTAATAACTCTCCAAATAAATAGGAGCACTACCCAAAAACCAAGATAAGGCAGAAATAACTGGCATCACATGCACATATCATGAAGATTGAAACCCCTGAAAAATTAACCAACTTAAATCAAACCCCTAGATCATGTATCTGTGCTAGGCCTTAAACACAAATAACTTCAAATAACAAGAATCAAACTAAAAAAAGAATTAGAAACAGTAATAAAAAAAGCCACAAACATCTAATCAGAAAACAGCATTGGTACTAAAACAAACAATAAAAAAAAAAATATATATATATATATATATATATATATATATATATATATATATATATATATATATATACATACACATATATATAGGTTCATAGGTTGGAACTAGGCTATTGGCCCTAGGGCCTATACAAGCCTAGCCATAACAATTCCCTGGATATTTCTTCCCACAATATTTACTTCTCTGGACCCCTGTCTAGCAGGGTGACTGACATGATCCCCAGGGTGAATTTCCTATCTCCCATCCAATCATCAAGGTTCCTTTTGAAGAGGGCCAAGGAGGCGCTCTGCTTGACATGTATGGGCAGTCTATTCCAGAGTATGGGGAGTCCCTGGGTCAGGAACCTATCCCTCCAGCATGTTTTGTTCATTGTGATGACAAGGTTTAGATCCCTGGAGTGTGTGGCTCTGAGGGATTAGGATTTCTTTAAGTGGAGCATGTCCAACATCTCAGGGTTTGACATGGCCTTGTATGTTAAGCAGAGATCACCTCTGAGTAGACAATATGCCACAGAGTATAGCTGGAGTTTTTTTAGACGGTCAGCATATGGCATCTGCTTTAGGCCTGTGATTCTTTTAGTAAGGTATTTCTGTGGCCTTTCCAGCTGTTGCAGATATCTTGTGAGGTACATACCAAACAGGGCATTATACTCTATAATGGGTCTAATGAGGGATGAGTACAGTGGGACAATGACCTCCATTTTTCTGGATGAAAAGCCCTTAGTGATGAGGTGTGCCACAAAGAAGGATTTTCTGACTGTTGTGGCGATGTGGTTATCGAAAGTGAGACCACTGTCCACCTGTGTCCCTAAGTCTGTCATCACACTTTCGATGTTTAGTGTACTGCCACCTATGTGGTAATTCATGGGTACATTTTTTTTTCCAAAGGAGATAACTATACATTTCTTGGCATTAAGCTTGAGCCCATGGCTCTGGCACCAGGCATCTGTTTCTGTAAGGCTCTTTTACAGAATATCCACATCATTTGGGGATTCAGTAATGACTCCCAGTTTGCAGTCATCTGCATACTTTGTTATCCAGAGTCCCTTAGTGTTGGCCTGTACTTCAGAGAAGTAGATGCCAAACAAGAGTGGTCCTAGGACTGAACCCTGAAGTACTCCACTTGTCACTTGTCTGGAGCTGGATTTGGAGTCAGCTACTTTTACAGTCTGGGTTCTGTCAGTAAGCCAGTTGGCAACCTATCGAGTGACGTAGGGATTTGTGCCCAGCTTAGTAAGTTTATCTATGATTCCAGAGTGGTGGATGGTGTCAAAAGCCTTGGCGAGGTCCAGATAGGCTGTGCGGACTGCCTTACCCTCGTCCACAGCTCTGGAGACTGATTTGAAGAAGTCAATCAGATTCAGGAGACAAGATTGGCCCTTCACAAACCCAAACTAGGTGGAGGCCCAGTGTTTGAAGGTTGATAATGTCTTTGTTTATAAGTTCCATGATAATGCGTTCCATGCTCTTGCAGATCAGGCTTGTCAGACTGATGGGACGGTATTTCTCGGGATCCAAGGTGGATTCTCTCTTATGGAGTGGGATAACTATAGCTGTGTGCCACTCAGTGGGCACAAAGCCTGAGGTGAGGCTATGATTAAACATGACACTTAGGTGAGGTGCCAGTTCATTTTGTAGTTCATGTAGTACACAGCCTGGGATGTCATCTGGTCCCATGGATGCTGTATTCTTAGCTTTTCAGAGTGCAGTTTCTACCTGTGTGGCCGTGATTACCGGAATTTGGCAATCTTTTGGTATTGAGATGGGCCCTTTAGGGGGTGAGAGGGGGGTGAAGTTGGCACTAAATCGATCTGCTAGGATATTGGCAATATCCTTGGGATCAGTATATTTAATGGCATTCTGCTGTAGCTCAGAGCAGATCTGAGCATTGCCATTTCGATTCTTGACATAACTATATAATGCCTTGTGGTTGTCTTTGGAATCTTTGGCAATTTTATTTTCGTAACTAGCTTTTGAGGATTTTATGAGGGATCTCATCTTCGTACTGAGGCTGGTGAGGGAGTTTTTTGCATCTTGGGATTATCCTCTTTTCTGCAACAGTTTCTTCTTTCTGTTGTATAGTTTGTTTATAGCAGGGGACCACCAGATTGGCTTTTTTTTTTGGAGAAGAGCATCTTGGTTCTATTTGGGATGGCATGATTTATGCATGAGTGGATGTGCTTGTACATTGCCTTAGTGTAGGATTATGCAGTCAAACTTTCTGATCCCATCTACATGGGTGTCATGAAGTTTGTCACTTCTGACTTCAGCAGCATGACATTGGCTTTGGAGAAGTTTTTTAAGGAGGTTTCCTTACTGGGGTGGTGGGGGTGGGATGTGGATGTCAAGGGTGATTTGCTTATGGTCAGACCTGACCACTGGTGTGTAGCATCTATCTACCATGTTGGTAATGACCAGGTCTAGGATATTGGAGCCCCTGGTGGGACAATGGATTAGTTGATCCAGGGCGTTGGAATTTATAAATTCCAAGAACCGTTGGGAAAAGGAGTTGGTACCCAAGTAGTTTTCCCAGTTAATGGCAGGATAGTTGAAATCACCCAGTATTAGGGTGTTTGGTTATATCTTAATATTTTCCAGTATGTTTAGAAAGGTGTAGCAAGAATCTTGGGGCATGGTGGGGGATCTGTAGCAAGCTACAATTTGGATTGCAGTCTTACCTAGTGTTAGTTGCACCTGGAGAATTTCAGATACATTGTGTTGGGCAACTAGCCTGGAGGTGTGAATATCATTGGTGAATATGGACACTCCTCCACCTTTAGTGTTTCATCTTGGTTTTGTGGCCGAAAAGTGTGGTAAGAGTTGTAGCCTGGTATTGCAGGGGTGCTCTCTGGAGCCTTGAATCAGGTCTCAGTTACTGCACATATATCGATGTTCTCCATTTTTAGGAGTGCCTTGAGAGAGTGCATTTTGAGGTTTAGACTTCTAGCATTGAGTAGCATTACCTTCATATTTTGCATGCTTGTATCTGTTATGGTTATGGTTTTATCCTTTGAACCTTGCCTAAAAAAGGCACTGTAGGGGTGGCAAGAGCTTTAGCCAGTAACTTGAATCCCAGGGGTGACAGGCGCAGACAATCTCTGGCAAAGCATTGTGGTTTGTCGATCATGTCTTCCCAGGCAGACAGATACTGGATCCCCTTTGAATGACACCAGAAGCTTAGCCAATTGTTGAAGTCAATCATTCTGTCCTTATACTGTGGTATCATTCTGGGCGAAAGCAGGATGCTACTCAGGGCTAGGGTCATACCTGCCTGGGCCACATGATCCATGAGCTCTTCCATGTCTCTTTTCATGTAGTCCAGGGAGGTATGTCTCAAGTCATTCACTCCAGCATGGACAATGACAGAGTCATATTTGTACTTGTTGTGGAGTGACTTGGGTGCATGTGTTATGTGGCGGTTCCTGGCACCTGACAGGCAGCTGACTGTAATTTTCTCCTTGTTCAGCCTGGTGAGTGGAACATCAGTGTGCCTAACTATAGAGTCACCTATGACTAAAGTGTTGGGTACATTGTCTTGCCTTAGGGGCTGTTGTTGGGTGGCACACTGGTGTTGTGAGCTATGTGTCACTTTGGTTGTGACTGGTGTTTGTTTGTGTTTCAGCTTCGGAGGTCCTTGTTGCTTGTGCAGGTTAATGTTAAGGGCCTCCACATATGTGAGTTAGGTGTTGCTATGTGTGGGTGTTGATGTATAACATTAACCTTACTAAAACAAACACCATTCAACACTCCCGGCTAGTCCTAATCTGACCTAAACATTATTGATAAACAAATAGCTAGCTAGCTAGATAACAAAGCCTTAACAATAGCCTCCCCATGCTCCAGCTTAGTAACATGTGTTAACCTTAACTCTCCTGCTAACTCTGTAAACCAAGAAAATGCAAATTCTGGCCAAAATTACATAAAACAAAAAACAATGCCAGAAAAAGATGTCTTGCACAAAATGTGGTTAATAAGACATAAAAATGAGGATTAGTGCTTTCATCCTAAAATATGATAGGTTCATATGTTCATAGGTTGGTACTAGGCTATTGGCCCTAGGGCCTGCCTATACAAGCCTAGCCATAGCAATTCCCTGGCTATTTCTTCCCACAGTATTTACTTCCCTGGACCCCTGTCTTGCTGGGCGACTGACGTGATCCCTGGGATGAAATTCCTATCTCCCATCCAGTCATCAAGGTTCCTTTTGAAGAGGGCCAAAGAGGCACTCTGCTTGACATGTATGGCAGCCTATTTCAGAGTCAGGGGAGTATCTGGGTCAGAAACCTATCCCTCTAGCATGTTTTGTTCATTGTGATGACAAGCTTTAGATCCCTGGAGCGTGTCTCTGAGGGATTGGGATTTCTTTAAGTGTAGTATGTCCAACAGTTCTGGGTTTGACATGGCCTTGTATGTTAATCAGAGATCACCTCTGAGAAGAAGATATGCGACAGAGTATAGGTGGAGTTTTTTTAGATGGTCAGCATAGGGCATCTGCTTTAGGCCTGTGATTCTTTTAGTGAGGTATTTCTGCAGACTTTCCAGTTGTTCCAGATGTCCTGAGAGGTACATACCAAATGGGGCATTGTATTCTATAATGGGTCTAATGAGGGATGAGTACAGTGGAACAATGATCTCCTTTTTTCTGGATGAAAAGCCCTCAGTGATGAGGTATGCCACATAGAAGGATTTCCTGACTGTTGTGGCGATGTGGTTATCGAAGGTGAGGCCACTGTCCACCTGTGTCCCTAAGTCACTTATCACACTTTCAATGTTTAGTGTACTGCCACCTATGTGGTAATTCACGGGTAAATGTTTTTTCCCAAAGGGGATAACTATACATTTCTTGGTATTGCGTTTGAGCCCATGGCTCTGGCACCAAGCAACGGTTTCTGTAAGGCCCTTTCATAGAATATCCACATCATTTGGGGATTCAATAATGGCTCTCAGTTTGCAGTCATTTGCGAACTTTGTTAGCCAGAGTCCCTTAGTGTTGGCCTGTATTTCAGAGAAGTAGATGCCAAACAAGAGTGGTCCCAGAACTGAATCCTGAGGTACTCCACTTGTCACTTGTCTGGAGCTTGATTTGGAGTTGGCTACTTTTACAGTGTGGGTTCTGTCAGTAAACAAGTTGGCAACCCATTCAGTGACATAGGGATTAATGCCCAGCTTAGTAAGTTTATCTGTGATTCCAGAGTGGGTGATGGTGTCAAAGGCCTTGGCGAG
This sequence comes from Protopterus annectens, assembly GCF_019279795.1. Classification (NCBI taxonomy): domain Eukaryota; kingdom Metazoa; phylum Chordata; order Ceratodontiformes; family Protopteridae; genus Protopterus; species Protopterus annectens. The sequence goes on from NC_056745.1 coordinate 886,446,387, forward strand.
GTCCAGATAGGCTGTGTGGACCACCTTATCCTTGTCCACGGCTCTGGAGACTGATTCGAAGAAGTCAATTAGGTTCAGGAGACAAGATCGGCCCTTCAGGATTCCAGAGTGGGGGATGGTGTCAAAGGCCTTGATAAGGATGTCTTCAGATGAAATATACAAACATCATGTCATCTAACATGCTTCTTAACTTTAAAAAAAAAAAAACTTTCCGCAACACTACCATTACATAAGACAGCTCAGACACACACACACACACACACACACACACACACACACACACACACACACACACACACACACACACACACACACACACACACACACACACACACACACACACACACACACACCCTTACTAAACATCCCACTTACCTGTTTTGAAAAAGCAAATATCTGACTAAATGTCTGTTTAATAAACTGGACTTTTGAACAAACACCCTTGCACTTCTGGCCGTCGATTGATGTATCGGCCTACCAAACATACAATTGATAGCTAGATAGACAGATATATACGTACATTTATTTATTTATTTATTCATTTTTTATTTACATTAACAGGGTAGTGTACTAATCAGATTTGACATTTTGGAGTGACAGTCTGAGTGAAATGCTGCACAAAAGAAAATATAATAATATAATTTAAGTGAAAAGACTGGCGTACATACATTTTGTAGGGTTTATATTTGGTGAATTGTACAAATCTGAAAAGAGACAAAAATTGCTCTACTGCATTCAGAAAAAAAAATAACCCAAAGATGAAGGATGGATTGTTACTTTTCCATAACTTGTAAGAATAATCCCCCCCTAGGTGAGGTATGAAGATTTGTAAGTAGAGGGCAGAGGACAGAGGTTAGGTAAGGTACCTGGGTGATATGGCTCTTTTTGTGGTAGATACATTGTGGCTTTTCAAACAGCTATGTTTTTGTTTTTAGCTGCTTATAGAAAGTGGGAAATTAAGTGATGTCTTTGAGGAAAGAAGGGAAAGATTTCCAAAGTGTTGGGGCTAAAGTGGAAAAGCATGTTTTGTCTTCTTCAAGTTGGATATGGGAGTTAGGAGACTGGGGGCCAATTGTAATTATTGTGGGTGAATGAGCATGTTTATTTCTTTTATTAGTTTGCATGTTCAAAGCTAGGGTACATTGTAGTTGATTTAATTTTAAGAGACGGGTTCCTAGTAAGCTCTGTGGTTAGTGGGAAGCTAATTTGCTTTGGATAGTCTCAGAAAGTGATGGTCTTTAGAGGTAAAGTTCGAATCAGAGGGGCTGCAGCCAGCTATCACTGAGTATCAGTGGTAGTTGGTGACAGAAGAATGAAATGTAAGATAAAAAACAAATTTAGAAAACAGTGGTGCAGACTGTACTACAGTACGCTACAGAAACCTGGGCAGCAAAAGCAGAGCAGATGAAGAAGCTGGAGGTGATGACGAAGAAATGCTGAGGTGGGTGGTAGAATGCACAATGTGGGACAGCTGAAAAATGAAGACACAAGAATAGAAGTCAGAGTACCTCCAAATGCCAACAAGGTCAAAGAGAGCATATTATGATGACTCAGGCACATTTGCAGGAAAGCAGAAGTCAGGCTGGTGAAGAAGATTTGGGAGGGACAAGAAGAAAGCAATAGGAAATGAAGGCATCCAGCAAAGAGACAGATAAAGTGCAAGAGTCTGTATTTTGCCAGTATTGGGACTGAATGCATAATGAAAAATAGGTGGTCCATATTCAAGTTTGAGTATTAAAATATTTTTATCAATGGGTGACCAATCTTTTATCATAGTTTTAATTAGTTATAAAATGTGTGTGTGTGTGTGTGTGTGTGTGTGTGTGTGTGTGTGTGTGTGTGTGTGTGTGTGTGTGTGTGTGTGTGTGTGTGTGTGTGCATCTGTGTGTGTGTGTGTGTGTGTGTGTGTGTGTGTGTGTGTGTGTGTGTGTGTGTGTGTGTGTGTGTGTGTGTGCGCGTGCATCTGTGTGTGTGTGTGTGTGTGTGTGTGTGTGTGTGTGTGTGTGTGTGTGTGTGGTAAAGGAAATGATAGGGTCGAGTATTAAGCTTAGGCATCCCTGTTCAGTGACATAATGTATTTTGTTCCCATTAAGATCTTTTCAGATAATAGGCAGAATGCTGGGTAATTTCTTGGCTGTGGCAAAGAGCATGACATTGGTTTTCTTGGGGTTAATTGCTAATTTGTTAGTAGTAGACCAGGTGCATAATTGAATGAAAACGTACTGTAAACTGGTTTGCAGGTCAGAGTGGATAGTCCTAGATTGCAAGAGCAGCTTATCATCTGCATGTATTAATAATTTAAAATTTGGCAATTCTAGGGGGAGATCATTAATACAGAAAAAATCATGAAGAGGACCTAACAGAGATCCCTGCAGTACATGTCTATTAAGGTTAACAACAGTAGAAGATGAGACAATGCTATGGACTCGGAAGGTTCTGTTGTTTATATAGCTGAGAAACCAGCAGATAGTGTTGTCTTGAAAGTTGAGTCTTTTGAGTTTCTTGAGAAGAAAGGTATGGTTAACATTTCAAAAGCCCTTGTCATGTTAGAAAAGAGACCTGCAGTAATAAGTCCCCTTCAGGTTGTAATAAAGTGTATCAGTGACCACTACAAGTGCAGTAAGGGTACTGAAGGCATTACAAAAGGCATGCCATTGTTCACATAGCAGGCCATAGCTGTTAATGTGCTTAACTAGTTACTTGTGTAAACGTTTTTCAAATGTTTTGGTAATAGGACACAAGATATAAATAAGTCTATAATCCTTCAACCCACTAGGAGAAGTGACTTTGGGTATAGGGATTGTAACTGCATGCTTGAATGCTGGTGGGACAGTGCCTAAGGTGAGAGGGAGGTTCATGATATGAGTAAAGTATTTAGTGATTTTTTTCAGCTGCAAGCCTTAAGAAGGTGAGATGAAGTTTGCTGAATTTAGATCCTAAATTGTTGAGTTTGAGAAGTAGGAGCTTTGTTTGTTTTACTGGAATTTCAGATAAATGAAAGGTTGCTACATAGGCTAACGGGTATAGAACAGGTGATGATGCTTGTTCTTTGTTGGCGGGGTAATTGTAAATGCTGGAAATGTTTTAATTTTGTCACTTATGGTGGACTGGAAAAAGTGAGCATAGTCATTAGCAAAGTTGGAATGAGTGAATGTTAAGGGTTTGATCTTGGTAGATAAAGAGTTATTTAATGTCCCTGTTGAATGTTTTATTTTTTCCAGAACCATTTGAGTCTAGAGCCGTTTGCTTTATGTTTCTGTGTACAATATAGGGTTTTGCAGTATTTGTTGCATTTCTTGTTTCTTTCCTTAAACTCTGAAAAGTTTGATGTGGCTCTTTATTGTTGGGGTTCTTTTTCTAGTTCTTCCAGTCTGAACATCTGACTTTAACTTTTTTTTTTAATATCCACAGAAAGCCACGCACAACACTGTGATCTAAGTCTTCTTTTTGTAAGGGGGTATGGTGTATCTGAACTGTGGTCAGTTTTGCATTGAAAAATTTCTAAATCAGAGGTGGGTTCAGACATGGCATGCTGGGGAGTCCATCTATAGCACTAGGAAGGGTGTTGAGATATGGTAGTCTATTATTAGGGAAGGATCTTCCTTCAATTATTTGAGGAGGTTTTTTCTATGTCCTGAATGGCCAGATTTATTTAATAGGTGAGTGGCCATACATATTGCATTGGAGAGTATTTCAGTGTGAAGATACTTATTTTATATGTTGGTTATTGTTAGGTCAAGCATGGAGCCAGTGTCAATCCTTGTATTGGTTCAAGTTCAGGCTTGTATTTGGGCCAGGATAAATTGCTGCAACATTTTGTTCAGAGGCAGAAAGTTTTCCCAACAGCACTGATACTGAAAGAAGAACTGTGTTGTTATATATGCTTTAAGGAGCACATGTAGTAGGGTTTTATGTAAATGACAGACAGAGGAGGGGAGGGGATGTAAACTGCAGCAATCTACACTGGTACTTCTTAAAGCTGTAATGTGTAGAATACCATTCATGGCCAATAAGCACCTTCTAATTATATCATTATTGTTAATTGGTTGGGGTTTGGAATAATGGTTAAGGTCTTTACTTCACACACAAGATACAGGGTTTGATTGTCAACTTTGAAAGGAAAATTGGCTAGGCTTAATGTGGCACCCAATGGCAGCTGGCATAATACTTGCCTAAGAACCTATGAACTTAAGAGAAAAGAGAGAAGACCTGCCACATTCAAGTATAACCATCAACCATCAAAGAAGGTAGGAAAGTGGCACCAAATTGAAAAAGATGACAATAGCTGGCATGACACCCCAACCCCATGCAGAAAATGGAAAAGAGGAGGTTGATGATGATTAAGCTGAATCAATAGATTTACTTTGATATAGTTTTAAAAGAGTTTTTATGAGTCTGAAGCAATGTTTGGCAATCTGTCTTCTCTTTAAGATATTAAAACACCTTTTCCTAGACCTATCCCAATTAGTTTGCTGAGATACGGAGACATTGTGGTGCCCAGAAAAGGAGGGAACTGACATTGTTTCTGTTTTTTTCCCCATTCTGTAGTTGAAAGTTTAGGGTTTGGTATAACCAGGTACTAATATATTTGAAAGATGCAGTGGTTTCTGTTGGTATAGTTGTTTAGGTTAATGAGGTTAATGTTGTTGGAGGCATGGGACAATTTTTGGTGGGTCCCAACAGCATGGTTTAAGTTTTGGGACTGGGATTAAGAATCAGTTTTAATTGTGGGGGAGTGAATGACTGAGATTGTAATTGTATGTGTAAGGCTGGGGCTGTTTCTATAGATGACCATGTTAACTGCATATATAGTCTGTGGAACATAAGATCAGTCGTAAGAAATTGTTAATAAAGACAGAGACAAAGAGAGGAGAGCACCAGTGTGGAGGAGGGCTTTATCTAAGAATAAGGTTCCAGTTTTTATTGAGAAATACCTGTTAGAAAATAAATCTTTCAGCCATAGTAATGAATAAAAGCTGATGCCTGCTGCTGTTAGATTTTTTAGTTGAAGAGACGGCCAGTGAAGTTGCCTTTGTCATTGTTTAATAGAATGTCATTGATTACTGTTCAGATTATATATTTTATAATTATATTAAATTATTTAATATTAAATTATATATCAAGTGTAAAAAAATTAGGCACTAGTGCAGAAAGTGGTCCGATACAAGCATTAGTAGCAAGTCCAATTACAGATATTGTCCAATAGTTCAATTGAATTCAACTCAAGCCCAAATAAATTCGAATAATTTTATTTGAGTCAGACGAACAGAGTAGGACAAGATAAGCGCTTTCACTAAAGTTAGCTTCCTCAGATCTTTACATCATCTGGTATAGATCCGTCCCTTATATAATACAATCATTAATTATCAATTAGACTAATTAAGCAATTATATAAAGGAAGTAAAATAATACATTAAAAATATTTAAAAATAAAATATCCAGAAAGTATATCATATAAAACCATCATTGTTCAAAATTAGACCACAATAGCTGTTTCATATATCATAAAAGTCTGATTTCTAAAAATAAGAGATGACTTTGTACATAGTGAAAGCATATGATTGTAACAATATTGCATTCATTTATATCTAAAACGTACATGTTTTATTTGAACTAATAAATATTAAGAAATATTAAAAAACCTCGAAGAAGAGTTTCACTGTGCTAACAATAATTACTATCTATAGGACTCTTATATAAACATTATTTCCTAATGGAAAAAAAAGGCCACATAACTTAATTGTGGGGGAGTGAATGACTGAGATTGTAACTGTATGTGTAAGGCTGGGGCTGTTTCTATAGATGACCATGTTAACTGCATATATAGTCTGTGGAACATAAGATCAGTCATAAGAAATTGTTAATAAAGACAGAGACAAAGAGAGGAGAGCACCAGTGTGGAGGAGGGCTTTATCTAAGAATAAGGTTCCAGTTTTTATTGAGAAATACCTGTTAGAAAATAAATCTTTCAGCCATAGTAATGAATAAAAGCTGATGCCTGCTGCTGTTAGATTTTTTAGTTGAAGAGACGGCCAGTGAAGTTGCCTTTGTCATTGTTTAATAGAATGTCATTGATTACTGTTCAGATTATATATTTTATAATTATATTAAATTATTTAATATTAAATTATATATGTTATAATTATAAAATTGTTAAACACATGTTGCGGTTACAAGATTTTTAAAATAGATCTAGGTGAAATATTCCTTCAATAAAGCCAGGCACTGTTTGGAAGTCTGTAACAGCCATCATGCCAACATCTGGATTGTCCTGAAGATGTTAAAAATCATGCAATTATTCAGTAACAAAAATGATCAGTAAATATGGGTGTATTTCTAAATTTCAAACTTTCAAAACATCGATTTTCTTATAGTTGAGACCATAAGATCTAAATTTTGAAACTTCAAAATTGAAATAAAAAAAATAATAACAAAACATTTTTTTATGTACCCTTCACACCTCCTACTAATTAAATATATCAACTCTGAGATCATACTACAGCAAGAAAAATGATAAATATACCATTCCATGCTGTATGGTGATCTCCATTTAAATGGTTTGAATTTTCAAAATTTCGATTTTATGGTCTTGACCATAAGAAAGTTGATATTTTGAATGTCTGAAATTTAGAAGTAGACCTGTAAATATATACCACACACATAATTATGGTTAATTACTCTGAATAAAGGTTATTAATCCCCACATGTAATATTTATTAATATGAAATTTGTATTTTAAATAATTAAAAATTATCAAGTTCATTACTTTTTCATAGTTTATGTGAGTGATCAAAGTCGAAGATTTAATGTCAGGATCACAGCACAATCTTGAAAAATTATGTATACTATTATCATACATTTCACTGGGGCCTGCATATATTTTTCATGAAATAGAAACAATAAACGGTATTTCTGAATCATACTATGTGACCCATGTTTACGTAATGATGCTCAGATTTCATCTTATAAAATTTGTTGTTATAGCACTGTTAAAATCAATGTATTTTAGAAAGGCTTCTACTATGAGGGGTCAAAATACAACCTGCAGAGGATCAGAATCCCTGAACTCCACTCCTTCTCCAAAACAAGGCCAAAAAACACATTTTAAGTGTTTTTGCAGGGGAGGCAAATACCTCATGACTGTCCCCACTGTGGAGGCGAGTCACTCCCACCTTCTAAAAACTTAAATATACCAACTTTATGGTCATACCAACATGAAGAAGAAGGAAATTACCCATGCAAATAGTATCTCTATAGGCACAACTTGCACACAGTGACTTTCTATGGAGGAGCTCCGATCATCAGTATCTTTAACCTCGGGCAAATTAAGCTCATGAAGTCAGTCTTCATCCACCAGCAGGGCAATGTTTAAAAAGTTTTTTTTTTGTTATAAAATAGTGCTCTAGAATGTGCACTGATTGAGCCATATATTTGAATTATGTCCCATTATTCTTCATAAGAGCATCAGGCCACATAATTGGCTTTTTAATTTCTCCAAGACTTTTCGGTTTCTAATACCATGATGAGAATAGACCTCATTCCTATGTCAAAGTATGACTAAAGTTCATGACATTAGTATTTTTCAGTCTGTGATGTCAATCAAAAGTGCTCTTCACAGCACCCGCAATGTGCCCAGTAATGACTCCTGAAATTCATACAGAGCTACATGTATCAGTAACATATAGAAATGCGACTGTAAATTCATTTTTATGAGATGCATTGCTCCCCCTATTGTTGGAACTGTCCGAATATCCTTCTTCCACATTGCCTCATTTCTGTCTACAAATCCTGGTATTTTAGGACTTTGTGTCTGTCTGTACGTAAGACACTGTAATCACTGGGTATAGCAATTTCAATGATGAATGTCACTTTTGTCTTCTTTTGCTGGACTACTATATCTGGCTTTCTTGCATCTATTTTTTTGAACTGTTGGCAATGAGTGATCCCATGTGATATAAATTTTATGATTTTTATAATGCTTTGTGGCTCATATTTCCAGTGCTTCTCAGCTATTTCAATATTATAATGTTTGCACAATCCTCAATGCAACAGTCCTGCAACTAACTTTATTATGCCTTTCAGTTATATGTTTTATTGCATATATGTTCTGAAAGCAAAGTTTGCCTCTTTTGCCTAGTTTATATATTTATATATATATTGTAAAGAGAAGTTGACATGGTCAATGCCATTGTTTAATTTGTCTTTAAATTTTGTTTTACATTGGTCTACTCATTTCTTTTAAAAGAAAAATGGTTCTCATGTGTCGTGTCTGTCATGCAGAAATGAAATATCATATTCACATACCTGAATGATGTGACATGCTTTGTTGTTAAGCTTCCAATAATTGAGATTAACTTGATAAAATCTTGAACTATTTGTAAAAATGCTGTAACAAGGGCACAGTATGAGAGAGCTTTGTTCTGGCAACTGTTTTCATTCTTAAACAGTATGCATGTGGTGAATAAATCAAAATGAGGTGCAAGTGATGAATGCCATGAACTTCTATTACAAAAGTGATTAATTTTAGTTGTTATCAGTAAATGGTTCATGAAAAAGATATCCATAGATATGCTGCTATCTTTTAAGATGTGTACTCTGACTTGTTATTCAAACAGGCAGCTATATCTCATGAAAAGAATATTTCAGGATCCTAAATAATTAGAAGTATATGCTGCCTGGTGCCTCTTGCTATTAACCAAAACGAATAATTAAATCAAATGCAAAGGCTGCAGTGTTTGACACAATATACATTTGATCAGCTAAACCCAGCATCATTTTGTTTAATCTGGTTTACCTGTGATACTAAGGATATTATTAGCTCTTGAATGGATCTTCTTCCCTTTCTTACCTCTTACTCATTGTGAATACATGCCTGTAAGTTATATGCCAGTTTCATTATCTGGGTTAAAAATCATGGTCAGTAATAAAGTGTCCCTTCCCTATTATTTCAGCAGCTACGTTCTCCTGCAATTCAAGAGAGTTTATATTCAGTGATGCGTATGTGAAAACCATGGGAACTTTGCCTGCTGTAGAAAAATATACAATGTATCACAAGTAAGGAGACTGTATTCAGGCCCGTCTACGTTATTTTAATTTGTATATGTTCTTCATACTCATCAGTGTTGCAGTAGCATTAGCTATATGAGTTATACCCTGACAAGGATATAACAGCTGGCCAGCTTCTAAAGCTTCAGGGCACCTTCTATGCACCCAAACTGTCAGGCAGCTTGAACTGAGCTGACTAAAAGACAAATCTGGGCATGAAGCCCTTTAGAGCTTTACTGCCACCAAAAGGTATGCTCCTCTGAGGATTTTAAGGATCGACATTTGGCTAGTGCTTTCATTAGCTGGGCAAATAAATTCCCTTTTGGGGGGGACCTTCCATTTTCTTATTTTTTACTGTTATTTTATTACCTGCCTGTAGCAGTAGCATTGTTGTCTCACAGCAAGAGGTTCTCCCGTTCGATTCTCAGCTGGAGCGCCTTCTGTATGGAGTCTGCATGTCCTCCCCATGGTCAAGTGGTGTTCCAAAGACATACGTAGAATGGGCGTGCTTTCGTTGAAGGTTGGGCGTCAAGCTGGCACGTCGGCACCCGTAAAAAATAATCTACTGCCAATCATTAGCGGACCAGAGTTCTGCTGTGGTGACCCCTAACTAAGAAAAGCTGTAAGAAAAACAACAACAACATTTTATTACCTTCCTGTTTATCAAAGTTATTTTAAAGCTAGGAGTATTGTGTTTAATGTATTGTCTCCAGACTAACTTAATTATAAAGGAAGCACTCATTGTTTCTGTCAGTTTAAAAGCAGCATTATTTAGCTGATAAAATATTTTCTTTGGAAAAATTGTGTTCAATTTAATGTTTTGGGGCTGCTGCCATAGTGTTTGAAAGTGCTTTTCACTGTGTTTTTTTCTGTCAAAAATGTAACCTATTGACTGGTAATTTTAATGGCATTGTTGCTTGTTTTCCCTAGGATAGAGGCATCATTTTCGGCTTGACCATAGAACAAATTTCCAATTCCATGGTCAGTCCTTTTTTAGCCACAAAAAGAAAAAGTTAAACAAACAGCCTGTGCCACCACAGCAGGCTATCAATTTGCCTCAGCCGCAGGGGGGTGACTCTGATGTGGACATTTGTTGTACCTCAGACCACTCCTCTTTTACACCAGATCCATCTGATGTAGCACCTACAGCTATTACGAACTTGGGGGTTAGCAACGTTCACTGCAGCTGATGGGATTCCCCTCAGCTGGCAATGGAGAACCACTCTTGTCAGTCCTGGGAGAGGGAACAGGGAAGATTTCTCTAGTGTGTCAGAATGCTGTGCCCACCCCTGAAAAAGTAGCATCTGCCCTTGGTAACACAGTTGCCCCATTTTTCCTGTCAAAAAGAAACAGAAAATCAAGCATGTATCTACTGCTACTCAAATTTCTTTGGATAGGCGTAGTTTACTGGGACTGGATCAGGGTTTGATTCAGGCTATTGATCCTTGCTGTGTAGTAGTGTCTGGTAAAAGAAAGAAAGATGCCTCCTTTGCTGAAGAGATTCAAGATTCTTGATCTAAACAGGAAGATGCAGGGGTGGATTCAGGGTTTTATCCTCAGATTTCTGATTCAGACTCAGAGGAGAGTTCACTTTCTAATTCTCCCTGTGGAAGGTTCTTTTACTCTGAGACCATTGCTAGAATGTCCCAGTGTTTTCAGTGGGAGAACAATGACAATTCTCAGTCCTTCAAAGTATACCATGAGTTGTTGCAGTAGGATTTTCCAGAGCCCCCACCCATTCCTTCTGTCCTGTCTGCTTCAAAGTGTGTGTGTCTTACTGCCTGCAGTTCTCCTGATAGTAAGCCAGCTGTCCCTAAAAAGGCAGCTAGGATGTATAAAGTTCCTCAGTCTTTTAAATTTTTATACACTATTCCAAACCCTGACTTAGCAGCTATAGTCTTAGTTGACTCATCTGCTGCTAAGCACTTAGTTACTTCCTGTCCTACTCCTTCCACTGAGGATGGGAAAATGGAGAAAAGTGTATACTTCTGCAATTCTGAATTTCAGAATTTTAAATTATCAAGCTTGTATGTAAAGGATTATTCTAACATATTGTGAAAACATAAGGAACGTTTTGTCTACAGTTTCTTCTTGTGAAGAAAAATCTGCTTTAACCTATAACATCCAAGTGATCCGCCTCCAGGTGCATCTACAGTTAACTCCTGATGCCACTAGGCGTCAAATACTGCTTGTTCATATTAGCATAGTTTTGGAATTACTGATGCAAAGTTCAAGGATTTTATTTTATTTATTTATTTTCCATTTGTTGACCGGGAAAGTCTGGCTGGACACATGTCCATTTTCAGCGGAGGCCCAGGGAGAAAAACTCCATTGACATAGAATACACTATCATACTATTACAGAGTAGTAACTATTTACAATACAGAGATAACACACTTCTATTATATTATGGCACATAGCAGACTTACAAATTTTGTGCATGCATTTCTTTAGAATTTATAGATACAATATTTTGCAGTTATGCTTTCATAGGTCACATTAGAATTAGAAACTAGGTGGGAAACTTTGGTCTATGGCTATGTAAATAGTTGTTGCTTGTATCCTTGTCTTTACCCAGGGGCATTACAGGAGCATAGCCAGTTGTTTGTAAGGTGGGTTTTTATGAGATTTTAAATTGTGTAGTGGAGGTATTGGATGTAAGGGCAGCTGGTAGAGAGTTCCAGAGTTTGGAGATGTAGTAGCTAAAGAGAGATTTCCCTGCATCATTGTTATATTTGGTGACTTCTATAAGATTAAGGGTGCTGGATTTCAAGGCTCTTATTGTGGTGTGAGGTTGTATGTTGGATGGCTGGGATTTTGTCCTGGTAATAGTATAGCTTATGTCCTAGTGACAGTTGATTGAGTTGAAATAGTAGATGGAGTTCTAACCAGATTAGCTTTTTGAGGGAAGTGCAATAATGTGTCCTATATGCAGATTCTGTAGCAAATCTGGCTATCTTATTGTAGCAAGATTCTTACTTATTTAGGTCAGATTTACGAAGGTTGGTTAGGACTGGGGATGCATAGAGAAGGGTGGATAGCAGATGTGACCTGGCTATTGTGGTTCTGGATTGGTTTGTGAGAAACTGTTTGTTACAATAGAGCAGACCAAGATTTTTGCAGATATTCTTGATAGTTTGGGTGGTGTACAGGTCAAATCTTAGGTTGTTGTCTATTTCAATGCCTAGAAGTTCGGTGTGGGTAGTTGGGGTGATTACAGTTTTGTTATCAGAGGTTATTGTGAAATTATCTGTTGGGGGGGTTCTATGAGAGGAAAACAGCAGTAATTTTGTTTTATTTGGGTTAAGAATAAGGTGGTGGTTAGTGAACCAGCTTTCTGTTGGTGAGAACGACTCTTGTGTTTGTGAGTGGAGATGGTCTAGAGTGGGGGCTGCACATATGATTGTGGTATCATATGTGTATTGAATAACTGAGGCCATGGGGGTGGAGGATATGAGTTGATTGGTGAATAGAGTGAAGAGCAATGGGCCTAGAATGGAGTCTTGAGGGGCTCCTAAGGATACTGGTAATTGAGAGGATAGTTGGTTTTGCCATTTTACTGCTTGATGCCATCCTTATAGATAGCTCTTCATTCATGTGATGGAGGAGGAACTAAGGTTTAAGGTAGAGAGTGAGTTGAGAAGTCTGTGGTGGTTAACCATATCAAAAGTCTTGGATAAGTCTAAAAATATGGCTGAGACAAGTTTTCCATTATTTCTATGGTAATTAATGGTATTAGTGAATGATATACAGTAAGTGCGGTGGACATACTGTGGAAGGGCCTGAAGCCATGTTGGTTTTTAGATAGCAATTTGTTTTCTAGGAGGTAGCTCATAAGTTGAGTGTATATGACCCTTTCTAGGATTTTAGATATGGGTGATAAGATAGCAATAGGATGATAGTTATTAAGTTCAAGGGAGTTATCGCTTTTCTGTAGTGGTATGATATGGGAGATTTTCCATAGTTGAGGCACTTTACACTCTGTGATAGATCTGTTAATAAGAATAGCAACCGGATAGGCTATGGCTGTTGCTGCTATTTGGAGGTATTCTGCGGGTAGCTTATCTGCAGCCAGGGTGGTGGGTTTGAGTTTTTGGAGGAGTTTTTGGATGGTTTTGATTGGTACTGGTTGGAAGCTAAAGTGGAAGCTGCTAGTTTGTGTTTCCATTATGTCTGGTGTGTTTGTTGGAGTTGTGTGAGTGGAATTTATTTGGTTATTAGCTAGGACCTGGATTGTCTCTGTAACGTATTTGTTAAACTGTGTGGGGATATTGTCATTGTTGTTCCCTGTTTTGGGTGCAGTGGTAGTAGTTTTCCCAGACTGCAGTACAGAGTTGACTGCAGCCCCTAATTTTTGGGGGTTTCTAGCATGTTTTTCTTATAGATTTTGGTAATAGGTGATTTTGTCTGTTTTGATGAGTTTCTTGGCTTTGTTGCGCAGTTCTAAGTATTTTTGTTTTTCTGTTTGGGTTTTGTTTTTATGAAACTGCTCACATGTTTTGCTCCTTTCCTTGAAAATAGTTCTGGTGGCTTTAGTTAATCAGGGGGCATGCCTGGCTTTTATTCTAGTGGTTCGGGGGGGGGGGGGCATGTTGGTTCAGTATGTTTAGGAATGTTGAATTAAAGTGATGCACTGCCTCATCAAGTGGTAACTGTTTCAAAGGAGTCCAGTTGCAACTTTTTAGGTCATTGTTAAAAGCACTAGGGTTAGTTCTTTTCGTTTCTGACTTCTTTATGTGTTACTTGGCATATATGTGGAGTTTTGGTTGTCAGTAGATATGTTGGTTGGTGGTCACTGAGAATGTCTGGAAGACATCCAGCTTGGGCTGCAAGGAATGGGTGGGATGTAAGCATCCAGTCCAGTATGGACTGGTGTTTGGTTCTTTTATCGTTTCTGGTGGGAGATGTAATGACTTGGGTAAACTCATGGAGGTTAATGTGGGTGACTTAAAGCTTGCACAATGGCAAACTCGATTGACCTCTGTCTATTGCAGGTAAAGAGATATTAACTTTTGTTTTTATGATATTAATTTATATAGATATACTTTTCACATTTTTCCAAGTAACACAGACAGAACTCCTTAGCCTTATATAAAAACTCTCAGATAGATGAATAAAATGTTGCTGACAGTATGTGTGTAACTTAAATAGTTGCTGAGATATTGCAAGTTGTTTACAAAATATTACAAATGTAATAGCTAATGTGCTTAATGTGACTTATAAAATTCAATTTAAGACCTAGAACCTAAAGAATACTACCACTGTAAAAGTAGTTTGCGCTGATGGTTTATAACCACTATGGTTCCTGAAATATGAACATTTATTTGAAATGCGAGGACATAATTTGATTCTGTCAAAAGGCTTTAGTTTTTCATCTATTGGAAGTTACAGTGCAAACTTCCTGAGCTCCATTGGAGTGAATGAGTTAAATAACTTGGCTTCTTCTACTGCACAGGTCACTGCGCATTGTTTGCAGAGTGTATGTATGATTCTGTTGATACTTCTTCCAGGATTATGGTCACTGGTATGGTTTTAAAGTTGTTTGCTTGACTGCATTCTCAGAACCTTCCAGATGCTGTTAAAATGAGATTTTAAATTCTATCTTGGTTAGAGATTTAGTGTTTGGCCCCTCAGTTGCAGAGATGATCAAAAAGTTTGATGAAAGAGGCAAGCTGATCCAGGGGATTTTTCAGTCCTCCTTTTCCACACTGACCAAGGTATTTTCTTTCTCCTTATCCACTTCTCACAAAAACAGAATAAACAATCTCAACAGAATTCAGTTAAATAGACATTTAAGAAGGAGTGGCAAGAGGTGCCAAAAAAAGTCTCAAACTTCCCAAAACCAAGGAAACGACAACAAGTCTGAATGACTATTCAAGAGACCTTGTTACCCCTTCCACACTGGCCCTGCTTCTATTCCAGAAGATCTTAATCTCCATCTTTTTCTTAGGCAACAGATTGTTTCAGACAAATGAGTTCTGAAAATCATTCATCAGGGTTACAAATGGCAGTGGGAGGAAATTCCTCCTTTTAAGGTGGCTATTCAACAAATTATGAAATTTATAAAAACAAATCACCCTAAAATACATATTTACTAACTTCTAATATCTAAGATACAACAAATGTCCACACTGTTCCTTCAGGTGTAACATTTTCTTTATAAACCTTTATGAAATGATTAACTTGTTCTATATTTGACTCACATACTTGCTGTATTAGAAATACTTGTTAAATTTATGTTCTAGTCATTGTCAACAATGTCTAACTGTTTTTACACTGTTTTTTATTTTTTTATTGTATAAATTTATTGTTTGTATAAACATATTTTAAGTGTACTGTGAAGCTTTTCTCTCCGGGCCTCCACTGAAAATGGGTGTCTGACCCAATGGACTTTCCCGGTTAACAAATGTCAACAAATAAATAAATAAATTAATTAATAAATAAATAAATAAATAAATATTCCTCATCCTGCAGATTAGACTGTTTTGTTCTAACCTGTTTTTTCATCACATGTTGTCTCTAGGAGGGATAGCACCAGTTCCTCCTTCCAAGGTGGGGAAGGGATTTTATTCAATGATGTTCCTAGTCCCAAAGAAAGAAAATGTTCAGAGACCAGTACTGGATCTTTAATTCATAAACCTGTTTGTGAAGGTGTCCATATTCAAAATGATGTCACTTCACAACCTGTTGCCTTTTCTTCCCCTTTTAAGTTTCCTGGTAATACTAGATTTAAAAGATACTTATCATCACATTCCTGTACATACAGAATTCAAGTGTCTCATAAGGTTTTGTGTAACTGGATCAGATTATTAGTTCTCTGACTTATCCTTTGGACTATCCACTGCACCAAGAATGTTCACAAAGTGTCTAACTCCAGTTATAGCTCATTGCAGACTACAGGGTATCCGTATATTTCCATATCTAGATGACTTGCTTATCTTTGCTTATCTTTGCAGAGTCTTTCAAAATGTCAGTAATCTCTCTCTCTTGGATAAGAGATTTCTTGCACAAGCTGGGATTCCAAGAGAACATTCAAGTCTTTCTTGACTCCCTCACACAGGCTTGTGTTCCTAGGATTTCAGCTAGACACCTCAGTTCAAAGAACTTTTCTACCACAGGAAAAATAGATCTTTATTTAGATATTTTTCTAAAGTTTTCACTCAGATTTCAGTCACTGTGCAAGAATACCTCAGGATTTTGGGTCTCATGGCATATTTAATTCTCCTGAAACCCCTGGCAAGATCCACATGAGAAATTTAGATTGGTATCTGAAATTTCTTTGGTCATAGCATCGACACCCTTTATCTTTTCTGATCCCAGTACTGGGATTTGTCAGAAGAGAAAACACTTGGTGGAGACAACAGATATCCTTAAATCAAGGTCTCCCCTTCTCCCTCCCTGCTCTAAAGCACTTAGTCACCACAGAAGCTTCAATTATGGCTTAGGGAGCAGTTTCAGGAGAGATAAAATTGCAGGGAGTGTGGGACACCTAGGACAGACCTAAGCATATAAGTAGCAAGGGGATGCGATGCTTGCCCATGTTCAAGGCACTAAATTCTTTAAACCATCTTTAATCCCTAGGAACTTTTCAATTGGTTACATACAATATCACAGTGATGTGGTACATCAGCAAGCAAGGGGAATGCAGATTGTACCTGCTTTGTAGACTAGCCATGTTATCTTGAGATATAGCTTCACAGGACAATCTTAGTCTACAGGCGTCTTACATTCCATCAGAGCAAAACTGTATAGCAGGCAAGCTGAGTAGGACCAGGGCAGACCCTCACAAATGGAAACTAGATGTGGGGGGTCTTCCAAGATTTGATTCATCTGCGGAGAGCTCTTCAAGTAGACCTCTTTGTCTCCTCTCTGAACAATCAACTGGTAAAATTCTGTTCCAGGACTTCATGCAAGATAGTGTGGAAGACAAATGTCTTTTATTTTCTTTGGAGAGGAATGCCCCTGTATGCCTTTTCACCCTTCCTACTAATATTCAGAGTACTTCTGAAAATTCAGAAGGAATCCCCAAGATCATTGTGGTGACTCCCGTCTAGCCTAGGCAATCAAGGTTCACCAAGATTTTAAAAATGGCCAGAGGCAATTACCACAAGCTTCCCCCCAAGAAAAGGGGTGTTTTATACACCCTGACATCAATCATCTTCAGTTGGCTGCCTGGATGATATGGTCTTAATACCTTTTAGGCACCTGTTCTCTGAGGATGTGTAGTAGGTACTAATGGAGGTAAGAAAGACTGCTACTAGAAAATCATATATTATCAAATGAAAACAGTTTTTTAGTTGGTGCCAAAAAGATAAACAGCACCCATTCAATGCTACTTGTTCTCTGATTTTACAATATTTGTGTGAGTTACTATCCTTATGACATTTCTTTTTCCTCTATCAAGGTTCATTTATCAGCCATTTCCTCCTCTTTCAAGGCAGTCACATATCAAATTGTTCTTGAAGGGTGTTTTGCATAAGAGGTCTCCAAGTAAACTGGTGGGCCCTGATTGGGATCTTAATTTTCTGATAAAGAAAATAACAATTGCTCCATTTGAACCAGTTAATCTGACTGACTTGAGGTTCTTAACATGGAAAATGGTTTTATTGATTGCTCTGAACTCTGCAAGAAGGGTATCTGAGTTGCAAGCTCTTATGGTGAGTTAACCTTTCCTTATTTTACAAAAGGACAGGGTTTCTTTGAGAAAGAGTTCACTTTAAGTCAAGCTATAAATCTCCCTATTTTCTTTCTAGAACTTAAAACTGAGGGAGAAAGGATACTCCATGTCTTGGAAGTCCTCAGACAACTCAGGTACTATCTTGACAGAACTAAATCTTTCACATCATTGAATCAATTGTTAATTTCTTGTGAAGGTAAGAAGGGACAACCAGTGTCAAAACAGACTATTTCCAAATGGTTGCCTAAGGCTATTACCTTTTTTTATATTCACCGTGACAAATCTATTCTAGGAAGGGTCAAGGGCCACTCTACAAGGACCTTGGCTTCTTCTATTGATTTTGGAAAAAGTTGGATTCTAGAAGTATTTTATAGACTGCTTCTTGGTCTTCTCTACATACTTTTACAAAGCACTATAAGCTGGATTCCTTCTCTAGGTCTAGATCATGTTTTGCTGAGACCATTCTCTGGGGACTACTGGACCCTTCTTCCACCTTCCAAATATAGTTAGCTATGGTAGTCTAGTCATATAGCTAAGGCTACCGCAGCAGTGATAAATATGAAAAACATAGTACAGTTATGTAAGTTGAACTTACCATAACAGTAGTT
This sequence comes from Protopterus annectens, assembly GCF_019279795.1. NCBI lineage: Eukaryota > Metazoa > Chordata > Ceratodontiformes > Protopteridae > Protopterus > Protopterus annectens. The sequence goes on from NC_056745.1 coordinate 886,464,717, forward strand.
GTACAAATGATCAGTGCAGTAGCCACTTCCTCCCTCCCTCCACCCCCCCTTGTTTTTTCATGTTTTTTTTTTCTGCCAGAGTGTGGACATTTTTTTTTTTTTCTTATTCCTAGCCTTGCCCTTTCAGGGCCCAGCCTTCCTCTTTCTGCTGGCAGGAAAGCACTGATGGGCTTCAAGCCCAAACTTGTCTTTTAGTCAGCTTATCTCAAGCTGTTTGACAGTTTGGATGCATGGAAGGTGCCCTGAAGCTTTGAAAGTTGGCTGGCTGTTATATCCTTGTCAGCATATAACCCATATAACTAAGGCTACTGTGGCAGTGATCATTCGAACATCTACTGTTATAGCAAGTTCAAATTATACAACTCTACTTTTCTACTTATTTTCATAGGTTAGTACTAGGCTAATTACTTAGGTAGGTCATTTTAAGCCATGCCAATTTCCCTCAAAGGTGAGAGCCAAATCTTGCACCTTGTGTTTGTGAGGAAAACACCTTAACCATTATGCCAACCATTTCCTTTAAATGATAGCTATCAAAATAAATGAAAAAAAAAACCTGTATCCATTGTATCTTTGTCTGTGCAGCACTAATGAAATTAGCTGGAGTTGTGCATGTCATTTCATATATTTTTAAATCCACAAATGGAGTCATGGTAGAGGATGTCATTTTGATGTGATTTTGTTTTTCATCCCAGGCTTCCTTTTATTTTGAGCATACTGTCAGCACTGATGTAGAACTGCAGTGCTTAGAATCTTTATTTTCTTAGACTAGCATTTGAGACAATTGTCAAACGATTTTTTGGAAAAACACAATTTCATTTTTCTCACATTCACAGTATTATGGTCTTTTTTCCCTTTTCATGGTGCTTATCATGTTCAGAGAGTTTTTTTTCTGTACATCTTTAAGAAATATAAAAAGTTATTAGAAGACAATATCGTTCTAAACTGTGTTTGTAATATGCAGGGAGTTTTGGCATTTTGTTTTAGTTTCATACAGTAATATTTCATGAACTAGTCCTTCAACATTTTCTAACACGAAAAAGACAAAAGATTAAATTTTAATGGATGGCAGGCTATCCCCTCTCTATATAGTTATATAATTATATCTTTATCTAATCTATCTATCTATCTATCTATCTATCTATCTATCTATCTATCTATCTATCTATCTATCTATTCATCCATCTGTCTAGCTATGAGTTTATAATAAATAATTGTTGGTGAGTTTGTTTGAAGCACAAAACATTTAATATGCTCATATGTGATTACAATCAACTGCCATTAAAATAATCAAAAAAGTAATCCCAGATGTATGAATTTAATAATTCAATGGATTTGAACTCAAAATCAGAGTTTAGTTAGGCCATTTCTGATCTCATTACCTGTAGAATATTTCAGATTTTCTAAGCAAATATTTAGATTATACTTAAAAAGTCTTTAATTCATCCAAACATCCAATAAATAGAATGAAAGAATTCCATAAATGACCAGTCCTTGTCTGAAAACAGTAAACTTAATCTTGAGTTAACCGGAACAAGCCTGATCAGTCGATTATTATTTATTTTCTGAAATTCGTGACTAATAAATTCTGATCCTAACATAGCTGTCAGACATTTATGAGTCAAGATGAAGTCACCGCGTAAAAGCTTATCATCTAAGGATTAGAGGAATATATTCTTATGCCTACTTACATAAGCCATTAATTCACATCCTTTAATTTGTCAGCGTTTTCTGTATGTGCTCCAGGGACTTTAATTCTTTGGAGTTATAAAAAAACAGAAGGATCCATCATATTCAATTCTTGGATTAACACTAGTGGGTTACATTTGCAATTATCTAAAGTAAAACATCAATATATATGTGTGTGTGTGTGTGTGTGTGTGTGTGTGTGT